>NC_140173.1:149916823-150111823 GCF_963971535.1 Notolepis coatsorum | reverse complement strand
GGAGCTGTGAGCTGGATTCTAACAGGCGAATCTAGCTCACAGCTCCGGGGTTGGTGACGAACGCAATCTCCGCTCGGCCACCTAACCGCCTCTCCCCCGGAGTTTTAAGCTAGGCTCGCCGATCCGTATCCGCATATCCATTCATGTGTGCTAAGCCAGGCTAGCTTGCACAGTCGGATAGCTTTTCTACTGAACGCACAGAGAGAGGAAATTCTGACGGACTCTGGAGAGAAGACTCGTGCTCAAAACGATGTCGACGCAACCGGTCAGCTAAAGCGGTAACAATGTCGTTACCTATAGCAACTGAAAACACCATTGAAACGGTCTATACATATTCATAAGGTGATTCATGCTGCAGCAGTGTGTCAGAGGTTGCGTATGCTGACTAATGGTGCTGCTTCTACTTAGGCGAGGGGAGCATATTGTACAGGGTCTCCCAGTGGAGAGCATATTGTACAGGGTCTCCCAGTGGAGAGCATATTGTACAGGGTCTCCCAGTGGAGAGCATATTGTACAGGGTCTCCCAGTGGAGAGCATATTGTACAGGGTCTCCCAGTGGAGAGCATATTGTATAGGGTCTCCCAGTGGAGAGCATATTGTACAGGGTCTCCCTGCAGAGCATATTGTTCAGGGACTCCCTGGAGAGCATATTGTACAGGGTCTCCCAGTGGAGAGCATATTGTACAGGGTCTCCCTGCAGAGCATATTGTACAGGGTCTCCCAGTGGAGAGCATATTGTACAGGGTCTCCCTGCAGAGCATATTGTACAGGGTCTCCCAGTGGAGAGCATATTGTACAGGGGCTCCCTGGAGAGCATATTGTACAGGGTCTCCCAGTGGAGAGCATATTGTACAGGGTCTCCCAGTGGAGAGCATATTGTACAGGGTCTCCCTGTGGAGAGCATATTGTACAGGGTCTCCCTGGAGAGCATATTGTACAGGGTCTCCCAGTGGAGAGCATATTGTACAGGGTCTCCCTGCAGAGCATATTGTACAGGGTCTCCCAGTGGAGAGCATATTGTACAGGGTCTCCCAGTGGAGAGCATATTGTACAGGGTCTCCCAGTGGAGAGCATATTGTACAGGGTCTCCCTGCAGAGCATATTGTACAGGGTCTCCCAGTGGAGAGCATATTGTACAGGGGCTCCCAGTGGAGAGCATATTGTACAGGGTCTCCCTGCAGAGCATATTGTACAGGGTCTCCCTGCAGAGCATATTGTACAGGGTCTCCCAGTGGAGAGCATATTGTACAGGGTCTCCCTGCAGAGCATATTGTACAGGGTCTCCCAGTGGAGAGCATATTGTACAGGGTCTCCCAGTGGAGAGCATATTGTACAGGGTCTCCCAGTGGAGAGCATATTGTACAGGGTCTCCCTGCAGAGACCAATGGAGACAGAGGCTACATCCAGACTGCAGACGAAAGTGACCAATCCAATCTTTTTGCTCATATACTGTTTGTGAATTTCTTTTTACGTCTGTACCTGTACCTCCCCTCCCCCCTCCCCCACGCTGCTATGATGCCTGAATTCCCCAAGGGGATCAATAAAGGAATATCTCATCTTATCCGGGGGGGACAGTATAGCTCGGGAGGTAAAGCAGTCGTCTGGTAATCCGGAGGTTCCCGGTTCGATTCCCGCTCCTCCCGGGCAGCGTGTCGAAGTGTCCTTGAGCAAGACACTTAACCCCTAATTGCTCCTGATGAGCAGGTTGGCCACCTCTGCCGTCGGTGTGTGGATGTGTGAGTGAGTGGGTAAAATGTGAGGAAAGAATTGTAAAGCGTTATAGAAATGCAGGCATGCAGCCATTTGCCATACATTTTTATCTTATCTTATTTTATCTTACATGAATAATCACATGCACCTTTCTGTTTGACATCAAAAGCACTTTTGAGTCTCCTTTTATAAATAGACAAAGACAGGGAATTAATCAATATGTACACGTTTCTATTCCATAATTGGACTCCAGGGTATTTGAAACGAGTACTATCCTTGAGATGTACAATACATTGGTAGGTAAAGGTTATTGATTTGTCTAGTTGTATGAAAATGAACTTGGGAATTATAAATAAAACATTTGGAATAAAAAAGCTTTTTTTTTATAAAAAATAAAGGTACATATTTGAAGAATGTTAATATAAAAGAGAAACAAGTAGAGATGATGCACCACAGACTTGGAGCTATTCTGACGAAGCAATACAGTAAGTGATATATGCGTATATTAGGCTGTAGTATACTGTATCCCGTTCCCACTTCATCCAATCAGGAGAGAGAACTCCACACTGCAAAAATGGTCTGACAAAAATAATAAATAAAACGTAGTTTTAAGAAAACGGGCCCTTGAAACAAGTAAAACCATCTACAAGTAAAACCATCATCTTTGGCTCGGCAAGATTTCTTGAAATAAGTAAAAGAATATCTAGGGTTCTCTCTCCTGATTGGATAAAATGGGATGTATTTTGTGTTTACTGCAGAGCGGAGGGACTGGGAGACCCATGTTACTGACCAGACACTCTATATCAGTGATGACTGTTTACTGCAGAGTGGAGGGACTGAGAGACCCATGTTACTGACCAGACACTCTGTATCAGTGATGGCTGTTTACTGCAGAGAGGAGGGACTGGGAGACCCATGTTACTGACCAGACACTCTATATCAGTGATGGCTGTTTACTGCAGAGTGGAGGGACTGGGAGACCCATGTTACTGACCAGACACTCTATATCAGTGATGGCTGTTTACTGCAGAGTAGAGGGACTGGGAGACCCATGTTACTGACCAGACACTCTATATCAGTGATGGCTGTTTACTGCAGAGCAGGAGAGACTGGGAGATACATGTTACTGACCAGACACTCTATATCAGTGATGGCTGTTTACTGCAGAGCAGGAGGGACTGGGAGACCCATGTTACTGACCAGACACTCTATATCAGTGATGGCTGTTTACTGCAGAGCAGGAGGGACTGAGAGACCCATGTTACTGACCAGACACTCTATATCAGTGATGGCTGTTTACTGCAGAGCAGGAGGGACTGGGAGACCCATGTTACTGACCAGACACTCTATATCAGTGATGGCTGTTTACTGCAGAGTGGAGGGACTGGGAGACCCATGTTACTGACCAGACACTCTGTATCAGTGATGGCTGTTTACTGCAGAGCAGGAGGGACTGGGAGACCCATGTTACTGACCAGACACTCTATACCAGTGTTGGCTGTTTACTGCAGAGCAGGAGGGACTGGGAGACCCATGTTACTGACCAGACACTCTATACCAGTGTTGGCTGTCAGAACGTAGAGCTATTTAACACTTATCTTAACAAAGGAAATACCACTTACAGCAGCTTTAACAGCATCTTAGAGAGACCCAGGAAAACACCACATCTCTTTGTGGATGTCGCTGTGCAGGACCTCTGTAAGACCGCTGGACTGCTGATGTTTGACAGAATCCCGATGTGTCTATTGATTCATTCTGCAGAGCCTCTGTTGCCGACCTTGCTTAGGGGCGTAGGGGCGGAGAGAGGTGGCGGGGGGGGGGGTGTGACGGGAGGAATGACTATTAATCTTCGCACAACGTCTGCCATCTGAATGAGAATGTACTGATGGTCACCTTTATGAATATCTGATCTGTATCTGTGTAATAACTCACTTCACCTCCTCTCTTGTCCCCTTGTACATTTGTGTGTGTGTGTGTGTGTGTGTGTGTGTGTGTGTGTGTGTGTGTGTGTGTGTGTGTGTGTGTGTGTGTGTGTGTGTGTGTGTGTGTGTGTGTGTGTGTGTGTGTGTGTGTGTGCGTGTGTGTGTGTGTGTGTGTGTGTGTGTGTGTGTGTGTGTGTGTGTGTGTGTGTGTGTGTGTGTGTGTGTGTGTGTGTGTGTGTGTGTGTGTGTGTGTGTGTGTGTGCGCGCAGTGCAAGCTGGAACAGCAGGCGTGTCTCGCAGGGAAAGAGTTGACCCTGAAGTGCCCGGGTCTGTGTCCCTGTCCGACCGCTGCCCCCTCCCCCGCAGAGGTCAAACATGGTGAGGGACACACACACACACACACACACACACACACACACACATGCACACACACACACACACACACACACACACACACACACACACACACACACACACACACACACACACACACACACACACACAAATGTACAAAGGGACAAGAGAGGAGGTGAAGTTGTTGTTTTGTATTATGTGTAATATGGACCTTGAGTCTGGAATAAAGTCTTCATCTTCATCATCATCATCATCATCATCATCATCATCATCATAGTAGCATAGTACATAGTACATAGTAGATAGTAGTATAGACATAGTAGCATAGTATGAATGAATGAAAACTTTATTAACAGATTGCAGAATGGGTACAGTACAGTACAGCTCAATACATACAATTGTTAAGGGGATGCATACCAGAGAAAGACTTTCGTCTTGTTTCCATCAGGGTCCCCCATTTTCAATTCATCGTAACATATATGACATACATGACATACAGATAGACAGTACTGCTACATCAATACATTTATGACATACCAGATTTGCAAATACAGTACTGTTTGTGATACGAAAAGAGTCCAGAAAAAAAGTATATACATTTGACGTAGAAACTGTACATTGGAGGAGGTTGGGTAGGTGGGGGGGGGTGGGGGGGACTGTACATTGGAGGTGGTTGGGTGGGGGGGGGGGGGGTTGGTGTTGGATAGGAGTGGGGGGGGGGTTGGGTAGGAGTGGGGGGAGGTTGGGTAGGAGGGGTGGGTGGGGGACACTGTACCACTGTACAAGCAAAACTGTACATTGGAATATTGACAAGACCATACTTGGTAATTTACTGTACATTGGAGGGGGTTGTGTTAGGACATTTACAGGGGCCAGTTTCGAATTGCAGTCTCCCGTAGGTGTTTTTTGAGAGTGTTTTTGAAAGTGGGTAGTGATTCACATTCCTTTACAGCTTTGGGTAGGGCGTTCCACATTGATGTGGCATAATTGCGAAACGTGTTTAGTCCCTTGTTTGAGCCGAATCTGGGTTTAACATGATTTGTGGAGCTCCCTCTGGTGTTGTGATCGTGGTATTCACTGACCTTTGGGAAGTATTTTGACATGTACATGGGTACCTTGGTCGTGTAGTGTATCTTGTAGACCAGGCCCATTGCAAGTTGCTGTACTCTGTCGTCTACTCTAAGCCATCCTAGGTTGTCAAAGTGGGCAGGGGTGAGGTGGGTTCTAGGAGTAAGGTCAAGCAGTAGTCTGACCAGTTTGTTTTGAGATGTTTGTAATTTTGTTTTTAGCGCCTTTGAGGTGCTTTGGTACCATGAGGTGCAAGCATAGTTGTAGTACCCTTGAATGAGTGCTCCTGCCAGAGTCTTCAGGGTATTCTTGTTTACCAGTGAGGAGATCCGGTACAAGAATCGAGTTCGTTGGTTGACTTTTTTTATTACATTGGATGCCATTTTGTCACAGGAAAGATTTGCCTCTAGGATGGAACCCAGGTAGGTAATATCTTCTTTCCTTGTGACAATATTGTCACCCACTGTAACTGAGAAGCCGTCGGTCTTGCTGAGTTTGTTATTTGAACCGAAGAGAATGGACTCTGTTTTGCCCATGTGTAGTGATAGTTTGTTATCAGCGAGCCATATGCAGATTTTGCCTAGTTCCGAGCTGAGGGTTTTTTCAACCTGTAACTTGTTCTTGTCAGAGACCAGCAGGGCTGAGTCGTCCGCAAACAGGAACAAGTTGCAGTCACAAGCTGACGACATGTAATTTGCATAAATTAGGAACAGTAGCGGACCTAGTATGCTTCCTTGTGGAACACCACAGCTTACTGTGAGGGGGGGCGGGATAGGGTACCGTTTACCTCCACCATCTGCATACTACATAATACTACATAATAGTAAAAGTAATAGTAAAAGAGTAACTAATTACATCTTTATTTCAGATATAGATTGAAGAAGTGTGTTTTTAGTCAACGGCGGAAAATTGGGGCTGGTTTCAGCGGTCCTGACTGTGGTGGGAAGTTTGCTAGGACAGAGAATAGCCTGCTTCTCTTTGATGACCCCCCCAGGAGCTGGGATAGGAGTGGGTCTCAGGTCTTTATCTATCTTCCTCCCCTCCCTCCCTCCCTCCCTCCCTCCCTCCTCAGAGAGCTGCACTGGGCAGGACCTGGCTGACCTGGGAGAGCGGCTGAGAGACTGGTTCCAGCTCCTGCAAGGAAACAGCAAGCAGAACAACAACAACACCACCAAGCCTGGGCCCAACAACAACACCAAGCCTGGGCCAGACGCCAACACCAAGCCTGGGCCCAACGCCAACACCGCATCAGGTCAGAGCTCCTGCTTCTACACTATGTGAAAGATAGCACTTGTTTTTCATATGTGTAATGTAAATATCTATAGATATTAGTTTATACTTGTTAAACTATAAAATATAAAATCTCCTATGTACGTGTGTTTGTTCAACTCAGGCTGTAAGAGAGTCACAGACAGGGCACAGATAAGACACTGGCCAAGGTCATCATCCATAGAGGCGCTTTGGCAGTCTGGCCATCACTTAGACGTGGTGGGGGCAGGGGAGAGAGAGAGAGAGAGAGAGAGAGCCGTTGCTATAGTAACGAGATAGTCACATGACGGAGGGAGTTCGACATCGTGAGAGAGATAGAGAGACTTGGCGATATTAAGCTGTGGGTTCTTCCGGGTTCGAGTCAGACAAGTAGACGAGCAGACGAGCGGTGACAGCGAGACAGCAGAGATCCCTCCCCCCTCCTCAGAGGCCGGGGGTGGGGGAAGAGATGGGGGAGGAGCACGCCGCCACGAGGACATAGCTAGCTTCGGCTAACGGGACCGATAGCTTCGGCTAACAGGACAGGCTTCGGCCAGGGATCTAGGCCGCAACCATCAAGAGATATGGAATTATTTATTTAGTTTCTTCACCTTTCAAAGACTTTCACTATGTTCCATCTTTATGAAATAAACAACATAACCATCAAGGAAAGAGACCACGTTTCCAGTGTTGATTCTTCTGATTACGGATGTACCAATGGGGTGATACAGGGTGAGACAGCCAGTACGGTAACCATCGACAGATAACAAACACAACGCAGACTTCACGGAAGGCCAGATCGAATAGTTAATTAGAGGCTGAAGAGTAGACCACCCAATCTAACAGTACACATGGACGACTTTAACCTGGGTTCACTTGATACATGTATATGGTATTATACGTTATATACATCTTGATACATGTTGTATTATACATTATATTTATATTATACATTATATTTATGTTATTATACATTATATACATCTTGATACATGTGTTATTATACATTATATTTATGTTATTATACATTATATACATCTTGATACATGTGTTATTATACATTATATTTATGTTATTATACATTATATACATCTTGATACATGTGTTATTATACATTATATACATATACATTATATACATCTTGATACATATGGTATTATACGTTATATACATCTTGATACAGTATGGTGTTATACATTATATATAGGCATAGGGTGTTATACATCTTGCTACGTTACAATTGAGGTTATTTTCCCTCCATTATAATTGTTGTATAATGCTGTATTGTATGTATCTGTGTGTGTGAGAGAGGGATATGCGCATGGGATTTTTTGTGTAGTTATCCTATATAGGTTTAAGAGGGGAGGTCACTTACTGTATATAAGCCCTTGGGCTTTTTGACCTTTCCTGCACATTTTAACTGTTCTTCGTTGACTTACTTTATTCCAGAATGTATGTTTGTAAGTGCAAATAACAATAAACAACAAAAAAGTTGATCATATTAACTAGTCAAAAGCTGTACAGAGATTTATTTAACACAGATGGATTGGACATATAGATAACGTTTCCATTACAGTATAATATCATGTGACGGTTTGTCCCTATACAGTTCTGGACAGGAGCCTGGTGGCCAGCTGTAAGGACTCCATCGGCTGGATGTTCGCCAAGCTGGACACCAACAGTGACCTGTACCTGGACCGGGCCGAGCTGGCGGCCATCAACCTGGACAAGTACGAGGTCTGCATCCGCCCGTTCTTCAACTCCTGCGACTCCTACAGAGACGGCAAGGTGTCCACGGCCGAGTGGTGCCTCTGCTTCTGGAGAGAGAGTACGTATACAAACCGTTATTTAACCCCCCCCCCCCCCCCCCCATTTGATTTTGATTTGATTTGATTTTTATTTGTCTCGCACATAGAAACAAAAAGGTAAATAGTCAAAGACTATTTCCATACAATAAGTGTTCGAGAAGGAACAGGGGGAAGTAAAACAACTTATCAAGCCCTGCCCCTTCCTTACAATATTTGACATTATAATTTAATAAAAATAAAAATAATATAACAAATAAAAAATAAAATAAAAGTACAGTTTTTTATATATCCAAATATCCAAATGAGAAAAAAGAATAGGCAGTCACATTACTGCTCAAGCTGCTAGATCTCTCTTATATGTGTCCATAAGTGCTTGTTTATAGCTACCTTTAAATGTATTGATATTTTTGCTTAATTTTATATTCGCATCCAGACCATTCCAGAGTGATACCCCACAAACTGCAATGCACATACTTTTAAGAGTTGTACGTACCGTAGGTTGCTTTAAAGCTAATGTCCCTCTAAAATTAGAAACACTCTCTCTAGCCGTGATTTTTTTTTAATGTTGCTTGATTTAGATTTAGATAGATAGAAAACTTTATTGCCATTTCAACACATGGTTGATTGGGATTTGTCTTGGTGCCAAACATACAGTACAATACGGTATAAAAGACATACAAGAACACATTCAATGCAATCCCTACAATAGAAGTATTTCACAAACAATAAAAAAAAAATGCTACAGTGCCTAAAAGAGCTCAGTGTTCCAATTTAAAGTGCATATTGCCTTAAAGTGCCTGTCGGCTGGTGCTAGCTAGCCCTTATGGTACAAAGTGCCTGTGCATTAGGACTTCAGGTGACGGACAACCTCTGGATATGTGCTATTTTTTTCAAACGAGATGTCCTACACCTGAGACTTTCAAGTCTTCTACCAGAGGGAAGGGGGTTAAAGAGGTAGTGATGTGTGTGTGGCGTATATGGAGGTCACAGAAGGAAGATCACAGCCAATGATTTGTTGACGCTGTGCGTACAGTTCTTTATAGTCGTCCCCCTATCATGGACGGTGGTGTTTCCGTACCACACCGTCACTGAGAAGGTGAGGACGCTCGCCACAGTCACGTCGAGCAGGGGCGGAGCTTCCTACAGGTGACATAGGCGAAAACTGGGGGGGGGGGGGGTGGCTTGCGCCAGGGGTGAAGCTTTCCTAGAGGCACCAGATGTGCTAGGTCCGACCCTGACGCCGAGTGTACATCAACAGTCATGTCTCACCTCGACTACTGCACTAATGCACTGCTAACTGGTCGACCGACTACCAGGCCACTTCGACTCATACACAGAACGCAGCGGCCCGCCTGATCTCCAATCTAGCAAATTCGGCCCGCGTTACCCCCACTTCTCAGAGCGCTGCACTGGCTTCTCATCGCCACATGAATCCGATTCAAGGTCCTTGACCGGGGCGTACTGTGGTGCAGCGAGGGGAACGGCTCCCTCCCACCTCTATAGTCAACAGTCTACTACATGAGGTGTAACTCAGGTGTGGACTCGGGTGTAACTCAGGTGTGACTCTCTTCCTCCCCTCCTCCTCCCCTCCTCCTCCCCTCCTCCTCCCCTCCTCCTCTTCCCCTCCTCTTCCCCTCCTCCTCTTCCTCCCCTCCTTCCCCTCAGCGGAGGAGAAATGGCCGCAGTGAAAAACATCACAGCCGCTTGTCGACAGCTTGCGTCTCTCACATCTCTGTGACTGCGCCTTCGGTCAGTCAGTCAGTCAGTCAGTCAGTCAGTCAGTCAGTCAGTCAGTCAGTCAGTCAGTCAGTCAGTCAGTCAGTCAGTCAGTCAGTCAGCCAGTCAGTCAGTCAGCCAGTCAGTCAGCCAGTCAGCCAGTCAGTCAGTCAGTCAGTCAGTCAGTCAGTCAGTCAGTCAGTCAGTCAGTCAGTCAGTCAGTCAGTCAGTCAGTCAGTCAGTCAGTCAGTCAGTCAGTCAGTCAGTCAGTCAGTCAGTCAATCAGTCAGTCAGCCAGTCAGTCAGTCAGTCAGTCAGTCAGTCAGTCAGTCAGTCAGTCAGTCAGCCAGTCAGTCAGTCAGCCAGTCAGTCAGTCAGCCAGCCAGTCAGTCAGTCAGTCTGTCAGCCAGCCAGTCAGTCAGTCAGTCAGTCAGCCAGTCAGTCAGTCAGTCAGTCAGTCAGTCAGTCAGTCAGTCAGTCAGTCAGTCAGTCAGTCAGTCAGTCAGTCAGCCAGTCAGTCAGTCAGTCAGTCAGTCAGTCAGCCAGTCAGTCAGTCAGTCAGCCAGTCAGTCAGTCAGTCAGCCAGCCAGTCAGTCAGCCAGTCAGTCAGTCAGTCAGTCAGTCAGCCAGTCAGTCAGTCAGTCAGCCAGCCAGTCAGTCAGTCAGTCAGTCAGCCAGCCAGTCAGTCAGCCAGTCAGCCAGTCAGTCAGTCAGTCAGTCAGTCAGCCAGTCAGTCAGTCAGTCAGCCAGCCAGTCAGTCAGTCAGTCAGTCAGCCAGTCAGTCAGCCAGCAGTTAGAAAAGCTCACGCCAACTTATGAGGCTGTAAATGAGTGGCAAGACTAAACAAAAAAGACTAAATCGAGACTAAACAAAAAAGACTAAAACTAAAATGCTCAGACCTGTAGTTGACTAAAACTTGACTAAACGAAAGATAGATAAATATGATGAAAACGAAAAAGAGCATTTGAGACATGACTAAGACTAAAACTAAAATTGAAAATAACTGACGAAATTAACACTGCATATAACTGCATATAACTCTGTATGATAGCATGTACTACATTAATGCTGTATATACCGTATATATATATATATATTTATTTTTACTGTATAATATATCTATCCACATCTGTCAGTACATACTTGCATATAATCCTTTTTATATCTGTACATATCCCTCACCTACTCTTACTAGTTACACTGCTGGCCAGTATGACTTACTACCATACCAACACAAAATACACCTGTCTTTATACGTGTATCACTGTACATATACATAATACTGTATATACAACTTGGTATATACATCTGATTAGCACTATTACTCAGTAGTACTAATTCATATATTTTAAACCAGTTTAATCACCTGTACATTGTATATTACTGTCGCACTTTACTGCTACATTTGCACTCTGGTTGGATGCCAACCTTCTTTTGGTTGTACTGTACTTGTGCTTAGGGATTCACGATAATTATCGGGCCGATACCAGCTATTATGACGTCATCCCGATAAACCCGATAAAATTATTGATAGCTCCGATAATAAAATAAAATCTTTTTTTTTTACACTTTTTTTACACTTTTTTTTTGTTTTAACTTTTTTCTTTTCATGTCAACGTTCACACGCACAATATATGCTTACTTAGGATTTGACTTGATTCAACAACAAAGCAGTCGGGGCAATGGCAAGCCGAAAACGGTCGAAAATGTGGTTATTTGAAGTTAGGATATTTTTTTTATTACAACTGATGTAGGTAGATTTTTTAGAGACTAAAGTACAGAAAAAAGGTACCGTTGGGTACCGGTATCGATTCACAGGTACCGGTACCCATCCCTACTGACAAAGCACAATACCTGTTGGTTTTTAGTTCACTCATTGTTCAGGGAAACACATTGTTAATGACATTGACGGATTGGGAATTTTGTGATTGACTCAAATTATATTTATTTGGAAAAATAATATAGTCACTTTATTTGAAGAGTCAAAACTGCTGTTCTCTTGGCTTTGTTTTGTTCATAGTAGTAACGCTCATGTTATGATAAATCTGGTTAGGTCAAAACTACAGGAATATACATTAAAAAAAAATATTATAATACAATACATATATATATATCGGTTATCGGTATCGGTATCGACTTTGAGGAGCAGAAAGCTATCGATATCGGGGTCAAAAAATCAATATCGTGCACCCCTACTTGTGCTGCATGATGACAATACATTTGAATCTAATCTAATCTAATCATTGTCTTCCTTAGAGCCGCCCTGCCTGGCTGACCTCGAGAGGATCCAGGCCCACGAGGGAGGAAAGAGGAAGTTGGGTAGGTGGTACAACCACACGCATACTTATCTGGACATCTGGAAGAGGAAGTGTGTTGATTGGGAGTTTGTGTAAGATGTCAATAAAAAAAAATGAAGAAATTATGTATATCATTTTTTGTTTGTTTTCTCGTTCTCTCTCCGGGATGCGCCCCGGGCCGATGTAACTATTGGTTGAGGGGCGCAATATAAATAAATGTATCATATATCATATATCATGGTATTTATTTAGTATATATATATTTATATAAATGTATTGGATTGTGGGGCGGCTACGTGGCGTAGTGGGCAAGGCGCTCGCCACGAATGCGGAGACGCTGGGCTCGCCTGTTCGAGCCCAGCGCTCCACATTGCTTTCAGTTTAGCTGGTCGTCCGCACTAATACACATTGGCCGTATTAGGGGGTGGGAAACTGCTGGGTGGGGATCGGGCGTTGTGGACAGCGACTCCTACAGGTCGGTTGGTGCGCCTGCGCAGTAGAATCAGGAAGTGTCGGGGGCAGCGTGAGCCTCCCACGCGTTACTCCTCGCCACTGAGAGATCGAGCTGCGCAGGTGAAAAGATGCGACTGCTGTTACCTCAAGTACCGGAGGGGACTTGTGCTATGTATGACTTAGTCCACATTGCAGCCGGCTTGTGGGAGGCAAGAAACAGCGTTCGTGACAGGGGAGGGTTGAATTGGATGATACGAAATTGGGATGGGAGAAAATATAGAAAATGGGAGAAAAAGTGGATACAATTTTTTTTTATTGGATTGTAAAGAGATACAGCGTTATATACGTAATTAACAATTTTGATTGAAAAATATTTAGCTTGTTTCACTGATGAACATTATGAATTGAAAATGGGGGACCCTGATGTAAACAATTGATTGATTGATTGATTGATTGATTGATTGATTGATTGATTGATTGAACATTGTATTAACAGATTGCAGAATGGGTACAATACAGTACAGCTCAATACACACAAGTGTTAAGGGGATGCAGACCAGAGAAAGACTTTCGTCTTGTTTACATCAGGGTCCCCCATTTTCAATTCATCATAGCAAGACGAAAGTCTTTCTCTGGTCTGCATCCCCTTAACAATTGTGTGTATTGAGCCGTACTGTACTGTACCCATTCTGCGATCTGTTAATTAAAGTTTTCAATCAATCAATAGGGATTCAATGTTTTGAACTCCTGGGCCCTGGGGATAGAAGTGGGATTCACAAGTCATTAGACTAACAAAGGGCTGCTCTCAGGCTGAACGTGTCAAGTCGGGGGGGGGGGGGGGGGGGGGGGGGGGGGGGGGGGGTGGGGGGGGGTTACATTGCCTTCTGGGTAAAGTAGTCAATTATGCATACGAAGATAAAATGGTTCCGATTTCTTCGTGGGCTTGTATCTAAGGAATAAAGAGTGTGTTATCAGCATGATTCATAAGATATAGATTGAAAAGTATCTGCCTGATTTGTACAAGTGATGGCTTATTATTTTGAAGGTAAGAACCTGTACATATAATAATAAAACATCTTTATTTGAAGCGTGCTCCGTATGACCCTATTATCTGTGCCTAATATGCTGACTGAACACACACCCCCCCCCCCCCCCCCCGCTTTCCTCCACTGCTCAATGAATAGATTTGTATTCATGGGTTATGAAATTGACCGTAGCGTGTGCTGCGTGCAGACTTTCTGGGTGGAGAGAAGACGCAGCGGGCGACGCGTGTGATGACCTCATGCATGATGCTGTACACGAGTGCAGAGCTGAGGTTATGCGCCATGTAGGCTAATGTATATTATGGTGTCTCGGCATGCATGCTTAAGTGTAATGCATTTGTGTGTGTCTGTGTGTCTGTGTGTGTGCGTCTGTGTGTGTGCGTCTGTGTGTGTGTGTGTGTGTGTGTGTGTGTGTGTGTGTGTGTGTGTGTGTGTGTGTGTGTGTGTGTGTGTGTGTGTGTGTGTGTGTGTGTGTGTGTGTGTGTGTGTGTGTGTGTGTGTGTGTGTGCGCTCCAGGCATGTTCATCCCCAGCTGCGATGAGGACGGTTACTTCCGGAAGCTGCAGTGTCACCGGGGGGAGTGCTGGTGCGTCGCTCGGACTCGGAGGAGAGGTGGGCGGGTCCAGGGTCCGCGGCAAACCTGACTGTGGTAAGTCCCGCCCTGCCACTCAAACCTGACTGTGGTAAGACCCGCCCCCGCACTGCCACTCAAACCTGACTGTGGTAAGACCCGCCCCGCGCTGTCACTCAAACCTGACTGTGGTAAGACCCGCCCCCACGCTGCCACTCAAACCTGACTGTGGTAAGACCCGCCCCCACGCTGCCACTCAAACCTGACTGTGGTAAGACCCGCCCCCACGCTGCCACTCAAACCTGACTGTGGTAAGACCCCGCCCCCGCGCTGCCACTCAAACCTGACTGTGGTAAGACCCGCCCCGCGCTGCCACTCAAACTGACTGTGGTAAGACCCGCCCCGCGCTGCCACTCAAACCTGACTGTGGTAAGACCCCGCCCCGCGCTGTCACTCAAACCTGACTGTGGTAAGACCCGCCCCGCGCTGTCACTCAAACCTGACTGTGGTAAGACACGCCCTGCGCTGTCACTCAAACCTGACTGTGGTAAGACACGCCCTGCGCTGCCACTCAAACCTGACTGTGGTAAGACCCGCCCCGCGCTGCCACTCAAACCTGACTGTGGTAAGACCCCGCCCCCCGCGCTGCCACTCAAACCTGACTGTGGTAAGACCCGCCCCCCGCGCTGCCACTCAAACCTGACTGTGGTAAGACCCGCCCCGCGCTGCCACTCAAACCTGACTGTGGTAAGACCCGCCCCCGCGCTGCCACTCAAACCTGACTGTGGTAAGACCCGCCCTGCGCTGTCACTCAAACCTGACCTGTGGTAAGACCCGCCCCGCGCTGTCACTCAAACCTGACTGTGGTAAGACCCGCCCCGCGCTGTCACTCAAACCTGGCTGTGGTAAGACCCGCCCCGCGCTGCCACTCAAACCTGACTGTGGTAAGACCCGCCCCCGCGCTGCCACTCAAACCTGACTGTGGTAAGACCCGCCCCGCGCTGTCACTCAAACTTGACTGTGGTAAGACCCGCCCCGCGCTGTCACTCAAACCTGACTGTGGTAAGACCCGCCCCCGCGCTGCCACTCAAACCTGACTGTGGTAAGACCCCGCCCCGCGCTGCCACTCAAACCTGACTGTGGTAAGACCCGCCCCGCGCTGCCACTCAAACCTGACTGTGGTAAGACCCCGCCCCGCGCTGCCACTCAAACCTGACTGTGGTAAGACCCGCCCCACGCTGTCACTCAAACCTGACTGTGGTAAGACCCGCCCACGCTGTCACTCAAACCTGACTGTGGTAAGACCCGCCCCACGCTGTCACTCAAACCTGACTGTGCTAAGACCCGCGCTGCCACTCAAACCTGACTGTGCTAAGACCGCCACTTTATTTGCCACATGGAAGCATTCAATCATACAGTTTTCATACAAAATCATAAATAACGTTCTACCATGGGCAAAAGGAGCAGGAAGAAGAATAGTTACCTGCCCCCTATTGCTAAACTAGTAGTATTAAACCTACCTCAAGTATTACTTGATGGTCGCGTACAACCTAATTTACACAAAAATAATAATTCATACCATATACAAAGAAACAAACAATCCACAGATTAAACAAGAAAAAAAAAAAAAATAATAATAAACAAGAAAATAAAAGATCTCACTATTCAGATTCACATTTGACTGCAGTTCAATCCCCAGAGAGGCCGAGACACAACAGAAAACTCCCCCTTCCCAAGCGACACGCTTTTACCAACGATCCCCTCCGGACCGATCCCACCGGGCGCACAAGCCCCCTCACAACAACCCCCCCCCCCCCCACCCCGTGTTCTGATACAAAGCCTCCCCCTTTATGCAAAACGGCTCCCGAGCGCCCCACAGCAACATCAGTCACCACAGGGACCAGTGCCACATTCATGTGTCCGCGGCGCTCATTTGCATATTCTAAAGGGCCGCTTGTCGCCGTGAGAAAGAAAGGGCTCTCCAGATGAACGAGGGCCCCGTTTTTTTTTCCCGGACGGAAGCCCGCCTGATAAGAATGGGTCCCCCCGGGCGTGGTTTAGAAATAGCTGTTACATCCCGGACAATGTCAAACAGATGCCCTTTTTTCTTCTTGCCATCACGGCGGTGAATGATTTTGAATCGTGTCCCTGGCGGTTTCCTCGCCCCCCCCCCCCCCCCCCCCCCCCCCCCCCCCCCCCGACTACAAAGGGACTCTTATCGAAGTCGCGAGCAGACGCGCTGAACGGGGAGATGAACATGCGTGTGTAATGCGTGTAATATTTGAGGGCCGGCCGGCGCGTGTTTCGATAATTCAATCTCTCTGCTCTCCCTTCTCTGGATTATTAGATTATTATATTGTAACTATTTATTGTAGGGCAAATATAACTGAGAGGACATTACATACCCTCATCTCGCACTTTGTTGCCCCTATGCACATGAGTCCAGAGTTATTATTATATTGATTTGTTATATTGTGTACACTGCTTTTTTTATTCTATTTTATTTTTACTTCTCCACTGTACTATAATTATGTCTACCTAATTACTACCTGTACCCCCCCCCCCCCACCCCATACTGCTATGACGCCTGAATTTCCTCAAGGGGATCAATAGTTTCAAGTTTATTTATTAATTGTCATAGTAAAATACAGAATGCTTCTCCAAGAAATGTTTTTTTCTGTATGAGCCCCTGGGAGTGTCCCCTGGGAGTGTGCTAGATATAAATAGATAAAAAGTATAAAATAGAAAAGTCAAGTACGTAAACAAAAAGTGTTCAGTCAATATATACAATAAAGGAATATCTTATCTTATCTCCCAGATGACGAAGCGGCGACGTACTCGGGCGACTTCGGTGGCAGCGGGGTCGGGTGGGAGGACGAGGAGGAGAAGGAGGCGGAGGAGAACGCCGAAGAGGCGGAGGAGGAGGAAGAGGAGGGAGAGGCGGGAGAGGTGGACGACGGAGGATACATCTGGTAGACGGACCGGCCGCTGGAGGCCTGCTGGTCCCACGTCTCTCGTCTACAGGAACATCTCCGTTGTTCTCACACACACACACACAAACACACACACACACACACACACACACACACACACACACACACACACACACACACACACACACTGATCCCGCGATGGACAGATGGACATGTTTAAGCTCTATACTCGGAACAACACTGGCTCTCAGCCACGACCAGGGAGACGGAGAGAAGAAGGGGTTTGTGCACGATCGGGAGGGTAAAGAGAGCGAGAGAGGAATGTGTAACGAGGTTATTCAACGACGCAACCGGGTCGCTTTACGATGACGACGGGGGGGGGGGGAATACGCGGGGAATATTATCAATATTTAGAAATCATGGGTCTTCTTGAGGAGTCATGAGGTTTGTCCTAAATACTCGTGTGAATCTTTGTTCTATTCTGTTGCGTGTTGCGCGCGAGAACTGCTTCCTTTGAACTATCTCTTCTGAGCGGTTTTCCTGCCGACGAACATCAAGGCTCCTCCGAGCGGCCGCAGGTCATGTGCTTTTTTTTGCAGGTCATGTTGCGTAAGAACTGGGAAGTACATGGGGTGCATTTCAATAGTCTTAAAATGCCCCCTCCTCCCTCCACTTCCTCCTCCTCCCTTGGCCCTGTTTCCGTCATGTACTGATGTGTATATTACCTGTGATAGGAGACCTGTTGGTTTTAGCTTAGGGTTGCCTCGGCGATGTGACATTTCCCATGATTAATAATAAACTCGTGACAACAACACCGGCGGTGACACTGGACGTTTTTACAAAATGACGCTCAATATCTGTAGAGCGCTTTTACTTTGATCTTTAACGTTTCGCGGCTCCACATCTCTCTGTCTGTCCGTCTACGTTTGTTTTTAATACATTTTCAAGGACTGGTATCCATTTTGTTGACAGACAGAGTTGACGCTCTGTTCAAATGATAAATTATAAGATAAACCAATGGACCAACGGCCAATTTTCTATCCATTCATTGACAGATCAATGACGGATCAATTGTAGCTGCAGTCTTATTTAGAGCATCGTGCAAACACACTGCTGCTGGTCTGGACTGGTCCTCTGAGCTCCTCTCCAGTCAAACATACTGTTGCTGGTCTGGACTGGTCCTCTGAGCTCCTCTCCAGTCAGACATACTGTTGCTGGTCTGGACTGGTCCTCTGAGCTCCTCTCCAGTCAAACATATTGCTGCTGGTCTGGACTGGTCCTCTGAGCTCCTCTCCAGTCAGACATACTGCTGCTGGTCTGGACTGGTCCTCTGAGCTCCTCTCCAGTCAAACATACTGCTGGTCTGGTCTGGACTGGTCCTCTGAGCTCCTCTCCAGTCAGAACATACTGCTGGTCTGGTCTAGACTGGTCCTCTGAGCTCCTCTCCAGTCAAACACACTGTTGCTGGTCTGGACTGGTCCTCTGAGCTCCTCTCCAGTCAAACACACTGCTGCTGGTCTGGACTGGTCCTCTGAGCTCCTCTCCAGTCAAACACACTGTTGCTGGTCTGGACTGGTCCTCTGAGCTCCTCTCCAGTCAAACATACTGCTGGTCTGGTCTGGACTGGTCCTCTGAGCTCCTCTCCAGTCAAACATACTGCTGCTGGTCTGGACTGGTCCTCTGAGCTCCTCTCCAGTCAAACATACTGTTGCTGGTCTGGACTGTCCTCTGAGCTCCTCTCCAGTCAAACACACTGCTGCTGGTCTGGACTGGTCCTCTGAGCTCCTCTCCAGTCAAACATACTGCTGGTCCGGTCTAGACTGGTCCTCTGAGCTCCTCTCCAGTCAAACATACTGTTGCTGGTCTGGACTGGTCCTCTGAGCTCCTCTCCAGTCAAACATACTGCTGCTGGTCTGGACTGGTCCTCTGAGCTCCTCTCCAGTCAAACATACTGTTGCTGGTCTGGACTGGTCCTCTGAGCTCCTCTCCAGTCAAACATACTGTTGCTGGTCTGGACTGGTCCTCTGAGCTCCTCTCCAGTCAAACATACTGCTGCTGGTCTGGACTGGTCCTCTGAGCTCCTCTCTAGTCAAACATACTGCTGGTCTGGTCTGGACTGGTCCTCTGAGCTCCTCTCTAGTCAAACATACTGCTGGTCTGGTCTGGACTGGTCCTCTGAGCTCCTCTCCTGTCAAACATACTGCTGCTGGTCTGGACTGGTCCTCTGAGCTCCTCTCCAGTCAAACATACTGCTGCTGGTCTGGACTGGTCCTCTGAGCTCCTCTCCAGTCAAACATACTGCTGCTGGTCTGGACTGGTCCTCTGAGCTCCTCTCCAGTCAAACATACTGCTGGTCTGGTCTGGACTGGTCCTCTGAGCTCCTCTCCAGTCAAACATACTGCTGCTGGTCTGGACTGGTCCTCTGAGCTCCTCTCCAGTCAAACACACTGCTGCTGGTCTGGACTGGTCCTCTGAGCTCCTCTCCAGTCAAACACACTGCTGCTGGTCTGGACTGGTCCTCTGAGCTCCTCTCCAGTCAAACATACTGCTGCTGGTCTGGACTGGTCCTCTGAGCTCCTCTCCAGTCAAACTGCCGCTGGGTTTAATCCGAAATGACCTGTCGTGTCGTCTCTAGAGCCTTCTTTTCCTCCTTCACGCAAAGTTAAATCTACTCTAAATGAAAGTGAAACTTAAGCGACTCTGTACTGCGACCTATAAAACAGATCTGTCGTCCGCACGCACGTTCAGTTTATAATGTTGTCCGACTTAAGTATTGATAACACGCTTAGTATTTTACAAATTTAAGAGTTTTTTTTATTTGATGAATGTGGGCACTGATAGGGGACAATTAATTAAACAAGGTTTCATTTCGATTAAAAAGAAAGCATACACCGGCAGGTAATGTACTCGGTGGATGCCTGAACGCAGAGTAACGCCGGTATCACAGCGTCAAGCCTAGTTTTAACCAAAACACGAGGAGACAAAATCAATCAATCAATCAATCAATCAATCATCAATACATCAGACTTATCGAGAAACACCCTCCGACTTTAGCCCGATACGTCCCATCACCCGCTTCAGCTCGTGTGTGTGACACGTGCCGCACACCTCACTCTCTTTAACCTGTATATATATATACTGTGTGTATCTATTAGTCCTCTATCGCCGACGCCTTGAAAAGACTAGCAGGGCACACCGCTCGATTGACAAGTGTCCATTGTTGTATCATAATGTGGATCGATCGACTATTGTGTTTAATAATAAAAAAAGATAAACCGGTCAGTGTGGCCCCGCCGGGCCACCGTAGATCTTCATCTCACAGTCCCTCTCCTTGTCTACCAGCTCGGGCAGTACTTCCTCTCATAGCCCCCCCCCCCCCCCCCCCCCCCCCCCCCGACCCAATCGATTAAGCTCTTGACTAACGACGGTGTACTATAATCGCAAGTGGATAAATGTTTTCCTATTAAAAAGTGATTTATGACCCCTGTCTCTCGCTCTCTCTCTCTCTGTGGATCAATATCTTTAGTTCTTATTGGGCAAAGGTTAAAAGAAAAGAGCCTTTTGTGTAACATGACCAGAATTATTGACTTGAGCCACCACAACAACAACAACAAAAACAACAACAACAGGAAATCTGATTAGGAACAGATTTCCATGACATTTCCTAAATGTTTTTACGTGTTTATTATTTTCCACACATCTTCCAGGCCTGGGGCAGGAGGGTCCATCACTGTATCCAATAGAACTTGAGTGTTACGCTCTGAGTGCATAGTAGTATGTGCGACGGTGGCTCGGGAGGTAGAGCAGTCGTCTGGCAATCCGGAGGTTCCCGGTTCGATTCCCGCTCCTCCCGGGCAGCGTGTCGATGTGTCCTTGAGCAAGACACTTAACCCCTAATTGCTCCCGATGAGCAGGTCGGCACCTTGCATGGTCGCCTCCGCCGTCGGTGTGTGAATGTGTGAGTGAACAGGTAAAATGTGAGGAACAAATTGTAAAGCGCTTTGGATTAAAAGCGCTATATAAAAAAGCAGCCATTTACCATTTAGTAGTATAGACATATTAGCATGATAGGTAGTAGTATAAGTATAGTAGCATAGTAAAAAGACAGTACGGTTTTAATTTTTTTTTATTTCAGATATTGTTTGAAGAGGTGTGTTTTTTTGTCGACGGCGGAAAATTGGCCGGGTTTTGGCCGTCCTGACCGCGTCTATTCTTTTGCCAACGGATTTGCGGTTCCGCGTTCGCGTTCTGCGATCTGATTGGCCACCGACGTTTCTGGTGCGATCTGATTGGCCACTGACGTTTCTGGTCATGTGACATGTGCGCCCAATCGCGTGACGCGCCCATTTACGCCTCGAACAGCAGCAAACGACCTAACGCCTAGTTTATCACTGGTTAAGCTTAGGCGACTCTTTCGAAGTTGGTTACGGTTAGAGTTTGGAATCAGGGCTGGCGTTCTATCGCCCTGCTCTAAAGACAAACTCTAACCTTAACCAACTTCGAAAGAGTCGCCTAAGCTTAACCAGTGGCAGAACTTGCCGTCACACGATTGGCGCGACCAGAAACGTCAGTGGCCAATCAGAGCGCAGAACGCGAACGCGGAACTGGAAATCCGTTGGTAAAAGTATTCAGGCGTCCTGACCGTGGTGGGAAGTCCGTTCCGCCACTGTGGAGCGAGGACAGAGAATAGCCTGCCGCTATTTGATTTTCCTTCACAAAGAGGCCACCCCCTCCCCCACCCCCTCTGAAATCGCACGGTACAGTAGCAGAGGCAGAAACGTTTCTCTCTCTCCGTCGAGAGGAGCGGGTTCGTATTATTATTACCGTGGGCTCAGTTCTAGGTTTTCCTTACCTCACTCTGCACGGCATGCAGGCCCTGGAGCTACGCGAGGCCCGACGGAAACCCGACCCACGCTCGATTATTGTACATCGACGCTTCTAACGAGACAATAGCCCGACAGAACCTTCCCTTCTTCTCCCAGGGTCCCCGGGGGGCCTCGCTCAAACCTCCCCGCCGTGAACCAGCGAGTCAGGGGGGGGGGGTGAACACAAGGGAGCATTATGTGAACAACATCTTTCTCAAGACGCCCTGGAGCTCGTCTCTGCATTGTGCTTCTCTCTCTCTCTCTCTCTCTCTCTCTCTCTCTCTCAATCAAGACCAGTAAACCAATCCTTTTGAAATGTCATTTCTCAGTTTCACATTTCTACGCGAATGGTGATTCGGTCGCAGTAATATTCCACCGGGTTGAGTCTTTTAAAACGTGTTTACCAAGAAGTACACAGTTCCTTTACTTAAGTAAAAGTAAAAATACACAGATAAATGAGTACTCTGGTAAAAGTCCTCCATTCAAATTCTACTTAAGTAAAAGTAGAAATACCCAGATAAATTAGTACTCTGGTAAAAGTCCTCCATTCAAATTCTACTTTAATGAATCTCTAAAAGTAAAGAAGTATTCTCTATTGAATGTACTTAAGTATCTAAAGTAAAAGTATGCATTCTACACGTTTGTGTATTCCAGTGCTTGGGAGCGCTTGATCCTCGATCCATTGACCTCTATAGGCTATGTTAAAGTGGTATGTGGTCCAGTTATGCTGCTCTGATTAAAGGTTATGTTAAAGTGGTACGTGGTCCAGTTATGCTGCTCTGATTAAAGGTTATGTTAAAGTGGTACGTGGTCCAGTTACGCTGCTCTGATTAAAGGTTATGTTAAAGTGGTATGTGGTCCAGTTATGCTGCTCTGATTAAAGGCTATGTTAAAGTGGTACGTGGTCCAGTTACGCTGCTCTGATTAAAGGTTATGTTAAAGTGGTATGTGGTCCAGTTATGCTGCTCTGATTAAAGGTTGTGTTAAAGTGGTGTGTGGTCCTGTTATGCTGCTCTGATTAAAGGTTGTGTTAAAGTGGTATGTGGTCCAGTTATGCTGCTCTGATTAAAGGTTGTGTTAACGTGGTATGTGGTCGCTGCTCTGATTAAAGGTTGTGTTAAAGTGGTGTGTGGTCCAGTTATGCTGCTCTGATTAAAGGTTATGTTAAAGTGGTATGTGGTCCAGTTATGCTGCTCTGATCAAAGGTTGTGTTAAAGTGGTATGTGGTCCAGTTATGCTGCTCTGATTAAAGGTTATGTTAAAGTGGTATGTGGTCCAGTTATGCTGCTCTGATTAAAGGTTGTGTTAAAGTGGTATGTGGTCCAGTTATGCTGCTCTGATTAAAGGTTATGTTAAAGTGGTATGTGGTCCAGTTATGCTGCTCTGATTAAAGGTTATGTTAAAGTGGTATGTGGTCCAGTTATGCTGCTCTGATTAAAGGTTGTGTTAAAGTGGTATGTGGTCCAGTTATGCTGCTCTGATTAAAGGTTATGTTAAAGTGGTGTGTGGTACAGTTATGCTGCTCTGATTAAAGGTTATGTTAAAGTGGTATGTGGTCCAGTTATGCTGCTCTGATTAAAGGTTATGTTAAAGTGGTATGTGGTCCAGTTATGCTGCTCTGATTAAAGGTTATGTTAAAGTGGTATGTGGTCCAGTTATGCTGCTCTGATTAAAGGTTATGTTAAAGTGGTATGTGGTCCAGTTATGCTGCTCTGATTAAAGGTTATGTTAAAGTGGTATGTGGTCCAGTTATGCTGCTCTGATCAAAGGTTGTGTTAAAGTGGTATGTGGTCCAGTTATGCTGCTCTGATCAAAGGTTGTGTTAAAGTGGTATGTGGTCCAGTTATGCTGCTCTGATTAAAGGTTATGTTAAAGTGGTATGTGGTCCAGTTATGCTGCTCTGATTAAAGGTTATGTTAAAGTGGTATGTGGTCCAGTTATGCTGCTCTGATTAAAGGTTATGTTAAAGTGGTATGTGGTCCAGTTATGCTGCTCTGATTAAAGGTTATGTTAAAGTGGTATGTGGTCCAGTTATGCTGCCCTGATTAAAGGTTATGTTAAAGTGGTATGTGGTCCAGTTATGCTGCTCTGATTAAAGGTTATGTTAAAGTGGTATGTGGTCCAGTTATGCTGCTCTGATCAAAGGTTGTGTTAAAGTGGTACGTGGTCCAGTTATGCTGCTCTGATCAAAGGTTGTGTTAAAGTGGTGTGGTCCAGTTATGCTGCTCTGATTAAAGGTTATGTTAAAGTGGTATGTGGTCCAGTTATGCTGCTCTGATTAAAGGTTATGTTAAAGTGGTATGTGGTCCAGTTATGCTGCTCTGATTAAAGGTTATGTTAAAGTGGTATGTGGTCCAGTTATGCTGCTCTGATTAAAGGTGATGTTAAAGTGGTATGTGGTCCAGTTATGCTGCTCTGATTAAAGGTTGTGTTAAAGTGGTATGTGGTCCAGTTATGCTGCTCTGATTAAAGGTTATGTTAAAGTGGTGTGTGGTCCAGTTATGCTGCTCTGATTAAAGGTTGTGTTAAAGTGGTATGTGGTCCAGTTATGCTGCCCTGATTAAAGGCTATGTTAAAGTGGTACGTGGTCCAGTTATGCTGCCCTGATTAAAGGCTATGTTAAAGTGGTGTGTGGTCCAGTTATGCTGCTCTGATTACACCCTCTTGAAGTTATCAGGCTTCAAATGTGAAAGTATATAATCTTCATACATTTTTGCCATGTTTTCTATGCTAAATCTTTTTCTTCAAAGTAACTAGTAACCGATGGGTTCACAGACAAATGTAGTGGAGTAAAAAAAAAAAGTACAATATTTCCTTTGAAATGTAGTGGAGTAAAAGTATAAAGTTCCCTAAAATGAAAATGCTTGCGTAAAAAAGTACAGGTAGCTCAAATTAAGTACAGTACTCAAGGTTCTCCTGCTGGTCTATAAGGCCATAAACCACTCCGGCCCGACCTATCTCCAGGACCTCCTCTCCCCTCAACCTGTGTCCAGGTCACTCAGGTCTGGCAGCCAACAACACCTCCTCTCCATCCCACGCACCAGGCTGTCGACCCCATGGAGCACCGTGTTTTCTCCACACTGGGGCCGTGCCCGTGGAATCAGCTGCCGGGGTCCGTCAAGGCCTCAGTCTCCATTGCTGCCTTCAAGGCCAGCCTTAAAACCCATTACTCTGCCTTCCACTACGGCCTGTTTTATTTATTTTTATCTGCTCCTGTTTTGTTTTTTATTTTATTTGATTAATTTTAAATGTTTTTATGTTTTAAACCTTTTTTTATTCTCATCTTTTTATTTGATTCATTTGAATGTTTTCCTTTTATTTAATTTTTTATTTTTATTTTCCTTTTGCTGTGAAGCACCTTGAGAGCTCACTGAGTTTTAAAGTGTGCTATATAAATGAAATCTATTATTACTATTATTATTATTACTTGAGTAAAAGTACTTAGTTACTTTCCCTTGCCGGGCCAGGGGTTACCGAGCGCTCCGCTCCTCCTCCCAGGAATAACAGATGTCTGAGAACACGATCCTGACAGCCGCTCCCCCGTCGCCACCCAGAGGGACCAATCATTCTCTGAAAACCTGTCGGCTTACCTTCTATGTTCTTCCCCGCTCGGTAAAGAGAGAAGAAACAGGCCATGTGTAACATAATCAGGTGTCAATCCCAGTATACGCTTCGAGGGACTCGGTGTTCAGCCATTTGCATAATAATACAGTAACGGTGTGTAAATATACAAATTTGTCCGTGAGGGATTTCGACCTTGGATTCAAGAGGCCAGTTGATGCTGAAGGCGTTCACATTTACATTTTACATTTAGTCATTTAGCTGAAACGCTTTTATCCAAAGCGACTTACAAGTTCTGTACAAGTCATCAGGAAGGGCACAACTCTATCAGCTGAGTAACAATGTTCATCAAAGTGCTGAGTGCTACAGTGTAGGTTAGTACGTGCATGACAGTAAGGTTAGTTAGGGTTAGATTATTTTATTTTTATTTCAGATAATGGTTGAAGAAGTGCGTCTTTAGTCGATGGCGAAAGATTGGTCATGTTTCGGCTGCTGTCCTAACTGGGGTGGGTAGTTCGTTCCACCATTGTGGGGCAAGGACTGAGAATAGACGGCGCTTCTGTGTTGTCATCTACCGTCAGTACCTCAGATACTCTATTTAACCCTTTCACTGCCACACTAGAGAAGGTTACCATCACTGTGATAGTAAAGGGTTAACCTTCTGTAGTGTGGCAGTGAAAGGGTCAACATGCTGTTGTGTGGCAGTGAAAGGGTTAACATTCTGTGTATTGTCGCGGTGAAAGGGTTAACCGTTTGGTAGTGCGGCAGTGGAAGGGTTAACATAGTGAACACATCAGGCTTTTACTGTACGTGAGCCCATGGTACAGGTGTGAGCACAGGCGTAAGTTTAGGGGGTGCTGCAGGGGGCATGTCCCCCCCAAATTTGTCCCCCTCAAAGAAAAGTATAGCTCATATGAAAGACAACCCCCCCCCCCCCCCCCCCTAAAGAGGTAAAAGATAAGGGGGTGAAAACATTTATACATCCTTCTTACCTGCAACTATATATAATACAGGAGAATAGATATCTGAAAGCAATACAGCACGCCCGAGAGCTTCACTGCATTATATTCCATTATATTTGCGTCAGTTGAATGTAGTCTTTTCCTTTATATAAATAAAGACATTTCGACCAGAAATGGCACAGATGATGCAGGAAAGTTCACCAGGATGTAGGGAATTCAAGTGTTTGACGCTCAGAATGTCCTGGGGGAGGACCTCCAGACCCCCGGCTTAACCCTTTCACTGCCACACTACCAAACGGTTAACCCTTTCACTACCACACGACAGAAGGTTAACCCTTTACTATTGATTGATTGATTGAAAACTTTATTAACAGATTGCAGAATGGGTACAATACAGTACAGCTCAATACACACAATTGTTAAGGGGATGCAGACCAGAGAAAGACTTTCGTCTTGTTTCCATCAGGGTCCCCCATTTTCAATTCATCAGGACATATATGACATACATGACATACAGATAGTCAGTACTGCTACATCTATACATTTATGACATACCAGATTTGCAAATACAGTACTGTTTGTGATACAGAAGGAGTCAAGAAAAGGGAGTATATACATTTGACGTAGAAACTGTACATTGGAGGAGGTTGGGTGGGGGGGGTTGGGTACACTGGGATATTGACATCCATACTGGGTAATTTACATTGGAGGTGGTTGGGGGGGGGCACACTGTATAAACAAGCAAAACTGTACATTGAGGGGGGGGGGGGAGACTCTGTACAAACAAACAAAATTGTACATTGGACTATTGACAAAACCATACTAGGTAAATGACTGTACATTGGAGGGGGTTGGGTTAGGATATTTACAGGGGCCAGTGTTGAATTGCAGTCTCCCGTAGGTGTCTCTTGAGAGAGGTTTTGAAAGTGGGTAGTGATCCACATTCCTTTACAGCTTTGGGTAGGGCGTTCCACATTGATGTGGCATAATTGCGAAACGTGTTTAGTCCCTTATTTGAGCCGAATCTGGGTTTAACATGATTTGTGGAGCTCCCTCTGGTGTTGTGATCGTGGTATTCACTGACCTTTGGGAAGTATTTTGCCATGTACATGGGTACCTTGGTCGTGTAGTGTATCTTGTAGACCAGGCCCATTGCAAGTTGCTGTACTCTGTCGTCTACTCTAAGCCATCCTAGGTTGGCAAAGTGGGCAGGGGTGAGGTGGGTTCTGGGGTTCAGGTCAAGTAGTAGTCTGACCAGTTTGTTTTGAGATGTTTGTAATTTTGTTTTTAGCGCCTTTGAGGTGCTTTGGTACCATGAGGTGCAAGCATAGTCGTAGTACCCCTGAATGAGTGCTCCTGCCAGAGTCTTCAGGGTATTCTTGTTTACCAGAGAGGAGATCCGGTACAAGAATCGAGTTCGTTGGTTGACTTTTTTTATTACATTGGATGCCATTTTGTCACAGGAGAGATTAGCCTCTAGGATGGAACCCAGGTAGGTAATTTCATCTTTCCTTGTGACAATATTGTCACCCACTGTAACTGAGAAGCCGTCAGTCTTGCTGAGTTTGTTATTTGAACCGAAGAGAATGGACTCTGTTTTGCCCATGTGTAATGATAGTTTGTTATCAGCGAGCCATATGCAGATTCTGCCTAGTTCCGAGCTGAGGGTTTTTTCAACCTGTAACTTGTTCTTGTCAGAGACCAGCAGGGCTGAGTCGTCCGCAAACAGGAACAAGTTGCAGTCACAAGCTGACGACATGTCATTTGCATAAATTAGGAACAGTAGCGGTCCTAGTATGCTTCCTTGTGGAACACCACAGCTCACTGTGAGAGGGGGGGATAGGGTACCGTTTACCTCCACCATCTGTTCCCTCCCCTCAAGGTAGGATTGCATCCAGCTCACTGATAGACTATCAAAACCAATTGCTTTTAGCTTGTCAATCAGAATGGAGTGATTGACCGTGTCAAAGGCCTTTTGTAGGTCCAGCATGACCATGCCGCAGTATTTGCCTGCGTCCACCTCTTGTTTGATGTGGTCATTCAAATAGAGAAGGCATGTGTCAGTGGAGTGGGATGTTCTGAAGCCAGATTGGAATTCGTAGATTAGATTTTTTTCCGCTAGGTACTTTTCGACCTGTTCGTAGACTATTTTTTCCATGACTTTCGAGATGGAGGTGAGAATAGAAACAGGGCGGTAGTTGCCTGGGTCTAATTTGCTGCCCTTTTTGTGCAGAGGGGTCACCCTCGCAATTTTGAAGTCCTTGGGGACGTGTCCCTGTTTTATGGAGAGGTTTATTATGTGTGTGATGATTGGGGTGATGGCGGCTGCTGAGTCTCATCTATCACACTACCGACGGTTGTGTCCCCCCCAATGTTGGAACCAAACCTACACAGAGACACAGACACTGAGAATTTCATATATTTAATATTTATTTAATCTCCCCAACACATAATATTCAAATTAAATTATCCCAGCAACATTTTATACCGTAAAAATACTTAAATAATTTGTAGTTGCTCTTTCAGTGAAATTAAACACAGTGTAACACCAGAATAATGCAAGACCTCCGCCAGGCTCCACAAGAGGTGCCTACATGGCTAATTAACTATCTAATACATATTGATTACCAGCAGGATATTCATTCATTCCAACCGTTATTTCAACTTGTGAGGTTATACATATAGACACAATGAAAGAGAAAACTAGAGGAACCCTGAGAACCAACCAGTCCATTTGAACGTGTAGAATAGTCAACAGGTCGTACAAGCTTTTTGAAAAGGACTTCACAGTCCTCCACGATATTGTGAGAGAAATACATTTGCCAGGTTTGGTGTGAATCGGACAAAGCGTTCACAAATAACACATCACATGACTTTGACCTTTGGCCTCTTGTTTTGGCGGTTGTGATATGGCTTGGCCTGTCAACCGTCCGAGTACTAAATGATCCCGATATGCCGCACAGAGCACATTTTGTGAGATTCGGATGAACAGCCTATAGGAGGAGTAGGTAGAAAAAAGGTGATCCAATATGGCCGACATCATTAGCCCTTATGGTGTTGTCTATAGGGCTGACCTCGATTAGTCGAATAGTCAACTACCGTAATTCCTCTAATAGTAACCCCGGCTTGTATTTGTTTCAACTGTAGCGGGTACCAGGCTTGTATTAGGAGGAGGCCTGTATAAGAGGGAGGCCTATATTTCAAATTTTCAAACGGATCATAATGAATAAATCAACATTTTGTGTCAGTTTGAACCCAGTAAAATGTACTGGGTTCATTTATTGAAACTAAGTACTGTATGAAATAGTAAACAGTGCAATTACAGGTGGTCACTGGTCATTTCAACGTTTTCAAAGTGAAATCAAGTAACTAGCTCAGTATGCAGCTCAGTATATTAGTAACCCGGCTTGTATTAGGAGGCCGGCTTATAATTGCTTAGCTCAAGAGCGCACCCGGCCATTAATAGAGACCCGGCTTGTATTTGAATACCGGTCACTATTAGAGGAATTACGGTAATCGATCAAAAGGAGCCGTAGTCGACTGCCAACCTCTTAGTCGAATGCAAAAAAATATATATATAAATATATACATGTATAAAAAAAAAGATTTATCATTCTTTCCAAAAGCTAAGAGGCCTAGAAGCGTGGCTGACGCTAATGGCACGCATACCAGCGAGGCTAACTGCCTAAGAAAACGGGCACAGAGGCACTGAAAGAGGATTTCAAAACACTAAACATATCAAGATGTATCCATCAGTGGATCAATTGCATGCTTTCGCAGAGGACAAGAAGCCTTCCTCAGATATTAAGCACCACCCACAGACCATGTTTTTTTGCATTCGGGGGGGGGGGGGGGGGGGTAGTGGACTACTAGTCGACTATCGGCTCATTTCTGCCAATCAAAGTCGACTATTCAAGTCCTTAGTCGGGGACAGGCCTAGTTGTCTATGAGGCTCAGTCTTGAGGGTGGTCCTCCTAGGTGTCACCACCCTCCTCTCTTCCCTCTTCTCAGTCCTCAGAATAAACGGAGTAGCATAGATGTGTGGCGAGGGCATTGGCTTCCTTCATTGAGCGATTGTCCTCATCATTAGGGCACAAGGATCTTTTTGTTTTATTATAATTAAATAGGGAGGAGACGCACCTCTTTAGACACTTTTTGTGACTGTATGACTAACGACTCAGGAGATGAGACCATTTTAAAATGTAAAGATTTGACCAGATGGTGGCATTAGAGGAAAGGTCATGGGGTTACTAGAGGAAAGGTCATGGGGTCACCAAAATCAATAGGCGTCCTCGGTTAGGAGCCATGAATGTTCACAGTAAATGTGATGGCAATCAGGCGATACATTTTCAAGATATGCCAAATATGAGGTGAACGCATCACCTCCTTGGTGGGAGTGAACCCTTGCACTCAAGAACCGTATAAGTCTGTTCAGACAGACAGCCCGTGTATTTGCAGTAACATTTATCACACTTGGGAGTGTGAATGTGACACCAGAAAGTACTCAACCTCTACCGTCTTTAACTATGAGTGAACACAACACTCTAACTTACCATCTTTAGATAATAAAGTACTCAACCTCTACTGTCTTTAACTATGAGTGAACACAACACTCTAACTTACCATCTTTAAATAATAAAGTACTCAACCTCTACTGTCTTTAACTATGAGTGAACACAACACTCTAACTTACCATCTTTAGATAATAAAGTACTCAACCTCTACTGTCTTTAACTATGAGTGAACACAACACTCTAACTTACCATCTTTAAATAATAAAGTACTCAACCTCTACTGTCTTTAACTATGAGTGAACACAACGTTCTAACTCACCATCTTTAGATAATAAAAGCTTGAAAACATTGTTCCTCTGAAAACGTCAAACAGAGTTATACGGTTCCTTGTCTGGAGTACTCGCATTATGAATTCATGACCAAGGCACTTTAAAAACATTAGGGAATTACATTAGTTATTCCTTGGCAGATAAGCTATTTCGAGTCGTTGCTCCCTCTTTAAATCAGTAAAAACAGGGTCCTTTCTGAGATGCTCTGCTGATTACGTCATCTGCAAAGCCTCTGCTAAAAAGGGATAGTTCACCCTTTTTAAGTAGCCTATCTGGTCCATCAATGAGCTGCGAGTCATCCCAGTCTAATCGAAAGCACTAGTGTTTTAATGTTGAGATATTGGAAGCAGAAATTGTCCCGTTACAAACCAATTAACAGTTTGACAACATAAACTGGCAAAATATATATTTCTATCTGCGGTCCTGAACCGTCCGAATGAAACTCACAAGTCTTATAATAAATGACACGTTGTTTTTTTAAGAGTGCGTGTATACCATTGACCATATTTACACAGCGGCCATTTTGCTCTCATGCTCCGGTTGGGATTCCTAGAAAAGAGTTACCGATACTGATTCTGAGCAAGTACCGTCAACAAATTACTGCGATATAACGTTTTCCCATTCGTGGAATCAAACAGGCTTTGTACTAGTTATACCGCTGGCCAGTATGACTTACTACCATCATAGTGTCTTTATACCTCTATAAATGTACATATTAATACAATATGCAACAACTCTGTACATACATCTGATTAGCACTATTACTCAGTAGTACTAATCTATATATTTTATATCCAGTTTAATCACCTGTACACTGTATATTACTATTGCACTTTACGGTTACATTTGCACTCTGGTTGGATGCCAAATAGTTTTTATTGTACTGTACTTGTGATGTATGATGACAATACATTTGAATCTAATATAATCGAATGTGCAAAGAAATCGTAGTGTTAATATCAGATTTTAGTATTGGGCAAATACTAGGGCTGTACCGACTAGTTCGAAGCTTCGTTCATAATGTTGACATCCGGATTCTAAATCAACATTACAAATTTTATTAAGTTATTATTTATTATTATTATTAATTAAAATATTAGTAATAATAGTTCGAAGCTTTGTTCATAATGTTGACATTCAAATTCTAAATCAACATTATAATTCTTTATAATTTTATTTGTATGTGTCTAATCATTCTGTTTAAACCAATGGGGTTTTTCTTCACAGTTGCAGATAAAGATTAGGCTACATTAATATTATACGAAACTGATGAGTTATATTCATTAAAGAAAGTTGATTACATTTTTTTTTAAAAGACTAATTTAATCAGATGAATCCCTTTATTCTAATTGAGGATTTAGTTTGAGGATATTAGAAAAATTATAAAAAATTATAATAATTTATAATTTTGTAGGATTATGTCATAAAATATGACACAACAGACATTCAAAAATGACATTCGGTACAGCCCTAGCAATTACAATTAACGTCGATACCAACTCTTTTAGACCCCGGTATCGAGTCGTTATCCCGATACCAGCGTCTGTCTCAGTGTGCGTCCCCAGTTCCGTCACAGTTTGCTGGGAGTGGACTGCAGCCTCCACACCCTCCTCAGTCCCTCCTGCGAGGCGTCCAGGGCCCCGAACGCCCCCACGTCCCCCGTCTGGTGGAAGCGCCGCAGCACGGGCTGCAGGACGGTGGCCGGGAGGCTGAAGTTGAGGTGCGGGTAGGTCACTTTGGCCGCGAAGTCTCGGGTGTTGCTCGACACGATGCCTGGAATGGAAAGAAGCAACATTATTATTAGTGTGGGTGACCTGGCGAAGTCCGAAAAATAAAAAAAAAACTCTGAAAAGTCCGGAAAATTTTAAAAACTCTGAAAAGTCCGAAAAAAACTTTAAACTCGGAAAAGTCAGACATTTTTTAAAAACTCGGAAAAGCCTGAACAATTTTAAAAACTCTGAAAAGTTTGAAAAATATAATAAAATCGGAAAAGTCTGAAAGATTTAAAAAACTCAGAAAAGTCAGAAAAATTTTAAAAACTCGGAAAAGTCTGAAAAATTTAAAAGACTCGGAAAAGGCAGAACATTTTATAAAACTAGAAAAAGTCTGAAAAAAAATGTAAACTCGGAAAAGTCCCAAAATTTAAAAAAAATAAGTTTTTTTAATACGTTTTTTTTGTTTGTCATAGAGACTCGCGAGAGACCCTCTCCCGTTGGCCGGCGGTGCACAGGCGTCACCCACACTTTCACAATTTCCCCCGCACGGAATTGTCTAGTTATTATTATTATATATTTTTTTTGTCTTTTTTTGAGGGCACTCCATCCACCCCCCCCCCTCTTCGGGGGACAACTTTATTATTTATTATACATTTTAACTATTTACAGTGCAAAATAGAATAAAAAGTGTAGTAAAATAAGAAAAATAGTGCCATTTCATTGCCCTCTCGGAGGGGGGGGGGGGGGCGTGTTGCTTAATAACAGCGCAACAGTGCAAAATGCTCCCGCTTTCGTCACCGCAGGCCACTACGGTAAAGCGCCTTTCTTTTCAGGCCCGCTTAGACAAATGCTATGGCATTTCCGCGTACATTGCAACGAATCACTTGAAACCTCGGCTGTCTTTAACTATGAGTGAACACAACTGTCTTTAACTATGAGTGAACACAACGCAACATTGTAACGTTAACGTGTAATTTACTATGGATATGGAATATAGTATATTATCGCGACGATTGTAACGTTAACATGTACTTCGCGAATATAGTATATTATCGCGACGCGTCGTCGGAGGCGACTAAACGCTGTTGTGAACACAACACATTGTAACGTTAACGTGTACTTTACTATGGAATATCAGAAGAAACTACTCAACCTCGACTGTCTTTAACTAAACAGTGTTGTGAACACAACACATTGTAACGTTAACGTGTACTTCGCGACGCGTCGTCAGACTAAACAGTGTTGTGAACACAACACATTGTAACGTTAACGTGTACTTTACTATGGAATATCAGAAGAAACTACTCAACCTCGGCTGTCTTTAACTATGAATGAACACAACACTCTAACTCACCAATGTACAGTTTCTACGCCAAATGTATATACACTCCTTTTTCTGGACACTTTTGTATCACAAACAGTACTGTATTTGCAAATCTGATATGTCATAAATGTATAGATGTAGCAGTACTGTCTATCTGTATGTCATGTATGTCATATATGTTATGATGAATTGAAAATGGGGGACCCTGATGTAAACAAGACGAAAGTCTTTCTCTGGTCTGCATCCCCTTAACAATTGTATGTATTGAGCTGTACTGTACTGTACCCATTCTGCAATCTGTTAATAAACTTTTCAATCAATCAATCAAACCATGTTTAGATAATAAAGTACTCAACCTCTACTTGTCTACTGTCTGACTGAACACAACACTCTAACTAACTTACCATGTTTAGATAATGAAGTACTCAACCTCTACAGTCTTTAACTATGAGTGAACACAACACTCTAACTTACCATCTTTAGATAATGAAGTACTCAACCTCTACAGTCTTTAACTATGAGTGAACACAACACTCTAACTTACCATCTTTAGATAATGAAGTACTCAACCTCTACAGTCTTTAACTATGAATGAACACAACACTCTAACTAACTTACCATCTTTAGATAATAAAGTACTCAACCTCTACTGTCTTTAACTATGAGTGAACACAACACTCTAACTTACCATCTTTAGATAATGAAGTACTCAACCTCTACAGTCTTTAACTATGAGTGAACACAACACTCTAACTTACCATCTTTAGATAATGAAGTATGCAACCTCTACTGTATTTAACTATGAAGGAATTACAACCTTTATTTAATGGTTAATAGTTTGATAAAAGGTAATTTACTATATTTGTATGGCATTTACACTTAAAGTAGAAAAACAAAAGTAATCTGTAAAATAATAGTGAATTTCCTGTGAAATTTTTTTTATTTTTTACAGTGTACGTTACACACACACAAATGCTACAGTCATTATGACACATTTTACAAAGAAAGTCTTGTATGAACTACTGTTGAACCACAGTAAAAGGTCTAAATGCTCTGGTTCTGTGCACTGCTACTAAAACTGTTGAACCACAGTAAAAGGTCTAAATGCTCTGGTTCTGTGCACTGCTACTAAAACTGTTGAACCACAGTAAAAGGTCTAAATGCTCTGGTTCTGTGCACTCAGGCACGTGCACACATAGAGGCCAAGGGGTGCCTGAGCACCTGCCTTTTTGAGCCTCATCAAAAAAGTGCCCTTTTTGAAAAAAAATAAAAATACTTTTTTTTTTTTTTTTTTTTTTACTGTTACGCATATAGACTGCCCTTCCAACTGAAAAATGTCAGGATAGAATAAAAATATTAGGTAAAGAGAGAGAGATGCCCCATATTCCATTGCAGTTTGCACGGCCTCCTCAGCATGCCTCTCCGCGGACCTATATATTTTATGCATAGCGTGGGTGGTGATGATGATCATGATAGAAACCGCTGTTGAATGCTGGTATTACACTCATTGAGGGACACAAAGAAGTCAAGTCCGATGGGATTTGGGAATCTCAAATACAAATCGGGATTGGAATAAAAAATGCATTTATATTAAACAATACAGAATATACAGCACTTCTTGGGGTCTGTAGGGTAAGCACTTATTCCCTCCCCCCTGAACATTTATGGAGATGTATGGGCCTTTTAAGTCAGTGATAAAAGTGTCTTTCAAGGATAAGTGAGCTCCTGCACTGATTATTATAGTTCAATATTCAATATTTGATCACCAAAACCCCCCAAAAAGCATAAAAAGGGGGCCCCCCGCCCGAAAAGGGCCCTTAAAAATCGTGCTCGCGCGCTACGCGCGCTCGCTTAATAGAGACACACAAGTGTTGTGCCCTTTTCAGCCTTTGAGCACCTGCCCCTCTAAAGTCCTGTGCACGTCCCTGTGTGCACTGCTACTAAAACTGTTGAACCACAGTAAAAGGTCTAAATGCTCTGGTTCTGTGTGTGTCGAACCAAGGCGGGATCTCATGCGCATGCGCGGGCACCTCGCGAGCACGCCGGTGCACGCACCTGGGCGCTGGGCGAAGGAAAATGAAAGGCGCATTACCGTAGTGGCCTGCGGTGACGAAAGCGGAAGCATTTTTGCACTGTTGCGCTGTTATTAAGCAACACGCGGGGGGGGGACTCAGAGTAGACATTGACAAACAAATTACAACTAAGGACAATAAAGGACAACAATAAGCAACATTATTGACCAAGATGGCTGGAATAGAAATAAGCAACATTGTTAGAGCCAGTATTTAGATTTTTATAAGAAAGGCCACTTAATTGTGACGTCTGTGGTCAACGCACTATAAAAGACTACAAATCCCACGACGCCTGCGCTAAAGCCACAGCGATGGGCAACCTGTGGAGAGAGACGCCGTCGAGGAACAGTTTTTAACCGTACTACACGTACCGTATCATACCGTACACACAAATAGTAATAATAATAATAATAATAATTAATTGCATTTATATAGCGCTTTTCTGTTTTTCTAGACACTCAAAGCACTTGTAGGGTGGGAATTGCCTCCTTCCTCACCACTGGTAGCACCCAACCTTGGGCTATGCAGGCTCAATGGCTACCATACACTGGCACCAGGCACACATCACACTACACAATGGCTGAACGGCTCAGGAGACAGGGATTGATATCAGTCAATTAAGGGGAAGGGATGATTAGGTGGCCTTGATGTCAGAGACGTGATTGGGAATCTGGCCAGGAACGTCGGGGAACCCCCTACTCTTTACGATAGGCGCCCTGGGTTCTTTAACGACCGAATTCAGTCACAAGTACAAGTACCCTTTAAATTATGAAGTTACATAACGCTGCTGGCGGGACAAAACCTCATAACTCCATTTTTTTATATATTTTTTTTATATAAATCAACTCCGTAGATCATCCTCCATGTGTGTGTGTGGGTTTTACAAAGTTTAAACAATGGGAAAGCATTAAACCGATCATCTGTCTAAACCTCCTAACTCTATTCACCCTCAAATCTGTGTTCGTTTTTTTCATCTGCTGAAAAGTTGGGTTTTTGGAGTTATGAGGTTTTGTCCCGACAGCAGCGATAAGCATTATCAAGAAAGAAAGAATACCTAAGTTGTTTGTTATTTTCTTTGAGTTTTGCCTATTTCTTTTGAATATTGTAAAGGCCTATTTTCTTTGTTGCATGTGCAAAAGTTTGTTATTTTATTTTGAGCAAACACATCGCGACATCATCGAAACCATCGGAGGCCAAGCGACACTTCAAACTGTGAGTAATTGTTATTTTTTTATCTACTTTTTCTCCCCATTTTAAAATTTTTCTCCCGTCCCCAATTTCGTATTGTCCAATTCTCCCCTCCCCTGTCTCGAACGTTGCTAGACCATGCCTCCCACTGGTCGGCTGCAATGTGGACGAAGCCTTGCATCACGTGTCCCCTCCGGTACACGAGGAAGCAGCCGTCGCATCTTTTCACCTGCACAGCACGATCTCTCAGTGGCAAGGAGTAACGCGTGGGAGGCTCACGCTGCCCCCGTTACTTCCTGATTCTGCTGTACAGGCGCACCAACCGACCTGTAGGAGTCGCTGTCCACAACGCCCGATCCCCACCCACCGGCTTCCCACCCCCTAATACTGCCAATTGTATTAGTATGAACGACCAGCCAAGCTGGTAGCAACGCCGAGAGCTGGGCTCGAACCCAGCGTCTCCTGCGTTGGTGGCGAGCGCCTTGCCCACTGCACCACCTAGCCGCCAAACGGTGAGTAATTTAAAGGAAAGAAACGAGTTAGAACTGTCTGTTTGAGGCGTCTAGTGGCTTGATGGAAAGACAATGAAGGAAGCCACGACAAACATTATTGACCAAGATGAACCCTTTCACTACCACACTACAGAAGGTTAACCCTTTACTATCACAGTGTGATAGTAAAGGGTGAACCTTCTGTAGTGTGGTAGTGAAAGGGTTAACATGCTGTCTCGCGGCAGTGAAAGGGTTAACCTTCCGTATTGTCGCAGTGAAAGGGTTAACCATTTGGTAGTAGTGTGGCAGTGAAAGGGTTAAGGTTTCAAGTACGGCAGGACAGAGAAAGTAACCCGAGGTGTGTGTACTGTAGATGATCCTTCCCAAACACATCTATTATGTTGCACTGTTTTCTGTGGTTAATCAGCGCCCCCCGCTGGTCAAAGACGGTAGCTTTTTACATGTAGGTCTCGTCTTTACCCAGCAGCTCTCCGGAGTGAGCGTGGACCACAGCGCCCCCGCTGGCGCCCGCCTGCACTGCGCAGGTGGTCTGCAGCATGACGGTCCGGCCGTCCAAGCTGATGGCGTTGGAGAGAACGCCGCTCGTCACGGAGGGGCCACAGCTCCGACCAAGCCCCCCGTAGCCCACCACCAGCACGTCGTCGCCTGCAGGAAGCAGAGAGAAGAAGAGATTGTAAAGCGCTTTGGATAAAAGCGCTATATAAAAAAAGCAGCCATTTACTGAGACACAGGGACACAGGGACACTGAAGACACTGTGAGACAGAGACACCGAGACACTGAGACACCAGCAGCCCGTCCTCACCTGGAGGAAGCAGAGAGAAGAGGCACACCCCAATAAAAAATGCATGTGTGTGTTTCCTATGTGTGTCACTGCGTCACTACGTTGCAACGAATAAAGATTTCTTCTTCAAAGGGGGGGGGGGGTTGGGGATATTATTGTCTCTCTAGGTGTGAGATTCAAGCTATTGTTAAGACAGACAAAGGGGTTCCTCCACACCAACACCTCTCCTAAGATCAGGTCAGTTTGCTTAAATAAAACACAAGTGTTTTTCTTTTTCTTTTTATTGATTGATGTTTTTTATTTTTGCGTCTTACATACAGGTGTATGCCCAGCCCATTATGGGCTTACAAGACACATAACAATAAGTACCGTATATAATATAATACAGTATACTTGACAAATTATGACATCTAGACCAAGATGGCCACAAGAAAAAGAAAATACAATAAAACGTAATACAACACAAGCTGTACGCAATGTATGTAAACAAAGAAACAAGATGAATTCATATACAATTATATAGGATATAGTGTGTTTTGTCTCAAGTGCTGCATGCTTTCTCCAAAAATCCTGCAAAACTGAAGATGTCCTCCACAAAAAAAAACTCAACATACAACTCAGACTGCCAAAACAAATCCGGAATTACAATTTGAATTTTCTGAATTTTATTAGTATCTTTACTCTTTTCCACCCCTCAGATGTATTCTGTATCCTGCCCCCCACCCCCGCCCCCGGCCAGCTGCCACCACCACTAATAACCTGTGAGAAACACTTTGTAAACTGATTTACACACATGGAGAGAATGGACTGCATTTATAAAGCGCATTTAATCAAATCGCGTGTGCCTTCACATTCACGACGGCCTCACAGGTGCCGACCTGCTCATCATCAGGGGCAGTTATTATTAATGTCTCGCTCGAGGACACTTTGAGCCGGAATCAAAACTGGGAACGTTCCGATTACCAGACGACCGCTCTACCTCCTGAGCCACGGTCGCCCCGTGAGAAACCGTCTGCTCTGCAAGGTCCTAGTTTCTTCAGGACAGTGGTTCCTACCTGGTTGGGAGGTATTTGTTTCCTCAGGACATTGGTTCCTACCTGGTTGGGAGGTCTTTGTTTCCTCAGGACAGTGGTTCCTACCTGGTTGGGAGGTATTTGTTTCTTCAGGACACTGGTTCCTACCTGGTTGGAAGGTCTTTGTTTCCTCAGGACAGTGGTTCCTACCTGGTTGGGAGGTATTTGTTTCTTCAGGACACTGGTTCCTACCTGGTTGGAAGGTCTTTGTTTCCTCAGGACAGTGGTTCCTACCTGGTTGGGAGGTATTTGTTTCTTCAGGACACTGGTTCCTACCTGGTTGGGAGATATTTGTTTCTTCAGGACACTGGTTCCTACCTGGTTGGAAGGTCTTTGTTTCCTCAGGACAGTGGTTCCTACCTGGTTGGGAGGTATTTGTTTCTTCAGGACACTGGTTCCTACCTGGTTGGGAGGTCTTTGTTTCCTCAGGACAGTGGTTCCTACCTGGTTGGAAGGTCTTTGTTTCTTCAGGACACTGGTTCCTACCTGGTTGGAAGGTCTTTGTTTCTTCAGGACACTGGTTCCTACCTGGTTGGAAGGTCTTTGTTTCTTCAGGACAGTGGTTCCTACCTGGTTGGAAGGTCTTTGTTTCTTCAGGACACTGGTTCCTACCTGGTTGGAAGGTCTTTGTTTCTTCAGGACAGTGGTTCCTACCTGGTTGGAAGGTCCTAGTTTCTTCAGGACAGTGGTTCCTACCTGGTTGGGAGGTATTTGTTTCTTCAGGACAGTGGTTCCTACCTGGTTGGAAGGTCTTTGTTTCCTCAGGACAGTGGTTCCTACCTGGTTGGAAGGTCTTTGTTTCCTCAGGACACTGGTTCCTACCTGGTTGGGAGGTATTTGTTTCTTCAGGACAGTGGTTCCTACCTGGTTGGAAGGTCTTTGTTTCCTCAGGACAGTGGTTCCTACCTGGTTGGAAGGTCTTTGTTTCCTCAGGACACTGGTTCCTACCTGGTTGGAAGGTCTTTGTTTCTTCAGGACACTGGTTCCTACCTGGTTGGGAGGTATTTGTTTCTTCAGGACAGTGGTTCCTACCTGGTTGGAAGGTCTTTGTTTCTTCAGGACAGTGGTTCCTACCTGGTTGGAAGGTCTTTGTGGTTCCTACCTGGTTGGAAGGTCTCTGCCAGCCTTGGGACAGTGGTTCCTACCTGGTTGGAAGGTCTCTGCCAGCCTTGGGACAGTGGTTCCTACCTGGTTGGAAGGTCTGTGCCAGCCTTGGCACCGCGGCCTCAGGGGGGGCGTCTCTCAGCTGCACCACGGCCACGTCGTAGGGAGAAGACGCCTTTGTGGAAAACAACACATCGCCGACTACATGGTGGAACCTGTGAGAACAGAATACATGAGGTTACCCTCTTTTACTAGTATGTACTCTGCTACCAAGTAATCGACTGCATATAAAAAAAATCACAATATGAGCAATAGTTTAAGGTAATGTTGATGGTAAATATTGTTTTAATAGGCGCGGCTAAGTGACACAGTGGGCAAGGCGCTGGCCACTAACGCAGGAGATGCTGGGTTCGAGCCCAGCTCTCTGCGTTGCTACCGACTTGGCTGGTCGTTCATACTAACACAATTGGCAGTATTAGGGGGTGGGAAGCTGGTGGGTGGGGATCGGACGTTGTGGACAGCGACTCCTACAGGTCGGTTGGTGCGCCTGCGCAGTAGAATCAGGAAGTGTCGGGGGCAGCGTGAGCCTCCCACGCGTTACCCCTCGCCGCTGAGAGATCGAGCTGCGCAGGTGAAAAGATGCGACGGCTGCCTCCTCGTGTACCGGAGGGGACACGTGATGCAAGGCGTGGTCCACATTGCAGCCGGCTTGTGGGAGGCGTGGCCTAGCAACGTTCGAGACAGGGGAGGGGAGAATTTGATAATACGAAAATTGGGATGGGAGAAAAATAGAAAAATGGGGAGGAAAAAGTAGATAAAAAAAATATTGTTTTAATAGTGTAATAACATTACATAATAGTTTAATAATAATAGTGAGTGAGTGAGTGAGTGATGAAGGCAGGTGCGGACCTGTCCTTGTGGTAGAACATCAGAGCGACGGATGCCTTTCCACAGACGACGTGCCGGCAGGTCAGAACCAGGCGAGGCCCGACGACCACCCCGGAGCCCCAGAACTGCCCGCTGTCCACCAGCGCCACCGTGGGGTACGTCTCCATGACGGCGGCGGGGGCGGGGGCTATACCTGTACCGGAGAAATATAACTATTAGGGGTGTAACGTAAACAAAAACCACGGTACGGTAGGCCTACGCACCTCGGTTTTGAAGTCACGGTTCGGTACGGGTTTTCGGTACAGTGGGGGAAAGTTTGGCTTTCCATGTTCCACTCAGGGGTGATGTAGTGTGCAGTAACTAATTGTACTTGTAGGGCTGTCAACGAATATTGAAATTAATAATAGAAAAAAATTCTAATAATTATATTAGATTTTTTAAAGAAAAACAGCCCCCGGTGGGCAGTCGTTAGTGGTTAACATACCGTTGTATTCATTCGGTACACTACACAGCCGTACGGTACGGTACGGTACACACTGAAACGGTTCGGTTCGGTATGGATACGTGTACCTTTACACCCCTAATAACTATGGTATGGAACAAATTTATGTTTAAAAAAAAAAAAAGTTAAAACTGCGCTCAGAAATAACAAGATACATTTTGGTCATCGACTTATTATGGAAATTAGTATGGAAATATAAAGGTGATCGGTGACTTGAGACAAGTTATGCTATATTATGAGTTAAAATCGATTGTATCCGTTTTGTTCTTATGGACTGATTATGGAATATGTATTCTATGGTTGGAGAATTGTGATATCCGACTTATGAATATTGAGTGAGCTTTGATTCACTTGTTTTGTTTGTTGTGATGTTTTCTTGTCGTACTTCAATGTTTGTGGTTTTATATTTTTATTTAAAAAGAAAAGTCTGTTCGTATTTTAAATGTTTGGACCCCAGGAAGAGTAGTCTCACCTCAGTGTAGACCAGGGGTAGGCAACCATAGGCACGCGTGCCTGCATAGGCATGCGGGGGCATTTGCATAGGCACAGGGGGCAGCATTAAAAAAAATTAAAAAAATAAAAAAAAATATAATTATATATATATATATATTTTTTTTTTGCTTTGAAATATTATAGTGAAATATTTTGCACTGTTGTCGCATTTATCTTGTTGAAATCCTCCCACAGGTTCTTTTTACTACCACATATTTAATTGAGACCCTTTATTTGTTTATTATTTCAATTTAGCTAGAAATACATTGCTACATCATTCAGTAACATTTGCAGAGCCTTATAACAAAAACATTATTACGGTCACCATTGTGACCAGTGGGATTAATCAACAAATTGTATTATTTATTTTTCTATTTCATTGAACATTGCACATGTTAAAAGCCATTTTTTTTACTCAAAATGTGAGTATTACCAAGTCAACTTGTGTTCTTAAAACAATGACAATAAACATAGTTTTACTTTTATTAGGTTGAAATAATGTGGTTGTGTACTTATTTTTCTGTTAACTTATTATGGCTTGAAAACTGAACCTTAATGCACAGTAACTGAACTCAATATTTTTAAGTTCTGGTAACTTATTATTATATTTTTTTTTACAGTGTAGTCTTGCGATCAATTAAAACTTATTTACACGATATACCTCACATTCACCCTCCATTCACATCCTGGTGTTCTCCATTAGGCCTGTAGGTGGAGCTATGACAGCACACGTACAGTACACACACCAATGGTGTGTGATGTGTCCAAAAATGAATGGGCAAATGTGAGTGAAATGGTCGCACTGTATGCAGCTGTTTGTCTGCATTGCATTCCCCCCCCCCCAACTCAGATTTAGGGTTGATACAACCATCATAATAATATTGTTAATAATAACAATAACAATAATGATGTAATAATGTAAAAATTATCATTAAAAAGACCTGATTATGAGAAAAAAAAATTACGATGCATGAAATATTGTTGCGGCACACTAGTTACAACTATATTTCAAACAGGCACTCCATGTCAAAAAGGTTGCTGACCCCTGGTGTAGACTAATGGGGATCCACAATAAAACAATAAATACCGGTAGCGGAGAGGCGGAGGTCCGTGGATCCTCGGCGGAGGAGGTGGACGTCTCTCAGTGGGTCTCGGTCGCCCAGGCAGCGCGTGATGTTCCGAAGGACCGTCTGCAGGGATGCCACCAGGGTCAACCCGATCCACTCATTGGCCTTCCAGCACAGCGGTGCCACGACCAGGCCGACCAGCGCCGCCCGCTCGCCTTCATCGCGGAGGAAGAGCCCGCCACCCTCTGTGCCTGTGTTGTTGTGGAAGATTATTTTAATAATAAATCAGGCTTTAAAACTGTGTAGGACCCAGGCCTAGAACTGCACCCAGAGAGAGGGAACTGCGCCCTGAGAGGGAGGTTTTCCCTGAGAGGGAGGTTTGCCCTGAGTGGGAGGTTTGCCCTGAGTGGGAGGTTTGCCCTGAGTGGGAGGTTTGCCCTGAGTGGGAGGTTTGCCCTGAGAGGGAGGTTTGCCCTGAGTGGGAGGTTTGCCCTGAGTGGGAGGTTTGCCCTGAGAGGGAGGTTTGCCCTGAGTGGGAGGTTTGCCCTGAGTGGGAGGTTTGCCCTGAGTGGGAGGTTTGCCCTGAGTGGGAGGTTTGCCCTGAGTGGGAGGTTTGCCCTGAGTGGGAGGTTCGAAGGGTCAAAGTGGGTATAAAACAGGAGGGAAGACTGTCAAGTTTTAAACTGTGGATACCAAACAGAGAAGGTAAATACGACTTTGAACTGTTGAACAGTAATCCAGAACTATTTTAATCTATTCTATTCTACTATTTTATTGCACTGCACTATTGCACTATTTTATCTTACTAATTTTATTATAGTCTATTTAAAACTGAATCAAACCATAAACAAGGTGGCCTGTTTGGATGTTAGATCCTAATGTGAAAAACTGTGATTTTATGTGTCTGCACTTTATGTGCTCATTTTATGCCTGTCTTTTTTCTGTTGTGAAGCACTTTGAGCTGCAGTTTCTGTATGAAAGGTAAGTAAGTAAGTAAGTAAGTAAGTAAGTATTTATAAAGCACCTTTCATACATGTCATGTAGCTCAAAGTGCTGTACACAATTATAGGCATATATAACGATAAAAGCAATAAAGTCATAGTGATCAGTTAAGATCAATGTTAAAAAAAAAAATAATAATAATAATAATAATAATAGTAACGTAAAAATGAAAATAACGTAAAAACAGTCATTTGCTTACCAGTTTGGGAGAACAGGTCCGCACAAACATTTCCGCTCAGTGGCAACCGGAAGTGCACTAAACCAATGCACTTGTATGGTAGGTAGCAATGTTTAGGTCTTATAATGCTAGTGTAGTTACGTTTTTATCAGTGGTCATAGTTGGGTCCATAGTGCTTTACCAAGTCCCACGGATCCATCAGTGGCCGTGTATTGTGTGCGTATGTACCCGTTCGCTCATGTGGTCAGTGGCCAGAGTTGGGTCCACAGGACTTATCCAAGTCCCATGGACCCATCAGTGGCCGCGTCTTGTGGTAGAAAGAAAGAAAAAGAAAAACGTATAAAGAAAACAGTCTAAAGTTTGAAAGTTTGGGAGGTCCGCAAAAACACGCCTTCAGCTCAGAAGCTGAGGCGTGTCAAAAACTTTTGAAAAACTGCAGGCGTGTCTCCTATTGTACCCATTCCTTCATCTAAGAAGTTTGAAAGTTTGGGAGGTCCGCAAAAACACGCCTTCAGCTCAGAAGCTGAGGCGTGTCAAAAACTTTTGAAAAACTGGAGGCGTGTCTCCTATTGTACCCATTCCTTCATCTAAAAAGTTTGAAAGTTTGGGAGGTCCGCAAAAACACGCCTTCAGCTCAGAAGCTGAGGCGTGTCAAAAACGTTTGAAAAACTGGAGGCGTGTCTCCTATTGTACCCATTCCTTCATCTAAAGGTGCTATACAAATAAAGTTTATTATTATTATTATTATTAATAATAAATCGTATTTGTAGTGCACTTTTTCGTTCACTAGGATCCCAAAGTGCTACAGGGTTAAAACATAATTGTTTTATTATTAATAATAATCAAATAAAATACTGAATAAAAATCCAATTAAAATAAAACAGTTAAAAAAATATAGTATAAACAGAAAATGTAAAACAGCAGCACAAGAAAAAGATTGAATCACAAGAAATAGCTAGCAATCAAAGAATTTTAGTTTTTGGTACATTTTAAAGTTAAATGCATCAATCTGGTGCACTTTGAAAGCAAAATAAAGAGGCTAGATCTATGATGAACTTTGTGCTCAAAACACAAAATCGACTAGACTAGACTCGAGCATACATTTGAGCCATCAAAGAAATTAAGCAAAAGTGGTTACCTGCGTTTTATTTTTTTGAAAATAAAAATATATACTGGATTACTATTACGACTACTACCACTGATACATCCCTATTGGCAAACTTTATATTTAAAAATATAAAAGAAATTAAAAAGAAATTATTAAACAATTATTTTCGGTTCATTATACAACTGTGGCGGGACAAATTAGCGGGCCGCCACAGTCTAGGTAATTAATGGGAAACACTGAATATATATATATGTGACCTTTCACAAAAAGAAATGTTGCTTCCTTGAAACATGGATCCTGTCTGACAGCGTTTTATTCCTGCTTCTGTCTGCGTTAGGATCGTTATGGTGTCTAGCCAATACACATACAATAGCCGACATTCAACACCAAGTCCGGTGGGCTTACAGAAATTGAGATTGAGTCAATGGATAGGGGGGGAAATATAGTTTATTCTGTGCTCACTGTCTCAGTTCGATACAGAGAGCGGAAGACGATCTGCGAAGTTAAGCCCCGAGGCCAAGGATGCTAAAGAGTTGTTCCAGACAAAACATGCTCTCTGTACACTAGAGAATTGATGCCAGTAAGCTGGTTTATCGTAAGTTCAAGTTCTTTATTTTTACCTGCACTATTCTTACCCTGCCTACTTTTATACACTTCCTATCAAATTCATGTCAGTTCTATGCACATTTTACCTCACTACCTCCTATGCACTGTCATTTTAAGAGCGCTGCTCTGTTGTAATTTAGAACTGTACTTTGTAAAGAAACTCAAAGTGTTAAGAGCGATGCACTGCTCTGTTATATTTGTATTGAACTATTGTATCACACTTTTTACTGTCCGTTCTATTTTATAATTTTTTGCCTATTTCTAAACTGAATCAAACTACACTTTTTTACTCATCTATTCTATTTTATTATGTGTATTACTGAATGAAACCGTAAACAGAGAGGCCTATTGGGATGCTAGATCCTAATGTGAAACACTGTGATTTACCTTACCTTGCTATACCTCTCTATCTTTTTTATGCTCGCTTATGCCTGTATTATTTTTTACTGCTGTGAAGCACTTTGAACTGCAACTTCTGTATGAAAAGTGCTATACAAATAAAGTTATTATTATTATTATTTGTCAAATACACAACAATACAGGGGCATTGCAGGTAATGAAATTATTGTGTTTCGAGCTCAGACTCAACGGTGCACAATTAAGAGACATCAATGAATGAATACAAGAATGGTAACAATAAGTAGTAGTAGTAAGATAAAATAAAATATAAAATGAGGTAAGATAGAATAGTCAATTATTAACATAAAGTGTATTGCGTATAGTGTATATGTGCATGATAAGGTGCAGTACAGGGTGCATGTGTGTGTGTGTTTGCGTGTGTGTCCAATAACAATAAGTAGTAGTACGATAAAATAAAATAATATCAAAATGAGGTCAGATCAAATAAAATAGTCCATTTCTACAGAAAGTGTCTAGCGTAAAAAAAAAAGAAAATGTATATTATGGTTAGGGTTAGAGCACTCGAGGTGTGGGCAATGAAGCGAGGGTAAACGACGGGAGTATATGACTCTCTATGTAGCCAAAGGGGTCAAAGGTCAATGTTACCTGACCTCCACTTGGGTGGGCGGGCTCCCAAGGGTACCTGACCTCCACTTGGCAGTGCACGTGCGTGTGTCTTGTGTGTATATGTTGACTTGTAAAGCCCACCATGGGGGCAATTCCCCCCAAATGTATTTGATTCATTTGATCTATTCTATTCTACAATTTTATTGCACTGCACTATTGCACTATTTTACTCTGTCTATTTTATCTTGCTCCTTTTGTTATTGTCTATTTAAAACTGAATCAAACCATAAACAAGGTGGCCTGTTGGGATGTTAGATCCTAATGTGAAAAACTGTGATTTTATATGTCTGCACTTTATGTGCTCATTTTCTTTGTGTCTCTGTGTCTTTTTTCTGTTGTGTGAAGCACTTTTTTTTTATCCACTTTTTCTCATTTTCTATTTCTTCTCCCATCCCAATTTCCAATTTCCAATTCTCCCCTCCCCTGTCTCGAACGTTGCTAGACTATGCCTCCCACTGGTCGGCTGTAGTGAGGATAGAAGCCTTGCATCACGTGTCCCCTCCGGTACACGAGGAGGCAGCCTGTCGCATCTTTTCACCGCAGCAGCTCGATCTCTCAGCGGCGAGGAGTAACGCGTGGGAGGCTCACGCTGCCCCCGCTACTTCCTGCTTCCGCCGCACCGGCGTCACCCAACCGACCTGTAGGAGTCGCTGTCCACAACTTCCAATCCCCACCCACCGGCTTTCCCTACTCTCTAACACTTGCCAATTGTGTTAGTATGACGGCCGGCCAAGCCGGTAGCAACGCCGAGAGCTGGGCTCGATACCAGCATCTCCTGCGTTAGTGGCGAGCGCCTTGCCCACTGCGCCACTCAGCCGCCCTGTTGTGAAGCACTTTGAGCTGCAGTTTCTGTATGAAAGGTGCTATACAAATAAAGTTTATTATTATTATTATTATTAATATTATTATTATTATTATTATTATTATTATTATTATTATTATTATTATTATTATTCAAGAGTTTTTTTAAGAGGTGTGTGTGTGTGTTCATGAGTCGTTTGATAGGGCTAGCTCCTGTGCTCGTCCTGAAGTAAAGGGATATTACACTAAGGAAGAATGTAAGGGGGTTGAACATGTGATTTGTCCAATAATACCTGGCAGGCACCGGGCGTCAGTGAGTATGATGGCGTTGTCCTCGCCGGCCAGGTTGCTGACGATGCCCTTGCTCAGGGTGCCCATGAAGAGATCCGGGCACAGGGCGCCGAAAGGAGAGCCGCACGCGAACACCGGGCATCCTTTACGCAGGGAGGAGCCGTCCGCCCAGGGTACAGTGTCCCCCAGGTTTGAGGCGGTCAGACCCGGCACCTGGAGCACAGCGAACCAGCTGAGGAACTGGGCGTCTCTCAGTAAGTCCTGGTCGTCCTCCTCGCCGCCGTAGAAGCTCCATTTGTCCGACTCTTGGAAGAGTTTCGCGAACGCCTCTTGGAACTCCAGACAGTTGACCAGCAGCAGCAGCTGGGCTGGGGTTTGATGGTGTTGATGATGATGATGATGATGCGTCGTGTTGTTGCTCTGGGAAACGGCGCATGCGCACTGGTTGGTGTCTAGATCTCGCGGTACTTCAGAGAAATGTATGTTGATATCGAGTTTGTCACTGAACATTTGCGGTAATATATACCGGTGGTCCGCACTGAGTGACTGTTTATTATTATCGTTCATAAAACGAGAAAACAACAGACCGTTGCAGATCACTGTTACAGTTTGGGCGTTTAGGATGACTCCGCTGCAGCTGATGGGTTTCTGTTGAGCAGAGAAACACTGTTCTGACACCGTCACAACGCAGCATGATCGATCCGCAAACTCCATTTGTTATAAGTTCCTTTGGTGAACTTTGTACTTATTATGATGAAGTCTTATTATTAACGAGCCGGACACTCGAATGCTTTAAAACCTAGCGAATTAAACATAATTGTCCTATGACGAAAAATAACACATTATATAATGCATTTGTATAGCAGTACCTTCACACAAAAAAATCTAAATGCGGTTAGATATTAGTTTTCTTTTTGGGCTCACGTTGGCTCCTCGAATTGTGTCAAAATGTTGTTGACTTCTACTTCCTGGTTGTGTTCAATTGGTTCCGAGAATAGACAGGCAGTTTTGTCAGGCAGTTTTGAGCCAATGAATGACAAGGTAGGCGGGATTACAGAGCGCGCTTGTTTTGTTGTCCGTCTATTCTTTCCCCAATACATTTCCAGTTCCGCGTTCGCGTTCTGCGATCTGATTGGCCACGGACGTTTCTGGTGCGATCTGATTGGCCACTGACGTTTCTGGTCATGTGACATGTGCGCCCAATCGCGTGACGAGCTGTGTCTTTGCCCATTTCCGCCTCGACCAGCAGCAACCTACCTAACGCCTAGTTTATTATCAATGGTTAAGCTTAGGTGACTCTTTCGAAGTTGGTTAAGGTTAGAGTTTGGAATCAGGGCTGGCGTTCTATCGCCCTGCTCTAAGACAAACTCTAACCTTAACCAACTTCGAAAGAGTGCCTAAGCTTAACCGGCGAAAGAACTTGCCATCACACGATTGGCGCAACCATAAACGTCAGTGGCCAATCAGATCGCGGAAAACTGAAAGTGCGTTGGTAAAAGACTACACGCCGCCGGACACGTAAATATTTTACCCAACGCACTTTCAGTTCCGCATTCGGGTTCCGCGATCTGATTGGCCACTGACATTTCTCTCAGCGGCAATCGCGTTACGCCTAATTCTATCACTGGTTAAGCTTGGCGACTCTTTCGAAGTTGGTTAAGGTTAGAGTTTGGTTTAGAGCAGGGCGATAGAACACCAGCCCTGATTCCAAACTCTAACCTTAACCAACTTCAAAAGAGTCGCCAAGCTTAACCAGTGATAGAACTAGGCGTTAGCTAGCTAGCAGGCTGTTAGAGGCAGAACGTGATTGGCGCTGAGAGAAACGTCAGTGGTCAATCAGATAGCGGAAGTGAAAGTGCGTTAGGGAAAATATACACAATTGTTTGATTGATTGATTGATTGAACATTTTATTAGCAGATTGCAGAATGGGTACAATACAGTACAGCTTATCCTTATGATGAATTGAAAATGGGGGACCCTGATGTAAACAAGACGAAAGTCTTTCTCTGGTCTGCATCCCCTTAACAATTGTATGTATTGAGCTGTACTGTACTGTACCCATTCTGCAATCTGTTAATAAAGTTTTCAATCAATGCAGACCAGAGAAAGACTTTCGTCTTGTTTACATCAGGGTCCCCCATTTTCAATTCATCATGACATTTATGACATACACAATATACAGATATATATCATGACATTTACGACATACAGATATACAGTACTGTTACATTTATGACATACAAGATATGCAAATATACAGTACTGTTTACCAGAGATCCTAACAGAAACTATATACATTTGAGGGGGAGGAAACTACATTAGGAGGGGGTTGGGTGGGTGGGCGGTGGGGGTTGGTGTGTTGACTACTTCTAGTACATGTGCTAGTTTTTTTTTATCATCATCATCAATTCATGACATTTGTATAGGATGTAAATAATTGAGTCAAAATGCAGACGATTGTCAAAAATATTTATTATGCTCAAAAACTCCAAGACTTTTTTTCTTTTGTTCATAATCAATATGGCCAGCCCTGTGTGTCCCAATAACTGAGCCAACACCTTGTTAACTAGCTGCAATAGGAAGCAAACAAACTATTTATTTACAAAAAATAGGTAATTGCACTCATAGGCACACCATGCACACCTTAGGCCTATGCCAGGTACTCTCATATCACAGCTGCACGGCGAGGCAGCCAATACTCACAAAGTACTCAAGTCATCCCACAGCAACTCACTGTCGTCGCTAAAGACAGGCAGTCCAGCATCCAAATTGTACACAAATATGATTTGCTTAGATCACCTGACCGCGTTAATGCCGCTATCACGATAGTATCCTGTGAATATAAAACACTGTTCTGTCGTATTATATAAACAAACGAATAAATAAATAAGGCTCATGTCAAAATATGAGTTGTAATGCACTTGTGGTCACATTCATACAGCCGGCGTGCGGTGATAATATGTTGAATTATCTTAAATTACTCGTAAATGTGAAAAGGTCAACAGCACTTGGAGGATAGAAGGGGGGGGGGGGGGCATGAGAATAAACGGGGAAGCTAGTAACATCTCTTGTCTTTGCCCCCAGAACGCACCAGGCCAGGGGAGGGGGGGGGGGGGGGGGGGGCAGCTCGAATAATAAAATGCTAAGCAAATCCAAATCCGCCTTCGCTGTAATTCAACACCAGCCGCCCAAAATAAACCCAGGTCAGAAACTAGTTCACGGTGTGTTGGCGTGTGTTTCTATAAGAGTAGACAAGGTTACTGGCCGGGTGTCTAAAGGGGGGGGGGGGGGGATCCCTGCAGCTTCTTAACAGACGGCTAGTGGAACATTCTGGAAATAGGAAGCTCCTCGAACGTGACACGATGTTTATCAGTGTTGTAGTTGTGCACAGGATTAAAAAACACACAGCCGGGAACTCATACATTGTTGGCAGTTAGCTACAACTACATGTATATGTAGTGGTAGAAAGTATCTTTACTCAAGTACTGAGCTACTTATACTTTACTTGAGTATTTCCATTTTAGGGAACTTTTTTACCACCACATTTCAAATTAAATATTGTATATTTTTTTACTTGATTGATTGATTGAAGTCTTGCAGATTGCAGAATGGATACAGTACAGTACAGCTCAATACATACAATTGTTAAGGGGATGCAGACCAGAGAAATACTTTCGTCTTGTTTACATCAGGGTCCCCCATTTTCAATTCATCATAACATATATGACATACAGATAGACAGTACTGCTACATCTATACATTTATGACATACCAGATCTACAAATACAGTACTGTTTGTGATACAAAAAGTGTCCAGAAAAAGAGTGTATATACATTTGACGTAGAAACTGTACATTGGGGGATGTTGGGTGGGTGGGGTGGGGTTGGGTGGGTGGGTGGGTGCTGTACATTGGAGGTGGGGGGGGGGTTGGGTAGGGGGGGACGACGACACTGTACATTGGAATACTGACAAAGCCATACTTGGTAATTTACTGTACAACTGGGTTAGGACATTTTTACTCCGCTACGTTTACCTGAATGCAATAGTTACTAGTTACTTTGGAGAAAATCCACCCGTCTACAACACGTGTGATAATAATGCAATAAAGATGATGTACTTTCACCGTATACGCTTGTAAACGTCAAGAGGACGTAATCAGAGCAGCATAACTGGACCACACACCACTTTAACATAACCTTTAATCAGAGCAGCATAACTGGACCACACACCACTTTAACATAACCTTTAATCAGAGCAGCATAACTGGACCACACACCACTTTAACATAACCTTTAATCAGAGCAGCATAACTGGACCACACACCACTTTAACATAACCTTTAATCAGAGCAGCATAACTGGACCGCATACCACTTTAACATAACCTTTAATCAGAGCAGCATAACTGGACCGCATACCACTTTAACATGACCTTTAATCAGAGCAGCATAACTGGACCACATACCACTTTAACATAACCTTTAATCAGAGCAGCATAACTGGACCGCATACCACTTTAACATGACCTTTAATCAGAGCAGCATAACTGGACCACACACCACTTTAACATAACCTTTAATCAGAGCAGCATAACTGGACCACATACCACTTTAACATGACCTTTAATCAGAGCAGCATAACTGGACCGCATACCACTTTAACATAACCTTTAATCAGAGCAGCATAACTGGACCACATACCACTTTAACATAACCTTTAATCAGAGCAGCATAACTGGACCACATACCACTTTAACATAACGTTTAGAGGTCAATGGGTCAAGAATCAAACGCTACCAAGCACTGAAACACACAGTGTACTTTTACTTTTGATACTCAAGTACATTCAAGATCAAGTACTTCTATAGTTTTACTTAAATGGAAGACTGATCGTTCATCATTTACTTATTGATTATATGATCAGCCCGCCTGGCACATTTGTCCGAAAGTGGAGACAAAAAGAAAAAGGGAGAAAACCGAGGGTACAGTATACTAACACAAAAACAAAAAATTGGAAACACAATTCCTACGGGGGGGGGGGGGGGGGGGGGGCACTCAAAACCTTGAATAAATAATTACCAAAATATCCTTTCTAGGTAGTTTTAGTGTGGGATCTGACCTCGTAGTCTATGGACAAAAACGGTAACGCGAAAGGGAAACAGACCACGGGGTCAGTCGATGTACTGGGAGAGCCAGCGGAAGCCGTCCCCGTAGCCCCGCCTCTTCAGCACGCTGCGGGGTCAGGGGTCAGTCGATGTACTGGGAGAGCCAGCGGAAGCCGCCCCCGTAGCCCCGCCTCTTCAGCACGCTGCGGGGTCAGGGGTCAGTCGATGTACTGGGCGAGCCAGCGGAAGCCGTCCCCGTAGCCCCGCCTCTTCAGCACGCTGCGGGGTCAGGGGTCAGTCGATGTACTGGGAGAGCCAGCGGAAGCCGTCCCCGTAGCCCTGCCTCTTCAGCACGCTGCACATGAACACCTCCATCGGCCTCAGGTTCAGCTCCTTGAGGCACACCTTGCCCTGGAGAGGAAGTGTTGCGTTAAACCAGGGTTGTAGCGAGAGCTCTACAAGGTCTAAACTAGGGTTGTACTCTAGAGAGAGAGCTCTACAAGGTCTAAACTAGGGTTGTACTCTAGAGAGAGAGCTCTACAAGGTCTAAACTAGGGTTGTACTCTAGTGCGAGAGCTCTACAAGGTCTAAACTAGGGTTGTACTCTAGAGAGAGAGCTCTACAAGGTCTAAACTAGGGTTGTACTCTAGTGCGAGAGCTCTACAAGGTCTAAACTAGGGTTGTACTCTAGAGAGAGAGCTCTACAAGGTCTAAACTAGGGTTGTACTCTAGTGCGAGAGCTCTACAAGGTCTAAACTAGGGTTGTACTCTAGTGCAAGAGCTCTACAAGAGCGACCTGATGCACCAAACAAACATAACAAATACATAAAACAAGTTCCAGACAAATACAAGACAAGTAACACAACTAAAAGTCTAAGAGAGGCTAAAATCACAGTTTACATCGCAGTTTACTCGCTAATGACAGAATGTTCACGATCAGTTATTATAAAAAAAAGGATTATCCACTTTTTTTCTCCTCTTATTTTTCTGTATTTTTCTCCCATCCAATTTAGTCGTTATGCCAATTCCCCCTCCCCTTCCTGGTCGTTGCGCGCATGTGCCCCCCACTGGTCGGTCTTGGGAGCCCTGAAGTCTATCACATGCTTCCTCCGATACATAGGAGACAGCCAGCAACCTCTTTTCACCTGCCAGCGAGGACTCTCATTGGGGAAGTGTAACGTGTGGGAGGTCACACTACCCTCACCATCTCCCTCCCTCGCTGTGCAGGCACCCTGACCGACCTGTAGGAGTCGCTGTTTACAACAACCAGAATACCACCCACCGGCTTCCCTCCCACTGACTCTGCCAATTGTGTCTGTATGACGACCGGCCAAGCCGGAGGTACCGCTGACAGCCGGATTCGATACCAGTGTCTCTGCGGTAGTAGACAGACGCTTAGTCTGCTGCGCTACCCGGCCGCACCGGATTAGTTATTTTGTTAAAGACTCGGATAGGACAATCCGCTCATGCCATTGAATTTTTCGATGAAATAAATACACTTCTGGAACAGACTGAATTTAATGTGAACCCAAACCCGTGTGAAATGTGACATCATTAGACCATGTAGAAACCTTTTACCCGTGTGGTGCCATAATTTGTTTTCAATCCATCTATTCCTCACCTTTCCAGTCGTGTCGCCATAAAGACCAAACATTGCTCGGAGCGAATCCTCGCTGATGGCTTCTGGACGATCTATCTTATTCCCCAGGATGAGCACCGGGACGTTAGAAATGGTTTCATCTGTTAACAAGGCCTGGAGACAGGAAGTGGACATGTTAACAAGGCCTGGAGACAGGAAGTGGACATGTTAACAAGGCCTGGAGACAGGAAGTGGACATGTTACTGGGGTCTTCAGGTGGGCACCCTCCTTCATTGGTGTTTCGTTGACAGGCCCACGACACCTCCGAAGGGCTCAATGGCAACACCTGGCGTCCCAGGTGTGCCCCCCTTTGCTTTTACCCCTCGATGGTCATTTTGCAGCCCAGTGGGGGTCCTTTCTCTTAATCCATAGCCATCTGCTGCTTCGTTCGGCAGCCTCTGACAGTGTTTTGACAGCTTGTCGGAACGCCTGTCCTCGCACTCCCATTCCCTTAAGAAGCTTGGTTGTGGACATGGCAACAAATCCTCTAGATCCAACCTCAACCGGAAGCACCTGGGCACGCCAGCCGCGTTGTTCTGCCTCGGCTGCTATGTCGGAGTACTTCAGTCGTTTACGTTCATATGCTTCACCAACTGCAGCCTCCCATGGTACAGTTAGTTCCACAATGAATACAGACTTCTTAGAGGTTGACCACAAGACCAGGTCCGGCCTGAGGTTAGTTGTAATTATCTCAGGCGGAAAGATTAGTTTCTGGTCCAAGTCAACCTGCATTCTCTAGTCCCGGGCAGTGTCCAGGAGGGTTGCCTCCACTCTTGCAGATGGCTTTGCTGGAAGCTGTCCTGCTCTTACAAAAGAAGTGGTGTTTGAGTGTCTAGGCATTGGGGGAGGGAGGGCATCACCCTTCCTTCCAGGGTGATTGCCAGTTGTCTTAGGACCTGGTTGTGTCTCCAGGTGTAGCGCCCTTGGGACAAACTGGTTTTGCAGCCGGTGAGGATGTGCCTCAGTGTTGCGGGGGTTTGGCAAAGCGCACAAGAAGGATCTTCTCCAAACCACTGGTTTAGGTTCTTGGGCGTGGGGAGAACGTCATAGGTGGCTCTGATGATGAAGCTGATTTGGCTTCCTTCCATCTCCCAAAGATCCTTCCATGTGAGCTTACGATGCTCCAGGTTTTCCCAGCTAGTCCATTGGCCCTGTTTGGACTGTGAGACTGCCTTTGCGCATCTGTCTGCCTCCTCTTGTTGCCGAACCTGAGCCACCACCAGCTTTCTCCTCTGGGTTGATGTTGCCTTGTGCCATGTGGGTCGACTTGTCCCAAGTCCAAACCCACCTCTTCCATGCTGCACCTGTCCTACAATGTTGCCATGCCTGAGAGCAGATTTTGCTTGCTGTACGGCCTCAGATGGGATCCATTTCCTCCCAGTAGCCAGTCTGGGAGCAGCCGCTCGGATCACTTCAACTTGAGACTCGAACAGCGTCATGTTCAGCCTCACTTTGGTGCATTTAAACTCCTCTATGAGGCTAGAGACAGGCAATTCCAGGGCCCGTGTCCATACAAGCCGATGTTGCTGAGGCAACGCGGGAGGCCAAGCCACTTCTTGATGTATGAACTGACTGTCCTCTCCAGCTTCTCGACTTTGGTCATGGGGATCTCGTAGACCGTTAGAAGCCACATCAGGCGGGGGAGCAATCCAAACTGCAGGCACCAGAGTTTCAGCTTTCCAGGGAGCAAGGTCTTGTCTATGCTGACAAGGCCTTTGATGGTTTCTTCCCTCAGCTGATCACTCTGGTCTGAGTCTTTGAGGCTCGCGTTGTACCATCGCCCGAGGCTCTTGACTGGCAGTTCTGACACCAAAGGAATGGGTGTACCCTTGATGTGGAACCTCTGGTCCACGAGTTTTCCTTTGACAATGGATATGCTCCTGGATTTGCTGGGTTTGAACTTCATCCGTGCCCATGTAATGTTGGCATGAAGCTTTCCCAGCAGACATTTGGTGCATGCTATGGTTGAGGTCAAGGTCGTCATGTCATCCATGTAGGCGCGAATAGGAGGTGGACGCTGTCCAGATTGCAGACGTTCTCCTCCCACAACCCACTTGGAAGCTCGAATGCCATGGTGAAGGCTAGTGGGGAGATGGTACATCCAGCCATTATTCCCACTTCCAAAGATTGCCATGATTTTGTGTATTGTGTTGTTTTGATACAGAATTGCAGATCTTGGAAGTAATTTCTCACCAGGGTTGTGATGGTATTTGAGATGTGGAAGAAGTTGAAGGCTGTTCAGATGAGAGAATGGGGGACGGATCCAAAAGCGTTGGCTAGGTCCAGGAATAAGACGTGCAGGTCTCTTCCTTCCCTTTTGGCAGATTGGATTTGGTGCCATATCATGCTTGTATGTTCCAAGCATCCTGAGAAACCAGGAATGCCGGCCTTCTGCACAGATGTGTCAATCAAGTTGTTTTGCTTCAGGTATGTTGTCATCCTTTTAGCAACAATGCTAAAGAAGACCTTCCCTTCAACATTCAGCAGGTTGATCTGCCGGAATTGATCGATATTTGAGGCATCCTTCTCCTTGGGGATTACCACTCCCCCTGCTCTTCGCCACACTTTTGGGATGGTTTGCTTTGTCCACATCACCTTCATTTGCCTGCACAGATAGCGTAAGATATTTGGGGAGTTTTTATACAGCCGGTATAGAACTCCATTTGGTCCTGGAGCTGAAGCTGCCCTTGCCTTTCTCACTGCTTCCTCAACCTCCCTCCACCTTGGAGGACAGTCATTTAGCTGGTGTTCTGGTTGAGGAATTGGTGGCATGTCTGGTGGTAGTTCCCTCTGTTCATATCTTTTGCTGTCTGTGTGAGTTGTTTTCAGATGGTCCTCAAACTCCCTCTTTGGCACCTTAAGTGACCCGCTCTTTTCCTTTGTGAAGAGTCCTTTCACAAATCTGAAGGGATCCTTGTAGAAGGATGTTCTCGCTCTTTCCTTCCTCTTGCGTCGAGTCCTGAGGTTTTCAGCTCTCCGCAGTCTTCCCAGGCGTCCCTTCAGGTCTGTTTGCAGGAGGTCGATGCCCACCCTTTCCTCCAATGAGGCTCTCTTCCATTGCTTCCTCAAGTCCCTTCTTTCTTTTTCTTTGACAAGGCACTGGATTTCTTGCTGCCTTCTGGACTTGGGAGGGGTTGTTGGTGTCATGTCCTTCTTTCCTGTCTCTTTTGTTCCGAACCTTTCTGCTCCATAGAAGTAGATCAGATCGCCCATTTTATCCAGTTTCTTTTCCACTGTTCCTTTGATTCCGTCCAGGATTTTGATCAGGTCTGCATCGATTGTCGCCCACTTGCTGCTGGACTTTGGCCACTTGACATGAGGTCTGTGGCCTTGCATGTTCTTCTCCAAAGAAGGTTGCAAGTGACTTGGTTCCAAGTTCTCTGATGTGCTTGAATTACTTTCAGCCACTGGGGTACTGATGCTCGGTGGACTGTGGGTTAAATCCTGCCGCTGAGCTTCACTCGCCTGACTTGACCTTTCTCTGAGAAGATAATGGTCAATGCGAGGTCCCGGCCTCACTTTCTTCAAGCACTTCATCCGCCCTTGATGTATTCGTAGGCTTCTGATGGATGTTATCTTGGACCAGCCACAGCTACATACTCTGTGCTCCTGTCCTTCAGTTGATGTGCCGATTATCTGGTTCGTCGTCATGTTCATTCCAGGGTCAGTTACCGGGTGGTCAGCCGATGAGTCATTTTCCGCCCCCGCTCTCGCAGACTCTAGGGGTGTTTTTCTCTTTAGACTTTTCGTAGCAATGAGGGGTGGCTTTTGTGCACTTAATTAAGCGACGGAGCCTGCCATCATGGTTAGCTAGTCCATGACAGCCCCGTTGGGGTCTTTCCTTCCTGTCAGCTGTCTTTCCAAGCCGTCACATGGTCTTTCCCTTGTTGTCAGCTGCACTTTCACAGCAGTCACTGGATTTCTCCAGCTTATCAGTTGAGCTTATAGGACTAGATATTACAATCCCTTAGATAATCAGCACTTTTTATTGAATGGGGTAGTGGTAAAAGCTTCACTGGGGTCTTCAGGTGGGCACCCTCCTTCATTGGTGTTTCGTTGACAGGCCCACGACACCTCCGAAGGGCTCAACGGCAACACCTGGCATCCCAGGTGTGCCCCCCTCTGCTTTTACCCCTTACATCAAGTTCAACTTTAGGATATGTTAGTCTGTCAAACTACTGCACCTCAACTTACATCAAGTTCAACTTTAGGATCTGTTAGTCTGTCAAACTACTGCAAGTTCAACGTTAGGATCTGTTAGTCTGTCAAACTACTGCACCTCGACTTACATCAAGTTCAACTTTAGCCTCCAGTAGTCGCTCCAGATCAGCACAGTCCACCACGTGGACGATACCGTTGATAGCTGGGAGAAAGTTTTTCCAGATCCTTCGTGCTGCGAGTCAGACAAGATTAATCAACTTCAAAACATTACTCCTCACCTTCAAAGCCCTCCATAGCCTGGCTTTCCCCTACCTGACTAATCTCCTTCTTCCTTACCGCCCCATCCGTTCCCTCCGGTCCTCCTCCACTGCTTCCCTCACTGTCCCGTCATCCAAACTTAAAAACGTTGGTGATTGGGCCTTCTCACGCACTGCACCCCGAATCTGGAACTCCCTCCCTCCCTCAGACCATCAGAGACTCCCCCACACTCTTCACCTTCAAATCCTGCCTCAAAACCCACCTGTTCTCCCTAGCCTTCAACCTTCCCCACCCATAACCCCTTGATGTTTGTTACTGTGGCTTTATGTTTATGTTTCTCTCATGCTGTTTCCCTGTCCCAGAAAATCATCTATGTAATGCAATCAATCCAATCTGGGAATACTACACAGAGGAACAATTTAACAACAATGCAGCTGTGTTTGTCGACGATGACTTGAAATGCAAAGCAGTTGAATATATATATATTCCATGAAATATGACAGAATCAACAGACGAATATTTATGTGACGATAAAATACAAGACTTTGAATGTGATATCGACCCAGAAAGACATGTGTTTAATTCCATTGAAGCCAATTGTAATTATTATACTGAGGAACAATTTAGTGAATGTATAGTATTAGATAACACATTTTCGTTAATACATTTCAACTGTAGAAGCCTCTACAAAAACTTTGATAAGATTAATGATTATTTGAATACTCTTAAAGGCAAGTTTAAGCTGATAGCCTTATCGGAGACATGGTTGGAGGATGAAAGGGGTGTTGATTTCCACATTGACGGGTATGAACTATATCATATAAACAGAACAAGTAAGAAAGCAGGAGGTGTGGCACTTTTTGTGGATGGAGATTTTAAATGTAAACCAGTTGGATATATGACAATGGCTATTGATGACATAATGGAATGTTTAACGGTGGAAATCGAAATGGAAAAAATAAGCAATATAATTGTTACTTGTATATACAGGAGACCTGGGTCAAAGATAGAAACATTTACAGATACATTGGATGATTTGTTGAGTAGGGTAAACGGAAATAAGACATTTATTATTTGTGGAGATTATAATATTGACCTACTAAAGGTTTCTAAGCACAAGGCTTCAGCAGATTTTCTTGAATTATTGTATGGAAGAGGGTTATATCCACTGATCAGCAAGCTACAAGTAGAATAACAGAAACCTCTGCTACATTAATAGATAATATTTGTATTAATAGCTTTAAGGATAACATCATAAGTGGATTAGTCATAAATGATATAAGTGACCACTTACCTGTTTTTGTTACTTTTGATTGTCAATTGAAGAGAACAAAGGAGGAGGATGGGTACAGATATAAAAGGTTAAGAAGGGATGATGCTGTAAACATGTTCAGGAATGATCTTTTGAATGAGGAATGGAAGGGGGTCTATGTAGAAGACGTCAATGCTGCTTACAATACTTTTTTGGATATCTATCGGACACTTTACGATAGGCACTGCCCAATGGTTCAACATAAACAAAGAAGTAATGACAATAGAAAACCATGGATAACAAAGGGGTTAGAGAATGCATGTAAAAAGAAAAACAAACTGTATAGAGATTTTATCAAATGTAGAAAAAAGGCTGCTGAAACTAAATACAAAGTGTATAAGAATAAGTTAGTATTCATTATGAGACGGGCCAAGAAAGATTATTACAATAGATTGTTAGGCGAAAATAAAAATAATATAAAGGGCACATGGGACATTCTAAATAAGGTAATGGGAAATAAATCAGCGTCCATAAAAATGCCTAGCCATTTCATTAGTAATAGTAAGACTATAAAAAACATGAATGAGGTGGTTAATGAATTCAACTATTTTTTTGTGAATGTGGGGCCAAATTTGGCAGATGCCATTCAAAAACACGATGAACCATTACAGGAAGGATGGAGAGGAGATAGTAAAGTACTGCAGTCTATGTTTTTAGGAAATGTCAGTGAAGCAGAAATCATGTCCATTGTATTAAAGTCAAAGAATAAGACATCCATTGACAGTGATGGGATAGATATGATTATAGTGAAGAAGACAATTGATTGTATAATCAAACCTCTCTGTTATATTTGTAATCTTTCTTTTCAGACAGGTATTTTTCCAGACAGGATGAAGGTAGCAAAGGTGATCCCACTTTACAAAGTAGGAGATAAGCACAGCTTCACTAACTATAGACCAGTGTCATTGCTCTCACAGTTCTCGAAAGTGCTTGAAAAACTGTTTTCGCATAAGTTAGATGGTTTTGTGGAAAAGAATAAACTGCTGAGCGAAAGCCAGTATGGCTTTAGGCAAAACAGATCAACAGCGACTGCCTTAATGAATATTATTGAAGAAATAACAACAGCAACAGATAAAAGGAAATTAACAATAGGGGTGTTTATTGATTTAAAAAAGGCATTTGATACCTTAGATCATAATATTCTAATTTCTAAATTACGTTCATATGGTGTGAGAGGAATGGTTCTTGAATGGTTGAGTAGTTATCTCCACAATAGGCAACAATATGTGCAGTTGGCAGATGTCAAATCTGAGCTCATGAAGATTGAATGTGGGGTACCGCAAGGTTCGGTTTTGGGGCCCAAACTCTTTCTTTTATATATTAATGATATTTGTGATGTTTCAAAACTATTACAGTTTGTCTTGTTTGCTGATGATACACATTTTTTTTGTTCTGGAAATAATTTAAAGGAACTAGCTGAATATATTGTGTATGAAATGACAAAGCTAAAGAAATGGTTTGATGTAAATAAGCTATCACTGAATCTGAAAAAAACTAAATTTATGATTTTTGGCAATCGAAAACTAGATGAAAATATAGTACTGACCATAGATGGAGCTGATATAGAGAGAGTTAATGAATTTCGTTTTCTTGGTGTGATTATGGATGATAAATTAACATGGAAATCGCACATAGCACACGTTAAAAAAAAGATGTCCAAGAGTATTTTTGTTATGAATAAAGTAAAGGATGTGTTAGAGTATGAGGCAATGAGAACACTCTACTGCTCACTCATCTCACCTTATATCAGTTATTGTGTTGAAGTATGGGGGAATACTTATGGGACAAATATAAAACCATTATATATACTACAGAAGAGGGCTGTACGAATCACACATAAAGTGAGTTATCGAGAACACACAAATATATTATTTATTAAATCTAGAATAATTAAACTTGAAGACATGGTTAAGTTTCAAACAATGTTAATTATGTTTAGGGCAAGAAATAATACACTGCCAGAAAAACTACAAAATCTTTTTCATTTAGAAAGTGAGTTTAGTAGGAGAAAATACAATTTTAAACATCAGTTTGCACGTACCACACTTAAACAGATGTGTCCTTCAGTTATTGGTGTAAAGTTATGGAATTCTCTCCATAGCGAGCTTAAGGGATGTAACAGTGTTTATCAATTCAAAAAAATTTATAAAAAAAAAAAATTTAGTCAGTATGAAAATCAAAATGTGATCTGAATAGTGAGATTTTTTTTTTTTTCTTCTCTTTCTTTTCTTTTTTATTCTTTATCATTATTATTATTATTTAAATTTTTCTTGTTTAACTGTGGATTGTGTTTCTTTTATAATGGTATAAATTATTATTTGTGTAAATAAGGTTATACGCCGACCATTAAGAAAATACATGTTAGTTTAGGAATAAGGGGCAGGTAATTATAAGATTTATTCTTCTTCCTGCTCCTTTTGTCCATGGAATGGCTATTTATGATTTTTTAATGAGGAAACTATGATTGTATTATTCCATGTGGCAAATAAAAACTCTGAACTGAACTGAACTGAACTGTTTCCCCCGTGGTCTTATGTTCCTTTTGTTTCTTTGTTTTTCTTTGTTTCTCTGCCTACTGTCAGCGACTTTGGGTTCTTGAGAAGCGCTATACAAATAAAATGAATTATTATTATTATTATTATTAATGTCATCAAAGCCTCAATATCTTAAAGAAAATACTTTGCTGTTAAATACTATATGCCTACCTTGTGTATGACCGCCGAGATCAAACGTTGTGAACGTCATTCCAGCGATGGTCAGTTCTTCAGATGCTGGGGATAGAGAGAGGCAGAGAGCATTTTAGCGACGTCAGATATCCTGAAACAAAGGCCCATGGTCTAACTAAGATAAAAAAATATATATATTCCTTTATTGATCCCCTTGGGGGAATTTGGGCGTCATACTGTAGCAGCATGGAGGAGGGGGGAGGGGAAGTACAGGTATGGGCAGGGCAGGGCAATAGTAGAAAGACATAAAAATAGGAAATAAAACTAGATCTGAATATAAAAATATGAGAAAAAAATTAACTGTGTAAACAATACAATTAACCCTGAATATAAATAAATATAATAGTAGAAAGACATAAATACAGTATAGGCAATACAAATGTATCTGAATATAAAAATATGAGAATAATAAACAATATAATTAACTCTGAATATAAAAATATGAGAATAATAAACAGTGTAAACAATATAATTAACTCTGAATATAAAAATACGAGAAAAAATAAACAGTATAAACAAAGGTGCAGATGAGGTATCGCTTTTTCTCATTTGAATCTGAATATATGTAACGGTTGTGACATTGTCACCTTAAACTTCGATGCCCCGAGGGAGTTTCGAACCTGTGGTCTCCCACACCACGGGCAACAGCACAGACCGCTATACCAAGAGGTGAACTCCCTGCTTTGTAACGTGTCTATGTGTCTTTTGAGGGTGAGAGTGAGTTTAACCCATGGCACCGCTACTCGCCCCAGTCGCTTCACAACATCTGAAGTTCATCGTGACTGCGCTTCACGGTACCATCCGTTACATATATATACTATGAGTCAGAGCAAAGGTAAACAGTAGGGATGCTCGATATTGTCTTTTTTACCGATATCCGATATACCGATATTGTCCAACTCTTAATTTCCGATACCAATATCAACCGATACCGATATATGCAGGGTCCCCCCCCCCCAAAAAACGAAATAATTTCAGGTAATTAACTTTACATATCTCTAGTTGTGGAATTAACACAACATTATGCATACTTTTGACAATAAATAAAATAAGAATTTGTTCTTACTTGCTTGCATGGGTAAATAAAGGTAAAATAAATGTAAAAAAAAAATTTAATTTGTTTTTGTTTTTGAAAACCGATACCGATCATTTCCGATATTACATTTTATTGCCAATATCGGCCGATAATATGGGTAGGCCGATAATATCGGACATCCCTAGTAAACAGTATACACAAGGTGCTCTAACTGGGCTGATTACTACTACTACTACTATTCCTGAACTGAAGGTGAATGTTTGTTCCTACTCGGATGCAGCGTGTGGGGACATGCTAACTGGGCTGACTCCTGAACTGAAGGTGAATGTTTGTTCCTACTTGGATGCAGCGTGTGGGGACATGCTAACTGGGCTGACTCCTGAACTGAAGGTGAATGTTTGTTCCTACTCGGATGCAGCGTGGGGACATGCTAACTGGGCTGACAGCTGAACTGAAGGTGAATGTTTGTTCCTACTTGGATGCAGCGTGTGGGGACATGCTAACTGGGCTGACTCCTGAACTGAAGGTGAATGTTTGTTCCTACTCGGATGCAGCGTGTGGGGACATGCTAACTGGGCTGACTGCTGAACTGAAGGTGAATGTTTGTTCCTACTCGGATGCAGCGTGTGGGGACATGCTAACTGGGCTGACTCCTAAACTGAAGGTGAATGTTTGTTCCTACTCGGATGCAGCGTGTGGGGACATGCTAACTGGGCTGACTGCTGAACTGAAGGTGAATGTTTGTTCCTACTCGGATGCAGCGTGTGGGGACATGCTAACTGGGCTGACTCCTGAACTGAAGGTGAATGTTTGTTCCTACTCGGATGCAGCGTGTGGGGACATGCTAACTGGGCTGACTCCTGAACTGAAGGTGAATGTTTGTTCCTACTCGGATGCAGCGTGGGCACATGCTAACTGGGCTGACTCCTGAACTGAAGGTGAATGTTTGTTCCTACTCGGATGCAGCGTGGGCACATGCTAACTGGGCTGACTCCTGAACTGAAGGTGAATGTTTGTTCCTACTCGGATGCAGCGTGGGCACATGCTAACTGGGCTGACTCCTGAACTGAAGGTGAATGTTTGTTCCTACTCGGATGCAGCGTGGGCACATGCTAACTGGGCTGACTGCTGAACTGAAGGTGAATGTTTGTTCCTACTCGGATGCAGCGTGGGCACATGCTAACTGGGCTGACTCCTGAACTGAAGGTGAATGTTTGTTCCTACTCTGATGCAGCGTGGGCACATGCTAACTGGGCTGACTGCTGAACTGAAGGTGAATGTTTGTTCCTACTCTGATGCAGCGTGGGGACATGCTAACTGGGCTGACTGCTGAACTGAAGGTGAATGTTTGTTCCTACTTGGATGCAGCGTGGGCACATGTTGTCCCAGGCAGTCCTCTTTCAGCATGTGCAGCAACGTGGTCTTTCCAGCGTTATCCAGCCCAAGAAACACAAGCTTGCCACTCTTCTTGTACAGACCTGATGATAAGAGACAAAATAGAGACTAATTTGCATTTAATGTCAAAATAGTCAAATGTGGTATTATAGATTGATTGATTGATTGATTGATTGATTGATGTTTTTTTATTTTCGTGTCTTACATACAGGTGTATGCCCAGCCCATATGGGCTTACAGGACACATAACAATAAGTATATAATAGTATACTTGACAATTGACATTGACAATAAGTTATATAGACCAAGATGGCCACAAAAAAGAAAACAAAATAAAATGTAATATAACAAGCTGTAAACAATGTATTGTAAACAAAAAAACAAGAGGAATTCATATAAAATTATATAGGATATAGTGTGTTTTGTCTCAAGTGCCATGCTTTCTCCAAAAATCTTGCAAAACTGAAGATCACCTCCACACAAAAACAACTCAACATGCAACTCTCAGACTGCTTGATATTGTTCCAGTGTAATACTCTACCTAGTAACTGCAGGACACTGCTGAAACTCCTGTAGATCCAGTCAAATATAAAAGACATGTCTCTTGTATACCTGCAACACAGAGGGAGTACATGATCGGTCAGGCAAGCGCCTCCATATACACGCAACAAGAACAGAGAGACTAAGGCTCAGCTTCTTCCCTCAGGCCATCAGAACACTGAACACTGATCTCTCCACACACAAGCACACATGAACACACATGTATACACACACACAACACAACATTCTGCACTCGCACACACACAAACGCACCACAGGTCACTTTAAAGGAAGGAAAAGGACACCAAGAAAATAACTTGTTGTGATTGTTGTACAGTATATTTTTTATTATTATTACTATTCTATTGTTTTAATTGCACAATCGAGCCGGATTTCAGGGTATGTATGTGATGAATAAAACTCTTGAATCTTGATCATGTAACTGTTACATTATATTACACAACACCACATAGACCTACAGCTCAAAATTACCAACTTAAAGGAACACAACAACATTATTAGGGATAGGTACCGAATCCAGTACTTTTAAGGGCATCGACCGAATCACAAATGTTCTAGAATGTTCTATTATGACATCATACTGTGACACACCTAAGGGGGTGTGGCCTAATGATTGGGGGAGTGGTCAACATACACCAATAACAGAGGATATCCCTACTGAGTACAATGGCTCAACCCGCAAGTCTCAACGCATGTGGTGTGAAAGCTCTGGGAGGAGTTGGCGGAATAAATAGTATAGCCTAGACAATTCCACGCGGGGAAATTGTGACAGTGTGGGTGATGCACCGCCGGCCAATGGGAGAGGGTCTGTATTGTCTCTGTATTGTCTCTTTCCACAGCAAACCGGTACGCAACTTCTAAAAATAATTAAATGGAGAGATTTTACGTTTTAATCAAGATGTCAGCCCCCAGTAAACAGACAACTCTCCATTGAAATTGTGAGAACTTGGCTGTGATATGAAGCAAGCAAAGCTTAGCGTACAGCTACATACAGCCGGGAACCTGCAAATATTGTAACGGTTGAACTATAGCCAGAACCCAGATGCAGACACAAACATATAACACAAATAAATATTACAAAAATAGATCACATACTTACAGGTTAAGGTTACTTTGTGTGCTATTTTACAGCAGCATAAAGGCCTCGTAGCAGGCTGCTGCTCCCTGCTCCCTTTGATGATTAATCTCTTGATTTTCATTCATAACGTTAGATCCTGTCACTAACCACCAAAAACGGTAAAGTATTCACAATTCTACTTGCGGTGGGGAAGACTTTGAACATGCCCACAACCTCCGTTGTGGTTGAGAAATGCAGGCTTCAATCTATGTTGTTTAGTACTGTTTCAAGATGCACACTGAGCTCTTCTGAGAGAATTGTTGAATAGATACACAAATGTTCTAGAATGTTTGATTATGACATCATACTGTGACATCATACTGTGACATCACAATGGAACATGTTTGAGTCCATTTGAATAATATAAATAATATGTTTATATATATCTATGGTCCCCGAAGCCTGTTTTTGGGATTCAAACTTCGTCAGGGTTCTTCGAACGGACGTTCGAACCTTCGTTTTTAATAAAAAATTAAAAAAAAAAAAAAAATGTATAAAAAAAATGTATATCCTCAAACTAAATCCTCAATTTGAATAAAGTGATTCAAACTTCGTCAGGGTTTTTCGAACGGATGTTCGAACCTTTTTTTACAATTCCGCGCTGGGAAATTGTGAAAGTGTGGGTGATGCCTGTGCACCGCCGGCCAACGGGAGAGGGTCTGTATTCTCCACTTGCACAAATTGAAAGTAGGCACTTCCGGCTGACTTCCGGTTGCCAATAGTACTTCCTGTCCCATCCAAATACATTGGTTTTAGCTACTTTTCTCCCCTTATTTAAACAACTTTGTCGGCACAGAGAGGCAATGAAACGTTTGTATTATTATAGTATAGAATGTATTTAATAAGCAAACGTTTGTCAGCAGGGTTTTTGGGCTGTATTTCATGTAAAAACGTTTACTGTTAGTTTCCTTGCTCAGCCAGCATTAGCCTTCATTAGCTAACAGAAGCTAGTGGTTAAACAGGCCGGATTAGCTTTGAGCTAACTATCTTTCCCAACCCATGTATTCATTCCATTCTAAACATAACGTTAGTTTACAAAACATGACCTGTCTATATAACGTTGAGGAACAAATTATAAGTGTGTGGGTGTGTGTTTTGGTGAACATTGGACTGCAAACAGAAAATGCATCACAGTTAGACAGTAGCTACTGTTAGCTGCCCTCCGGATTAGCTTTGAGCTAACTATCTTTCCCGACCCATGTATTCATTCCATTCTAAACATAACGTCAGTTTACAAAACATGACCTGTCTATATAACGTTGAGGAACAAATTATACGTGTGTGGGTGTGTGTTTTGGTGAACATTGGACTGCAAACAGAAAATGCATCACAGTTAGACAGTAGCTACTGTTAGCTGCCCTCCGGATTAGCTTTGAGCTAACTATCTTTCCCGACCCATGTATTCATTCCATTCTAAACATAACGTCAGTTTACAAAACATGACCTGTCTATATAACGTTGAGGAACGTTATCTCCCGGGACGAGTAGCCACGTTAGTTAGCCAACAACCAGCCAGGCAGCGCCGTTATCTCCCGGGACGAGTGGCCACGTTAGTTAGCCAGCAACCAGTCAACCTAACGTTAGCTGGCTCCAGCAGCTTGTCGATGTCGTCGGGAGCATTTAGCCTGCTGGCTACCTAGCTCCACTTCAACCAGCATCGGGAGCTCCAGCAGCTTGTCGATGTGCTAATAGCCTCAGCAAGCTAACGTTAGCTGGCTCCAGCAGCTTGTCGATCTGCTGGAGCCAGCTAACGTTAGATTGGCTCCAGCAGCTTGTCGATCTGCTGGAGCCAGCTAACGTTAGGTTGACTGGTTGCTGGCTAACTAACGTGGCTACTCGTCCCGGGAGATAACGGCGCTGCCTGGCTGGTTGTTGGCTAACTAACGTGGCTACTCGTCCCGGGAGATAACGTTCCTCAACGTTATATAGACAGGTCATGTTTTGTAAACTGACGTTATGTTTAGAATGGAATGAATACATGGGTCGGGAAAGATAGTTAGCTCAAAGCTAATCCGGCCTGTTTAACCACTAGCTTCTGTTAGCTAATGAAGGCTAATGCTGGCTGAGCAAGGAAACTAACAGTCTAACTATTCTTTTACCAACACACTTGCAGTTCCGCGTTCGGGTTCTGCGATCTGATTGGCCACTGATGTTTCTCTCTGCGCCAATCGCGTTATGCCTAGTTCTGCTCTACCATCCTCAGTTAACATAATTTATACAAATGGAAGTATTGATTTCGCCGTAACGAATCATTAAAAAAATATACCGTTAACTGGAATATGTTAGTTTCTTACACATATGTTGGATTATGTAATTGGTTTGTCATGACAAACCAATATAAAATCGCGAATTAACCGGTGGTTATCCTATAGCCCTAGTTATATGTACATTTCAACAAAGTGGAGCCGTAGGGGACTTCCATAGCATACGCCTTCAAATCCAGCTAGCGTTGATGCTATTGTACATTAGGAGGGGGTTGGTGTGTTGACTACTTCTAGTACAGTGCTAGAGTTATTCATTTTTTATCATCATCATGAACATCATCATCATCATCAATTCATGACATTTGTATAGGATGTAAATAATTGAGTCAAAATGCAGACGATTGTCAAAAATATTTATTATGCTCAAAAACTCCAAGACTTTTTTTCTTTTGTTCATAATAATCAATATGGCCAGCCCTGTGTGTCCCAATAACTGAGCCAACACCTTGTTAACTAGCTGCAATAGGAAGCAAACAAACTATTTATTTACAAAAATAATAGGTAATATTGCACTCATAGGCACACCATGCACACCTTAGGCCTATGCCAGGTACTCTCATATCACAGCTGCACGGCGAGGCAGCCAATACTCACAAAGTACTCAAGTCATCCCACAGCAACTCCCTGTCGTCGCTAAAGACAGGCAGTCCAGCATCCAAATTGTACACAAATATGATTTGCTTAGATCACCCGACCGCGTTAATGCCGCTATCACGATAGTATCCTGTGAATATAAAACACTGTTCTGTCGTATTATATAAACAAACGAATAAATAAATAAAGCTCATGTCAAAATATGAGTTGTAATGCACTTGTGGTCACATTCATACAGCCGGCGTGTGGTGATAATATGTTGAATTATCTTAAATTACCCCCCCCCCCCCCCCCCCACCCTAAACGTCAGAGACTGTAAGTACCGTGGGAGATACGCTACCTTACAGGGGTGTAAAAAAGTACCCAGAAAGTTAAAGTATGGGTACCGTCTCAAAATCGTACTCAAGTAAAAGTCATAGTATCTGGCTAAAAACAACACTTGAGTGAAAGTCTAAAAGTTTCTACTTTTAAATGTACTTAAGTACTAAAAAAGTAAATGTAAAAACTTTTTTTCTGACTGTCTATTCTTCTGATAGCAGGTGTTTAATCAAAGATCCCCCGCATTCTAGTCTTGCACGAGGACCAATCAGCATGGGTATGGGCGGGTTCATTTTCCATTGATGGGGATTCGATTGGCTGTTTTTAAATAAAGTGCGGACACAGGATTAATAACGTTAACGTTAGTTCGGCCAGAGAAACAAATATACTAATTAAAGTGGTTAGACCTGCGAGATTTATACTTTGTACTTTGAAGGTCTGCATTTTAAATGTAAGGAGTAAAAAGTATGTTTTTTTTTCTCTGAAATGTAATTGAGTAAAAGTACAAGTATACAAACCTAATAATACTCGAGTAAAGTACAAATCCCCCAAAACAGTACTTAAGTATTGTAACAAAGTACAATTACTCAAGTACTTTACACCCCTGCTACCTGATAATACTGTACGGCGTCCTCGACACAATGTTTCTTCATAAATAGTGTGTATTCATAATCCTTCCTAATAATAATAATAATAATAATAACCCTTCATAATCCTCAGAGGATTCCAGTAACTACACCTCTGGCTCGTAAATGTGAAAAAGTCAAAAGGTCAATGGCACTTGGAGGATAGAAGGGGGGGGGCATGAGAATAAACAGGGAAGCTAGTAAATCTACACCCTACGTCTCACATACACTGGTCACCAAGTTATATGTGCTTTTCTTTTTGTCTTTGCCCCCAGAACACACCAGGCCAGGGAGGGGGGGGGGGGGGGGGGCAGCTCGAATAATAAAATGCTAAGCAAATCCAAATCCGCCTTCGCTGTAATTCAACACCAGCCGCCCAAAATAAACCCAGGTCAGAAACTAGTTCACGGTGTGTTGGCGTGTGTTTCTATAAGAGTAGACAAGGTTACTGGCCGGGTGTCTAAAGGGGGGGGGGGGGGGGGGATCCCTGCAGCTTCTTAACAGACGGCTAGTGGAACATTCTGGAAATAGGAAGCTCCTCGAACGTGACACGATGTTTATCAGTGTTGTAGTTGTGCACAGGATTAAAAAACACACAGAGCACCCGGGCGATTGCATACATATAGTGGTAGAAAGTATTTTTACTCAATTACTGTACTTAAGAGTTTTGAGGTACTTGTACTTTACTTGAGTATTTCCATTTTAGGGAACTTTTTTACCACCACATTTCAAATTAAATATTGTACTTTTTTACTCCGCTACGTTTACCTGAATGCAGTAGTTACTAGTTACTTTTACTGCTTACGTTTACTGTTACTCATAGTACATATTCAGATTCAAATGATTTATTGTCTATATTTATTGTAACATATAATATAACAGATAACCAGCATACAGACTCTCACATGCACCTCTGTTTATTTGTCTCATATATTTATATTCAGAGTTAATTATATTATTGTTCACACTGTTTATCTTTTTTTCCTTCATATTTTTACATTCAGATCAAATGTTATTGCCTATATTCATGTCTCTCTAGTATTACCCTGCCCATACCTGTACCTCCCCTCCCCCCTCCCCCATGCTGCTATGATGCCTGAATTTCCCCAAGGGGATCAATAAAGGAATATATTATCTTATCTTATCTTAATTTTTTGCACAACTATACTAATAAACATGTTGTTGCGTTCCGAGGAGCTTCCTGTTTCTATAGGTTTTCATAATTTGGGGGCTGCTTTGGGAAGCCCTTCCCCCGGCGTTTATATTTAACGACACAAAACGTAATATTTCACTTCACTCTAAAAATATTGGTCAGGGTACATTCCCTCCACGTTCCTGACCACTATAGACTGATCGTTCATCATTTACTTATTGATTATATGATCAGCCCGCCTGGCACATTTGTCCGAAAGTGGAAGAAAAAAAGAAAAAAAAGGAGAAAACCGAGGGTACAGTATACTAACACAAAAACATAAAATTGGAAAACACAATTCCTACGGGGGGGGGGGGGGGGGGGCACTCAAAACTTTGAATAAATAATTACCAAAATATCCTTTGTAGGTAGTTTTAGTGTGGGATCTGACCTCGTAGTCTATGGACAAAACGGTAACGCGAGGGGAAACAGACCGCGGGAGAGCCAGCGGAAGCCGTCCCCGTAGCCCCGCCTCTTCAGCACGCTGCGGGGTCAGGGGTCAGTCGATGTACTGGGAGAGCCAGCGGAAGCTGTCCCCGTAGCCCCGCCTCTTCAGCACGCTGCGGGGTCAGGGGTCAGTCGATGTACTGGGAGAGCCAGCGGAAGCCATCGCCGTAGCCGCGCCTCTTCAGCACGCTGCGGGGTCAGGGGTCAGTCGATGTACTGGGAGAGCCAGCGGAAACCGTCGCCGTAGCCCCGCCTCTTCAGCACGCTGCGGGGTCAGGGGTCAGTCGATGTACTGGGAGAGCCAGCGGAAACCGTCGCCGTAGCCCTGCCTCTTCAGCACGCTGCACATGAACACCTCCATCGGCCTCAGGTTCAGCTCCTTGAGGGACACCTTGCCCTGGAGAGGAAGTGTTGCGTTAAACAAGTGGTTCTCAAACTACGGGTTGTGACCCAAAAATCTTTTATTTTATTTTTATTTTTTTATGTTCTGGCAACATATTTTGGCGAAATATTCCTCGTTTTATGAATGTGTATTGATAACATAGTGCTGTAATTACATTTTCTAATAAATATGCATGATCAAATTCAACGTGTGCTTTTATTTTGATATTCCTTAATTCCACATTTGAAATTACGCAATACATTAAGTGTGGGGTCCCCAAAAATATTCCTAAATAAAATGTGGTCGCGGTATGAAAAAGTTTGAGAACCCCTGCGTTAAACTAGGGTTGTACTCTGGAGCGAGAGCTCTACAAGGTCTACAAGAGCGACCTGATGCACCAAACAAACATAACAAATACATAAAACAAGTTCCAGACAAATTGCGCTGGTTACACAGGGGGTTTTTGTTTTTGTTTTGTTGCTGAATGAATACGTTTGCTGTCCCAGTTAAATAGAAATGCCGTTTTGGCAGGATAACGCGTTGCCCTACTGACAACGCTGAAATTGTGTTTCCGTTTTGGATACTCGCCAAAACTCGCCGACAACGTGTCATGTAATCTGCGCGGAGCCGTTGTTGCTCAACGCCCATGCGCAGTAGATACCGACATCTGCGTGCCCTCACCAACGTCCGGTGACGACAGAGCTGTCCCAAATAGCTGCAGCTACCATGTGTTGTCAAGTTATTGTTATAAGGACCCCAGTCCAAGCTACAACAGTCTGCATTCCCTTAACAATTGTTTGTATTGAGCCGTATTGTATTGTACCCATTCTGCAATCTGTTAAATAAAGTTTACATCCATTCATTCTGCTAGCATTAACGATTGCATGAGCAGCTGGCTAACGTGAGCTAACGTTAGCTACCAGACCCTGTTAGCTCAGAGCTCCTCTTTCAATCTTAACAAGCATTAAACAAAATGGCCCAGTCATCTATTCACCTTTGTTTAATACATGAGGCGTTGTCTAATGTTATCTAGCTACTGATAGCTCCTGATATCATCAGTTTGGTGCTGGCTGGCTAACGTGAGCTAACGTTAGCTGCTAGCCACAATGCTATACTGTTATAATGGCATATCCCTATCGCGTTAGCATGTAAGCTAACAAAATCGGCGATCTTTTTGTGAGACTAAACTATCCGCTCTTGGTGGTCAATTGTGTTGATGTTAGTTTTGTTTCATCAACAAATGAGAGGCAGAACACACAGTGAATGTATCCGTTTTGTTTATTGCACTTTCTTTGCTGAAAGATAAATGCTACATTGGCTAAATAGCTCACGGAGGCATTTAAAGATGGTGGCTTGTTGATTTTTTTGCAGGAAGTGTATTGGCACATCCAACTTCTGATTGGTTGAAAATTGCCTTCATGTTCGCCACCTACTGCCACCTACTGCTTTGGCATTGTACTACATATTGTGGTCGATAGCTGTGTTGTTTACCTGTGGACGTGTGAGGCGGGTATGCGCTCTCAGGATTTGTGCGCAGGTAACTACCTCCCTGCGCATGCTCAGTGCTGAATTCGAGACGCGCTCCGTTGCGGTCTGACCACGCCTCGTTCTAACAAAACGAAAGTGCTCAGGTCGCAAAACAAATGTCTAACTCGCCTGCCACTACGTTGCGCTCTGGAAAGCGAAACTGATCTTGAAAACGAAACGAAAATACCCCTGTGTGTAACCGACGGTAAGAGAGGCTAAAATCTAGATACATTAAATTAAGAGCAAGAACAAGAAGAAGCCCCCGTGGATGCCCTTTCAATATTGCAAGTTTAAAATCCCCAATGGGAATTCGGTTCGGGAGCCTCAGTTCCTTTTGCAATAAGTCTAAAACGAATTCCTACTCGACACTAATACAGGGTATCTTCAGGATTCAACAAGTTCAATTTAAGACCTTTTTAATACCTTTTAAGGCCTTAAATTGAGAATTATTAATACCCCACAAATGTAAACAGACATCGCAGTTTACTCGCTAATGACAGAATGTTCACGATCAGTTATTATTATAATTTTTGTATCCATTTTTTTTATCCTCCTATTTTTCTCCCATCCCAAATTAGTCGTTATGCCAATTCCCCTCTCCCCTTCCTGGTTGTTGCGCGCATGTGCCCCCCACTGGTCGGTCTAGGGAGCCCTGAAGTCTATCACATGCTTCCTCCGATACATAGGAGACAGCCAGCAACCTCTTTTCACCTGCCAGCGAGGACGCTCATTGGGGAAGTGTAACGTGTGGGAGGCTCACACTACCCTCACCATCTCCCTCCCTCACTGTGCAGGCGCCCTGACCGACCTGTAGGAGTCGCTGTTTACAACGACCAGAATACCACCCACCGGCTTCCCACCCGCAGACACTGCCAATTGTGTCCGTTAGGGCTGACCCCTATTAGTCGATTAGTCTAATAATCGGTCGAAAGGAGCCGTAGTCGACTGCCAACCTCTTAGTCGAAAAAAATAATGTTTTAATTATAATATATATTTATTTAATTTTATTTAATTTTGTATCATTCTTTCCAAAAGAAAAGAGGCCTAGAAGCGTGGCTAACGCTAATGGCACGCATACCAGAGGCTAACTGCCTAAGAAAACAGACACAGAAGCACTGAAAGAGGATTTCACCCATCTAATGAACACACTAGACTAGACAAATATCAAGATGTATCCATCAGTGGACCAATTGCATGCTTTTGCAGAGGACAAGAAGCCTTCAGTCGACTCCTTCAGACATTAAGCACCCCCACAGCCCAAATGGAATGATAAAAAAAAATAATAATAATAATAATAATATTATATATATTTTTTTTTGTCGACTAATGGTCGACTAACAGCAAATGTTTGCTATCCAAATCCTTAGTCGGGGACAGCCCTAGTGTCTGTATGACAACTGGCCAAGCCGGAGGTACCGCTGACAGCCGGATTCGATACCAGTGTCTCTGCGGTAGTAGACAGACGCTTAGTCTGCTGCGCTACCCGGCCGCACCGGATCAGTTATTTTGTTAAAGACTCGGATAGGACAATCCTCTCATGCCATTACATTTTTCGATGAAATAAATACACTTCTGGAACAGACTGAATTTAATGTGAACCCAAACCCGTGTGAAACGTGACATCATTAGACCATAGAAACCTTTTACCGGTGTGGTGCCATCATTTGTTTTCAATTAGGGATGTCCGATATTATCGGCCGACCAATATTATCGGCCGATATCGGCAGTAAAATGTGATATCGGAAAATATCGGTATCGGTAAAAAAAAAAAAAAAAACAATAACAATATTTGTTATATATATATCCAGTGAAATTATTAGTTACCTGAAATTATTCCGTTTTTTGGGGGGGGGAAACCCTGCATATATCGGTATCGGTTGATATCGGTTGATATCGGTATCGGAAATTAAGAGTTGGACAATATCGGAATATCGGTATCGGTAAAAAAGCCAATATCGAGCATCCCTATTTTCAATCCATCTATTCCTCACCTTTCCAGTCGTGTGGCCATAAAGACCAAACATTGCTCGGAGCGAATCCTCACTGATGGCTTCTGGACGATCTATCTTATTCCCCAGGATGAGCACCGGGACGTTAGAAATGGTTTCATCTGTTAACAAGGCCTGGAGACAGGAAGTGGACATGTTAACAAGGCCTGGAGACAGGAAGTGGACATGTTAACAAGGCCTGGGGACAGGAAGTGGACATGTTAACAAGGCCTGGAGACAGGAAGTGGACATGTTAACAAGGCCTGGAGACAGGAAGTGGACATGTTAACAAGGCCTGGAGACAGGAAGTGGACATGTTACCAAGGCCTGGAGACAGGAAGTGGACATGTTAACAAGGCCTGGAGACAGGAAGTGGACATGTTAACAAGGCCTGGAGACAGGAAGTGGACATGTTAACTTTAGGGTAGTAGGGTAGTTCTGAGCAGAAACTATGAATGCTGTTAGTCTGTCAAACTACTGCAAGTTCAACGTTAGGATCTGTTAGTCTGTCAAACTACTGCACCTCGACTTACATCAAGTTCAACTTTAGCCTCCAGTAGTCGCTCCAGATCAGCACAGTCCACCATGTAGACGATACCGTTGATAGCTGGGAGATAGTTCTTCCAGATTCTTCGTGCTGCGAGTCAGACAAGATTCATCAACTTAGTCATGTTAACATCAATGAAATAGAGAGTCTTACTGAGCATTACACATGAGTAAACCTGGTTTCAGATGGATATCTGTATACATGTTTATACTAAACCAACAATGGGTCCATGATTTTACTCACATGTAATCAGCAGTCTGTGGGTGGGCGGTCGTGAGACGCAGAAACCCCCTGGTGGTTTCTGGCCTGTCTCTCTAACACTGCGCTCTCTGTTATATACCTTGATATCCACCAATAATAACAGTCTAGTAGTACGTTTTGGTCCAATCAGGTTTGTCTTCTGGGAGGGCGGTCCGCCCCCCCCCCCCCCCCCCCTGTCTTCTTCTTCGTTGTGTGTTCTTCCAGTATATCAACAGCGGGGGTCTTCATGTGACTTTTTTTGATGACTGGACAGTTTTAACACTAACCTTTTCTAATCTGTACCTTAAATGTAAGAAGTTACATATGTATTCAGCATTAACCCAATGTGGAGTTTGTCTATATTTTAATACCAGATTCCCTATATAAAGTATACTGAATTAATAGTTCTAATGATTTAGGTTCTAGTGCTTTACAACCAGAGTGAACTAGCATTATTACTTAAATAACCAGTTTGACATTCTAAATGATATTCAAATATCTTTTATCTACTAAGTCAGTTTAATTAATATGATCTTGTTTATGAATTAGTTTCCATGAACCTTTAGCTATTCTCAGAAGCAGTTTAGGTCTGTAATCAGACCTCTGTTTCTCTGCCTGTCACTGCTCAGCTGTCTGTTGCTAAACTCTGCTCTCAGCTGGGTGTGACTTTTTCAGTTCCTTTGTTTTCGTGTTGAGTACATCTGTTTAGAGTGGGGGTTTGTTGACTGTCTCCTGAATACAGTTCAACAACAGCGGGGGTTTCATCGGGTCTCAAACAGTTCCTGTCACACTAGTATCACCCCTTAGGGCACACCAGATTTTTGCATTATGGTTTTTCTAATTATACACGCATATTAGTTATGAAATACACAGTCAATGTTACCACAGCTGTTAAATACTATGTGCCTACCTTGTGTATGACCGCCGAGATCAAACGTTGTGAACGTCATTCCAGCGATGGTCAGTTCTTCAGATGCTGGGGATAGAGAGAGGCAGAGAGCATTTTAGCGATGTCAGATATCCTGAAACAAAGGCACACATAGCCCATGGTCTAACTAAGATTAAAGAAAATATATATTCCTTTATTGATCCCCTTGGGGGAATTTGGGCATCATAGCAGCATGGAGGAGGGGGGAGGGGAGGTACAGGTATGAGCAGAGCAATAGTAGAAAGACATAAATATAGGAAATAAAACTAGATCTGAATATAAAAATATGAGAAAAAAAGAAACTGTGTGTAAACAATACACAGTTGTTCCTGTGGTGCTCTCAGATGGCTATAAGCAGTGCTGTCATTATATACATTTTGTTTACATTATATATACACTGAAAAACCTCAAGATCCTTCACTGGGCTGACTCCTGAACTGAAGGTGAATGTTTGTTCCTACTCGGATGCAGCGTGGGCACATGTTGTCCCAGGCGGTCGTCTTTCAGCATGTGCAGCAGCGTGGTCTTTCCAGCGTTATCCAGCCCGAGAAACACAAGCTTGCCACTCTTCTTGTACAGACCTGATGATAAGAGACAAAATAGAGACTCATTTGCATTTAATGTCCCAGCCCATAGCCATTGTTCCATTTCGAATCGAAGGTGCTGGAGTACAGAGATAAAACATTAAGAAAAAAAGTTCACTGTGTTCTATTGTGTGAATCAACTTTGGCTAAATCAACAGTTTGATAACGTGACTTCTCTCCCCCATGCAGTACGATAAACAAACATTATGTATGCACTCAATACTGCAGAACCCAAGTTTCAGCACTGTTTGATTGCTGTTACTCAGCTGATAGAGTCGTACCCTTCCTGATGACTTGTCGTACAGAACGTACAAGACACATAAACAATAAGTATATAATAGTATACTTGACATTGACAATAAGTTATATAGACCAAGATGGCCACAAAAAAAAACAAAAAAAAACGTAATATAACAAGCTGTAAACAATGTATGTAAACAAAGAAACAAGAGGAATTCATATAAAATTATATAGGATATAGTGTGTTTTGTCTCAAGTGCCATGCTTTCTCCAAAAATCATGCAAAACTGAAGATCTCCTCCACAAAAAGAAAAACACAACATACTCTCAGACTGCCAAAACAAATCCGGATTTACAAATTGAATTTTCTCAAATAAAGCCCTCCTCAAATCGGTGTACAAAGGGCAATAAAAAACAAAATGATATTCATCTTCCACCACTCCCAGATCACAGAGAACACACAACCGCTCCTCCTCAGGTTTACCTTGGCATCTACCCACTATATAAGTAGAGAATGGTGCTCTTTTCCTATTGCTAGGTTTTTTGTGAGTTTTTCCTTATCTTCATTGGGGAAAGTCTGGGAGTATCGCATATTTGGATTTTATGGTGGTCTTTGTTCTTGATTTATTGTGATGTTTCTTCTTGACTTGTTTAAAGAAGACTTGTACAGCCCATGGGGGCATTACCTTGTGATTTCGGGCCTTACAAATACATTTGATTTGATTTGATTTGATTCAGTAGTTTGGATACTTGTATTACACATATACATTTATATTAAATATATAGATTTCACAGCTTGTCAAGTTAGGTGTTCCTTTATAAATCGCCTTGGGGAAATTCAAGTGTCATAGCAGCATGTGGGGGGGGGGGGGGTACGGGTAGGACAGGTAGTAATAGTAATAGGACATAGAACAAAGTGCAAAGTGATAATGATAATAGTGATAACAGTAGTAGTGAACAGTAGTGAGTGGCAGGATTCAATCAGACAGTAATAATACTGTAGGGGGAGAATGGGAGGGGGGAAGGGAGGGGGGAGGGGGAGGGTTCACACAAGATCCTTGAAGTGCTTGATTTTTGACAAAAAGGCCAAGGCCTGGGATTCCTTGAAAACAGCCAATTTGTTTGACAAGGTGCTTGGAAAGTCCTTGAAATTCAAATGGGCCATTCACATTGAGGGTTTTGTTCATCCATGATACAATTGTACTGAATCAAGAAATCGAATTTTTGAATTAAGGTGTGGCTAATTGTCGGAGATTGGCTTTGAGCCATAAATATTGGATCCCCTTTTTTTTTTTTTTTTTTTTTTTTTTTTTTTAATAAAACAGCATTTAAAAAGTCCTTGAATTTAATTTTGCAATGTCTGTGGGAAGGGCGGAAATACAAAATGTGCCATTCGATGTGTATTGTATTCCGTGACTGTACCTTTGACGACTAATAAATAAATGTATTTAAAAAAAAAAGACAGTAATAATAGTGATGATACACGTGTGACTATTGTTGATATTGTTCCAGTATAATACTCTACCTAGTAACTGCAGGACACTGCTGAAACTCCTGTAGATCCAGTCAAATATAAAAGACATGTCTCTTGACGACCTGCAACACAGAGGGAGTACATAGTCATTTATCTGTTACATTACAACACTGTAAAAGCCAAACTCTTCCAATAGCCAGTTTATTTTCTTGATAACGATGTCAATAGTCAAAAAAGTTATCTAACCAAGAGGAAATATTGCTATTGACATCGTTATCAAGAAGATAAACTGGCTATTGGAAGAGTTAGTTAAAGGGGAACTATCTTATAAATGGCCTTTTTCAGTGTTTAGCATTGTTTCCTAGCTATGTGGACTTATATTAATAGGATTCATGTCTCTAATTCTCATATTGGCGCATTCTTCCAATTCTCCTCTCACAATATTCACCCTCACTGAACTGAGTCATCTGAAAATGTGCATATCTGTGATGTCAGAGATTTCTCAGCTGCATAATAATGTGGCAGTTGATGTGGCAGTTGGCACCAGGCCACACAGTGGTTGGAGCCCAGCCTCAAAACGGCTTAAGATCTTGAGGTAGAAAAATGCTGTTTTTGAGTACTTGATTAGAAATACAAAACAATGCATTTTTTTTAGGGATGTCCGATATTATCGGCCTACCGATATTCATTTAAACTTAACTATGCTGACATGGTCACAAAGTTAAAACTCAACATAGAGAAGTGGAGGACCCTGCCTTTATCTATGGTGGGGCGTATTAACGCAATCAAGATGGTGTCTCTTCCTAGATTCTTGTATCTATTTCAAAATTTGCCAATCTTCCTCACTGCAGCATTCTTTAAGAAACTAGACTCTATTATTTTCCCATTTGTATGGGGGTATAAAACCCATCGCATATCAAAAGGGCATCTGCAGAAGCCAACACAGGAAGGAGGCCTAGGCCTCCCTGTATTCAGGAATTATTATTGGGCAGCCAATGCTAGAGCCTTGACCTACTGGCAGAGGGGACTCTCGGGTGAGACACCATCTAATAATAATAATGTCATAACCACTCCTTTTTGCCATCTCGGACAGATGGGGCGTTTGCTGTCTGGAGGGACAAGGGACTCCCGACCCTTGGAGACTTGTACATAGACAAACAGTTTGCATCATTCGACCAACTGAAAACAAAATGTAACATTCCTAACTCCCACTTTTTTCGATATCTCCAAATCAGACACTATGTCAAAGAAAAAATTCCACATTTTGAAACCATGCCAGAGAATTGATCTATGATCTCCTGAAGCTCCCTCCAGACTCCACACACCTGATATCTATGATCTCCTGAAGCTCCCTCCAGACTCCAGACACCTGATATCTATGATCTCCTGAAGCTCCCTCCAGACTCCACACACCTGATATCTATGATCTCCTGAAGCTCCCTCCAGACTCCAGACACCTGATATCTATGATCTCCTGAAGCTCCCTCCAGACTCCAGACACCTGATATCTACGATCTCCTGAAGCTCCCTCCAGACTCCAGACACCTGATATCTACGATCTCCTGAAGCTCCCTCCAGACTCCAGACACCTGATATCTATGATCTCCTGAAGCTCCCTCCAGACTCCAGACACCTGATATCTACGATCTCCTGAAGCTCCCTCCAGACTCCAGACACCTGATATCTATGATCTCCTGAAGCTCCCTCCAGACTCCAGACACCTGATATCTATGATCTCCTGAAGCTCCCTCCAGACTCCAGACACCTGATATCTACGATCTCCTGAAGCTCCCTCCAGACTCCAGACACCTGATATCTACGATCTCCTGAAGCTCCCTCCAGACTCCAGACACCTGATATCTACGATCTCCTGAAGCTCCCTCCAGACTCCAGACACCTGATATCTACGATCTCCTGAAGCTCCCTCCAGACTCCAGACACCTGATATCTATGATCTCCTGAAGCTCCCTCCAGACTCCAGACACCTGATATCTACGATCTCCTGAAGCTCCCTCCAGACTCCAGACACCTGATATCTATGATCTCCTGAAGCTCCCTCCAGACTCCAGACACCTGATATCTATGATCTCCTGAAGCTCCCTCCAGACTCCAGACACCTGATATCTACGATCTCCTGAAGCTCCCTCCAGACTCCAGACACCTGATATCTCGCTTTATGTCCCTGTTTTCCACCTCTGTGTCCACTGACCATCTGAGAGATGCCTGGTCCACTGAGTTGAATCTAGAGGTGTCTGAGAACATATGGAATGAAGGTTTGACTAGAATCCAAACTTGCTCGATCAATGCTAGGTACAAATTGATTCAATTTAAAGTCATCCATAGATTCCACTATTCAAAGACCAAACTACACAGAATGTATCCATCTCTTTCTCCATTATGTGACAGGTGTAAAGTTGCAGAGGGCTCTTTAACACATCTCTTTTGGCTCTGTCCTCATTTACAAAAATTCTGGGGTGAAATATTCCAGTGGTTTTCCAGGGTCTATGGAAAGGACATTCCCCCTGATCCAGAGTTGGCACTCTTTGGGTGTTCAGAGACTGCCTTAAGGTACACGAGGGAGGAACAACAGACACTAATGCTCGGCATGGTAGCCGCAAAAAAATTATTCTAACCGATTGGAAATCACCTACACCCCCGTGTTTCCAGAAATGGCTCAATGAAATGATCACAATCATACAGATGGAGAGGATCCGCTATTACAGATCCAAAGAGCACAACAGGTTTTCGGACATATGGAGCCCATTCATTGACTATCTGAAGGACAAATAACTGTATTCTGCAGAGACTCACCCCTGTATATCTCGTGTTTGACCTGCACCTTGTAACACCTGGCTATACAACACACTTTAATTCTTTGAGTTAAGTCACACTGTTATTTTATTTTCCTGTCTGGCAGTCTTTTTAGTTTTTTAGTTTTGTTATGTCTGTTTATTTTTGTTCTGTCTCCTCCTTTTTGTTTGTCTGTTCTTGTCTATAGTAAACTGATTATTATTTTCTTAATTTTTATTTATTTTTTTAACATTTCTATAACATTTATTTACCCAGGCAAGCAAGTAAGAACAAATTCTGATTTTATTTATTGTCAAAAGTATGCATAATGTTATGTTAATTCCACAACAAGACATATGTAATGTTAATTACCTGAAATGATTCCGTTTTTTGGGGGGGGGGACCCTGCATATATCGGTATCGGTTGATATCGGTATCGGAAATTAAGAGTTGGACAATATCGGTATAGGTAAAAAAGCCAATATCGAGCATCCCAAAAAAAAAAAAAAAAAAAGCTTACAGAGGTGTTCCATAGACTCACAGGAATTGTGTAAAAGTGCCCAAATAGTGAAAGAAATTGTAAAATAGTTCCCATTTAAAGAAGCCCCTCGTTGACGATGAAAGCAGGAGCTAGCAACGATTAGCATGTGGACTCGTGACGACAGCTAGAAAGCTAACGTTACTTTGCTGAGCTAAACTGGACGACGTTGCTAATAGCAAACGGCAAGATCAGAAAAACGAAACAAATAAGAACATTGTGCATGTCAACTGAATAAAGAAAATTGTCTGGATCTTTATCAAAAAGTGTCTCTCAAGTGACACATGAAGAATATAATTCAAAGAGTTAAATTATTACCGTTCTCAAGTTGCTTATCTGCTCATTGCCAAACAACAAAGATGGACGCCCATGATACTGCAATTACGGAAGCCAGGCTGCCAGTCAGCCAGGTGAGAATGCAGTTACACAGACTGTCCGCAAGAGGGAGCTAACACCCAAGGGATTAGAGGAAAAGCTGAATGGTCTTATAAAATCCAGGAGATGCAAGCTAGGACAATTGACTGCAAAATCAAACGAAATGGAACTTCTTCTGGCAAATGAAGAGGAAAGTGTGCCTGATATAACTACTGTGCAAAGGGAAATAAAAATGTATGATACATTCTATCAAGAATTTATTAACCTTAATTATTTAGCTGTTATATCTCAGTGAAGACGAAAAGAATGCTGATCAAGAGTTTTGGTTTCAGCCTAAAGCAGATAAATGTGAACAATTTATCACAAAAATAGAAGAATGGATTCAGGCTGCAATATGTAACAATGAGGTGACAAGTAAGGACAGTGTGTCTAATGTAGCCACAGCGGTTTCTACTACAAGTTCGGCGTGCATTAAAGAAGAAGCCAACAGAGCTGCCCTCATGGCACAGAGGACAGCCCTGACAGAAATACAGGCATTAGAAAGAAAAGAAGCAAAGCTTAAAGCTGAACGGGAACAGTTAGAGATCAATACAGCTCTAGCAATATCCAATGCAAAGATCAAAGTGTATCAGGAATGTGAGGAACATCGGAGCAACGTGAGCAGGAACAAACGCGTGTTGACTATGCTTCTCCAGAGTCTGGAGCTGGGTATGGCTGCATGAGTGGCGCCCAACCCACAAAAGAAAGAAATGTCCACGTTTCTAGTGAAAAGTACTTCCAAGCAAAGAAATGCTCAGCTGAGACCTGATACGGAACAATATGATAATAATAATAATAATAATAATGGATTGGATTTATATAGCGCTCTTCTCTGACTCAGAGCGCTTCACAGAGTCCATTATTCGTTCATACACAGTCATACCGGTACAGTTTGTCAGCGCTGCTGTCGGCTCGTGCATCATCAACTACACAATGACAGTCCGCAACAAAAGGACAGTGCTATAGAAATATATCGGCGACAGACAGACCTCGCTGAAATGCTCGCAAAGAACCAGGAGCTCTCTCGCTTGCCACAAAGAGACGTGCCAGTGTTCAGTGGAGAACCATTAGAGTTCAGATCCTTTATGAGAGCTTTCAATCATGCTATTGATGCACAAGCCGACAGCAGCGCTGACAAACTGTACTTCTTAGAGCAGTACACCAGAGGGGAACCACAGGACCTCGTGAAGAGCTGCCACCATATGACTGAAGCATGTGGATATTCAGAGGCAGTGAGGCTGCTTCACGAACGTTACGGAGACCCGCTGAAGATCGCCGACGCTTTGGCTTGCAAGTGGCCGTTGATAAAGTCAGAAGATGGGAAAGCCCTCAGCGCTTTTTCAGTGTTTCTTGTGAGCTGTCGCAACGCTATGGAAGATGTCGATTATATGGAAGAGATGGACAATCCGACGACCATGAGGGCGGTTGTTGCTAAGCTGCCATTCAAGATGAGAGAGAGATGGAGAGTTCATGCATATGACCTTCAAGAACGCCGTCGGAGGCGAGCCAAGTTTACAGATCTGGTGAGCTTCGTAGATCGCCAAGCAAAGATCACATCTGACCCTCTCTTTGGAGATCTCGACTCTGCAACAGCTGACAAGAAAGATACAAAGAAACCTCAGCACGGAAAGAAAGAACAAAGAGAAGCTAAACGGGGAAGCAGCTTCGCAACCAGTGCTGAACAAGTGGATGATGAAAAAGGCGAATCATCAAAGTCAAAAGATGCTACATCCTTCAACCGTGCCTTTACAAAGCCATGTGTCTTCTGTGAGAAAGGTCACACCCTGGAAGAATGTTGCAAGCTGAGAGAAAAACCACATAAGGAAAGAGTGGAGTTTCTGAAGAGGAACGGCTTCTGTTTCGGCTGCCTGGTGAAAGGCCACCTTAGCAAGGAGTGTAAAAAAAATGACATGTGAACACACTGTTCCATGAAGCATCCCAGCATGCTACACTATGCAAAGCAAGACAAAGGTGCAAAGGAGAAGACAACGGAAGTTGCCTCAAAAGGAGATGAACCCGCCTCCCAAGGAAACGCTAAGTGCCTGCACTGGGGCCGGAGACAACTGCGTGCTCGCCATAGTGCCCGTCAGAGTAAAGAACAAGAAAAGCAACAAAGCTGTGGAGGTTTATGCATTCATGGACCCAGGCAGCTCTGCGACGTTTTGTACAGAGACACTGGCAGAGCGATTGAACATTCAAGGCAGAAAGACGGAGCTAGTGCTAAGCACCATCAATGCAAAGAAGCTAGTGGAGAGCTACATCCTCACTGACTTGGAAGTTAGTGGGTTAGAGGAGAATAACTTCATTGAACTGTCCAAGGTGTTCACACAGAGGAACATCCCCGTCTCCGTGAAGAACGTTCCACAACAAAAGGATGTTGACAAATGGCCGTACCTCAACGAAGTCAGGTTGCCACGCATCAACGCCGAAGTGGAGCTTCTCATCGGAACAAGAGAACACAAGCTGCTAGAGCCGTGGAAAGTGATCCACAGCCAAGCAAACGGACCATATGCGGTCAAGACTGCTCTTGGGTGGATTCTGAATGGTCCACTGGAAGAGCCAACGGACACTACAGCGAGTGACGGCGAACAATCAAGTGCTGCAGTGAACAGAATTGCTGTTGAGACTGATGGTATGGAATGGCTTCTTCTCCAGCAATATAACCATGACTTTCCCGAACGAAACTGTGATGACAAGTTAGAGATGTCACAAGAGGACAATCGTTTCATGGACTTTGTGTCAGGCTCTGCACGCTATGTGGATGGACATTACTACATAAATCTTCCGCTGAAGAGAACGAGTGTCCAAATGGCCGGACAGACCTGACGAGATGAAGGTCAAAGAGGATGACAGCGACGTGAGAAACGTACATCTTACACACGCAGTCGAAGACACAGATGCTGTGAACAAGCTGATCAACCACTATTCCAGCTGGTACAGATTGAAAAGAGCCGTCGCCTGGATTCTCCGAATGAAGGATATGCTGCTACAGCGCTGTAGGAAGAAGAAGACAGATCTACAAACAGATCCCAATGGTCAAACAAGAACTGACAACCAGAACGACAGCAAGTCGACGCCAGACCTGGGCGAATTGACGGTTGAATGTCTAACGCGCACAATACACGCTTACCTAGGATTTGACTTGATTCAACAACAAAGCCGAAAACGCTCGCAAGTGTGGAACACTTTACAAAGCTAGATGCAGACAACGCTCGCTGCAATATTATATATTATATATTAACAAATTGTTTTAAATAAATAATAATGATAATAAATCGTTTGGTAGGTAGATCATTTTTATTTTTTACTAAAGTAGCGAAAAAAGGTACCTTTCCGTACCGGTATCCAATCACAGGTATTGGTTCAAATGTGAACGGTACCCAACCCTAAACATTATGGGAAATGTCGTTACCGTCTTCGGAAGAAGATAGATACCAATTTCTCCTCTGTGCGTTCAGTAGAAAGCTATCCAAACTAGCCTAGCTTAGCACGAATTAATGGAAGCGGATGATTGATTGATTGATTGATTGATTGATTGATTGATTGATTGAAAACTTTATTAACAGATTGCAGAATGGGTACAATACAGTACGGCTCAATACACACAATTGTTAAGGGGATGCAGACCAGAGAAAGACTTTCGTCTCGTTTACATCAGGGTCCCCCAGTTTCAATTGATAATGACATTTATGACATACACAACATTCAGATATACAGATATATATCATGACATGCATGACATACAGATATACAGTACTGTTACATTTGTGACATACAAGATATGCAAATATACAGTACTGTTAAACACGGTACTGTTGGATACGGACCACTAGACTGTTGGCCAGGAACTTGATAAGTTAGGCTAGCTTGCAGCAGGGTCGCTTTCTACTGAACGCACAGAGAGGCTATTGGTAGATAATATCTTCTCATCCGACTCTGGAGAGGACGGACTGTATGCACACGTTTCCCATAATGCCGGCGTGTTCCTTTAAACGGCCCTGTATAGTAAAGCAGAGGATGCCTTCTCTTCATTCATAGAAAATACCTCCACCAGCGCCTCTCCCTCTGTTTCACATTACGTTAAACCACATGTGTGTATTATTGTAATATCAGCTTAACGCCATTCAAATGCAAGAGCTTTTAATAGTATAATCACAACAGACAACAAAAAATTACAATTCCAGTGAATTGAGTATTTAGGTTTAATTAAGCATCTTGCAAAAAGGCTACTATATGCATTTAACATCTAGAACTGAAGCTCAAAGTTTTTCCACGGCCCTGGATTACTTTGTTGGTATGTGTATAAGCTGTGAGTAATAATCACACAACAAGCCGCCCAGCTCAAAAGAAACTGACACAAAGCAGGAGTAAAATGAATCTACAAGGCCATGGCTTCAGAGAGGAGCTGTCTCACTGACTCCCCCACAACATCTAGAGCCACAGTGTTCTTGCACAGACTATTTTTATGACAAGTTGTGGCAATGACACTCGATCTTAGTCGGCATTACTCAGAGAGCTCTCTCTCAACACACGCACACACAGGCACACACACGCGCGCGCGCACACACACACACACACACACACACCTGTCACAGCAACTTGGTGTTAATGTCTGACTAACGGTAACCCATAGAGTCAGATCATTCTAGAAATGTATCATTTGTTTTAATAATACAGTACATCATTCAGTATTAGGTCAAGTATAAAATAATAGACTATGCCTAGAAAGTGTGCCCCTCTTACATGTAAATGTTGCCACAAAGGAAACTATAGTTTATGTGTGCCAGTGTGAACATGTTCAGAACATCCCTGGTCCCGACTGTAGAAGAGCAAACAATAGTTTATGTAAACAACCGAGTGAGAGGAATACTGTAGTACCGAGAATAGCAGCCTAGAATAACAATTCGCATTCATCTAAACTAAAGGGCTCTTGTTCAACCGCATTCGAGTGACAGTGTCAAATGAAATGGAAATGAGAACAAAAATAAAAAGCATAATAATAATAATAATAATAATAATAATAATAATAATACGTTTGTTGTTTTTACCGTGATATTATGTCTGAGTCAACTCCCGGCAACGCCGCTTTCTTTCACCGTCGATTTACAGCCAGGTCCGAATCTGACAGTTCACCGGAAGTGCATAACAGCTGTTTCATTAGGGGAGGGAGGAGGAGGGGGGGGGGGGGGGGTCACGTGTCAAAACATGATCCTTTCAAAACAAACACTAAGCCAAAATATATATTTTTTAGGGCTGTCAAAATGAATGCTTTAACTCTGGAGATTAATTGAAATGATTTAAAGCGTTAAAAATTTGTTATCTAGATTAATCTATGGAGTGAACATTTTTCAATATAATATAAGAAAGCGGTCTAGCAGCTGAGTCAATGTTGATGGTTTTGTTGAACATTTGTATTTCACAAGAGAGAAACTGTATTCAAAGAAAGCTATTAAAATAGTCTTTGAATCTAAATATACTTTTTGTGTTGATTTTACATTAATTCCATGATTTTACTCAAGTAAATATCTGTTACAAGCTTCGGTCTTAAGTAGAAACATGCGATTTTTAATCTAGATTAATTACAGAAAATTGTGAGATTAATTAGTTTTTTTTACTTATCTATTGACAGCACTCATATTTTTGCTTTAAATCAACAAATGTATTAAACGACGTAGCATGGTATACCTTGGAATATATACGATGATATACTTGTTTTCCCAAACTGAGTAGAGAAATTGCCGACCACCGCAACACTTCCGGTATTTTGAGCTCATGGGAGAGAGTGGGAAAGGGATCGTGGGGGGATAAAACGTATGAATGTTGATTATAGCACTGACGTAAGTGGTTGTAGCCGCGGCTAGTAATAATAGCGGCTAGTAATAATCAACATTCATTCATTGTATCCCCTCGCGCTCTTTCCCCCCTCTCACGAGCTCCATGAAACGCGGAAGTGCAGTGGTCTATGATGAACCTGAAGCTTACGTTGCTTCGCTTACAGATATGACCCAACGGTAGAAGTAACGCACAGTGAACACTAGAGGGCAGCATAGTACCCAACAGTAGAAGTAACGCACAGTGAACACTAGAGGGCAGCATAGTACCCAACAGTAGAAGTAACGCACAGTGAACACTAGAGGGCAGCATAGTACCCAACAGTAGAAGTAACGCACAGTGAACACTAGACTCAGGGCAGCATAGTACCGTGAAATTAAATGTCCCGAGCATGGGAGCTTCATTCTTTCCAGAATAACAACACTCATAGGACTACATGTATGGATACACCATATATCGGACAGGCAGGCTACTAGCGTTTCTGCTAGTTAAAAAGGGTGCTAAACGTGTTTTTGTTGTTAAAGTAAGTGTGGTAAATAGAGTAAATAGCTCTACATTCCGATATCCATCACTGATGGGTCTCTCAGTCCCTCCACTCTGCAGTAAACACTAAATAAATGTACTGCTATCCCTTCCCACTTTAGGAGAGAGAACCCTAGATTATGTTTTTTTTTTTTTTTACTTATTTCAAGAAATCTTGCCAAGCCAAATTACTGCACTGGTCGATTATTTTACTTGTTTCAAGCACATAATATTTGCTCATTTGCTTATTGTTTGTGTAAAGTAAAGTTCACTGGTTGGAAAAACGGTGGCAAACGGATTTGTTTGACCTCCTAAACCTTGAGTGTAATCATGTTCTTGATAATCGAAAACACATTTTAATTCAACATCACAAACCTTTTCATCATGAAACTAATATTAGGCGTAACATGTTGTCAGGAATTGTATCAAAGGCTGAGGCAATATACTTTGTTATAATCACTAACAGTCAGTTGTAGTCCATACAGGTAGCAGTAAATAATATCTATACTCTACATAATGTCAATTCTCTGCTCATTTTATGTCAGTCTATAATTATGACTTTATTTTATGCTCATGTCCATTTTATGTCTACGTCACTGTGAAGCACTTTGGGCTGCAATGCTTGCATCAAAGGTGCTATAAATAAAGTGTATTATTACTTACGATTGATTTATGATACAGTACACACAATTGAAGTATGCAATGACGTTTTATTTCCAACTGAAACCGATCTTTTAAACATCAATAACTTAACAGAAAAGCTTTATTAAAGCAGTCGAGATCATATTATATCGTACACATGATGTAGCTATGCAGGAAACTACCCGTGACATCCATTTAACAGTGAATCTCCAAAGGAATCTTTATTAAATAAGTGGAAATCAATTGCCCAAGACGTCAAGTACAACTCAACTTTTCCCCTCTACAGTATCTATCCAATATCTCCAGTCAGGAAGGACAATCGTCGTCATCCGCTGCCCAATGTACAGTTTCTCCCCCTTCGGATGTATATATTTTTTTATGATCTCTTCTTACTACACAGTTCTGTATATCAGTTTGTCGTGTATGTCATAAATGTCATGATTAATTGAAAATGGGCGACCCCGACGTAAACGAGACAAAAGTATTTTTCTGGTCTGTATCCTCTCTTAGCAGTTTGTTTTGTATCGAGCCGTACTGTATTGTACCCATTCTGCAATATGTTAATACAGTTTTCAATCAATCAATCACATCTATTGACCATATTCACACTGCGGCCATTTTCCTCATGCTCAGGTTGGGATTCCTTCCCACCCTGGGAACAGGGAATGACGATGACGGGGTAGCTTTAAGTCATGCTCAGGTTTGGCTTCAGGGTTGGAAAGGAATCCCGAATCCTGAACACGACATAAGAGCAAAATGGCCACCTTGTGAATATGGTCAACGGTGGTCACAAGTGAGTCATCGTCATTTGTGCCTTCAGAGGAAGAGGAAGAAGAAGAGGCCTTCTGAAGAAGAGGCAGCCTGGTCCGTTCCAACGAGCTGCTTTGTTACTTCCTCTCGTAGTAGAACCATTTCTCCACTGAAAATAGAAAAGAAAAACGTTGCGTTAGGGTGCCGATACAATAGTATAAGATAGATAAGATATTCCTTTATTGATCGCCTTGGGGGAAATTCGGGCGTCATAGCAGCATGGGGGAGGGGGGAGGGGGTATTGGCAGGGTAATAGTAGAAAGACAAATATAGGCAATAAAATTAGATCTGAATATAAAAATGAGAGAAATAAACGGTGTAAACAAAGGTGCAGATGAGGGTCTCCGTGTGCCCTCGGTTATATTACACGTTACAATAAATATAGGCAATAAAGAATTACGCATTATTTGGACATGACATGAGAGCAAAATGGCCACCTTGTGTATTTGCAGCAAGAGAGACGGGGTAAACATTTTTATAAATCTATTCCAAAGTTTCCTGGCAACAAAGTGTTCTCATGTGATTAGAAAAACAACTGAGGCAACTACAGCCATCAGACTGTACAGCGCTTCACGGAGCCTCACTGAGCACAGAGGAAATCCCTGTATATCTTCCATTTATACATTTATTCCATTTATTTAGCACAATTTTTTTTTTAAAACAGTGCTAGGAGGGAACGAAGCCCAAAGGGCTTGTACAAAGTTCCACTCACATCCCATTGTTCATAAAAGTTCATATAAAATAAACAAGATCAGAGACATAAGTCAGACACTATAGCGGAACAAATGGAAGGTTGACACGAGCCAATAACGAGTTATATAACAGTTATTTCCTTTTTTGTGTGAAAAAGTACAAGAAGGTAAAGGAGAGGAGAACATATGAACAGTATATAATGAAGAAAAAGAACAAGCAGCCATATAGATGTAACACTGATGCACAGGAGTAACTTAATATGTTGATGATTTATGATGAAATTAAATTAGATTTTAGTTGTTTTTTAAATATAGATAAGGAGGTTGTTGACCTCAATGATGAACTTAGAGTGTTCCAGAGTTCAGGACGTCTAAAGCTAATGTTGAATTGATGGCTAGTTGTCCGACAGAAAGGTAAGTGGAGTTTATTACTATGGTTTGTTGGATACGAGTGCATTTCTGATGAAAAGATGAAGAAACTATGGAAGGTATCAGGAAGATCTTGCCCATTGTTAATGAACTTGTATATGAAGGAGCATGTTTGAAAAGTATTTAGTTTGTCAATTGTTAGTAGTTAGTTAGTAGTTAGTTACTATAGGTATACCTTCCTGGACATTTATATTTTACTGTACATCTTACTATATATTGTCGGACTGTATATTTCAGAATGTATATACATATTTTAGACTTTGTATTTTATATTCTCATTCCTATTCTTGACCAACTAAATGTTCATTGCGAGCGATCTGTGGTTCTGCTGAATCTCCCTCGGGATCAATAAAGTTCTTCTATTCCAACTCCTCTGCTTGACCACCAGAATTACCAGAGAAGCTGAGGAAGAAGGAGTTGGAAGTTGCACAAACCAAACGGTAGTTATTTCTGCCAATTGGTTAAAAGACTTTGTGGATTTATCGCCAATGGAACAGGCAGCCTCAGCCCTCTATGGACACGATGGACCCTGGATCTTTACAAGACCACATTTTCAGAGTAGAGTTATAAGTGAAATTGATCTTGTGACAACGTTTTCCCTGAGTTCAATCTTGCTCAGTTTTTAGAGAAAAAGGGTATACAGAATTGCAGTAACTACAAAATCACTGGATAGTCAAAGAACTTTAAAGCCATTTTTCTCAGTTTCACAGTTTGCATAGTTACTGCGGTTAAGTTAAGTTACACACGCCCCCCCCCCCCCCCCATGGGCCTACGTGTCTGCCGAGAGGTTTCCCTGTGTATCCCTTACAAGAAGCCCAGTTCAAGCCCACTAGTCGACGGGGAAGTTACCTGACGAGGGGATCGGGTCTTCCGTTCCACATGGGCTCGTCTAGAAGAGTGGAGAGAAACACGGATACATTTTCAATGAATGCATGCATGTGAAGTGAAAACGGGGGTGTGACATGACGATGTAGCTGAACGACACCGAAAACACTGCAACAGAAGAATAGGACGCTACTCACCTCGTCCACGACACCCTTGGCCTCATCCGCTGAACAGCAGTGGGGGCTGTCGCCGGACGACACACACGTGTTTTTGCTGAAGTGTGTTGAGAAGAGAGACGGTGATGAGGAGAGACGGTCATGAGAAGAGAGACATGAGAAGAGAGACATGAGAAGAGAGACTGTCATGAGAAGAGAGACGGTCACTTTCAAACCAAATGTGTGCAAAACGGTTTAGTTTTTGGATGTGTGTTTTATGATCATGTGCAAATTAAAGTGGGCCATTTGATTTGTCAAATTGGAAGTAATTTCAGTCCATTCAAAAATATTCTTTTGGATATTAATGGTTAAGGAAATTTACCATAGAATTTACTTTGTTGTGAAACAGGAAGCGTCATATTTTTCTTCTTTCCATTATTAATTTGATAAATTAGTTTGGGCCCCAATAGACTTCCACTGGCATCGCCGACAATGGTGAACAATTTCTACCCCCAATATATCAATAACCAAAAACACTTGGACAGACTTAGACAAGCTATTCCTGTAACCATCAACTTACCAGTTCAATCCAGCTGTGTTGGTTTTTTGGGAGATGAGAGTTTTCCAGAAGTTGTGTGTGCTCTTGATGGTTTCAAGGGCAAAGTCCTGAGAGAAAAGAAGCAACAATTGATTATCTAAATAAAAAAGATTATTATGAGCAGCATGAACTACCTCATACAATTTCTTTGTTTAGGGTGTGTGTATGTATATAATTTTTTTCTCTCAATTCTTTAGGTACTGTACGTTTATTGTACCGGTAAGTGTATTGTATGTATATATGGTATAATAGGAATCTATAGATTTGCATATATATTTATATACGGTATATATTTATTTTATCCCTTTTATTTAATTTTCTTGTATAAAAAAAATGCACGCTACCTGCGCGAGCTGCTGTGCAAAATAATTTGTGAAACCATGACACTCGCCTGACTAAAAGTGGTTTAAAAAAAAAATGGCTGGATGTCATTTAGCCAAATCAGCATTGCTGTCTTTCACCTTTTACGTATCTAGGTTAACAGTCTGTAGTGTGGTAGTGAAAGGTGTGATGGGAATGTTATCTATACATCTGTGTGAAAATACATATTCGACTGTTCCCTTAAGGACTCTGAGGTGTGGAGAGAGAGGATGACTTTTGAGCCAAATCTTTTCCCCTCTACATTTTACTGTATATTTTATATTTTAGAATGTATATCCCGGACCGTATTTTATTCTTTATTATTTCTCTAATTCTATATCGTTATTCCCATTTGTGACTTTCGTTTCTGATTACCTAAATGTTTACATTTAGGTAAATAAAGTATTTCTATTCTAAAGAAAGGCCAACACTGGAACGGAGCAGCAGACCCAGTGAAGCAGTTGAAACGCAGCCATGGATGTAGCAACTGGACTCTTATTGAGCAACTCGATGTTCGAGACCTTGCACAATTCACACACATTCACCAACCCGTCAGGCATTTGGTCCGTGTCGGAAAGAAAAACTTAACCTGGCGGCACCTTTCAGGTTGGTGAGGGAAGGCGGAATAGAAAACAGCTGCAGTCCATCTAAACATATTCTATGGAGCGCGATGCCAGGGTTACACGCAGGCATGCGTTGTTCATGGGACGGGGTAGCACGGTGTGCAAGCTCACTCGCTATTTGCATATCAATAGCGCCGGTCGTCAGGTGTGTTAAATACGTTCTCAGACACATTCACACCTAACATGTTGTGAAGACGTGTTACATTCCATTCGTAGAGGCAATTAGGCACTGTCTTTAGTCTGTGCCCAAGCGAGGGGACATTAAATGCGCATTCGCGGGAGCGCGCGCACGCGCCGGGAGCGCGCGTGCACGTGGTGCGTGTCACCCCAGATGATTTCAATAACGCACCACTGGTTACACGACAGGAAAACCACAACGTTGCATTTTCGAATGATTTCGTTTGCACGTCCAAGTCGAATGGCAAACGGCGTTTTTAGCTGGCATTTAGCGCCCGACTACGGCAGCGCTCAAAAAGGTGTTTTCAAAAGTCCCTTGGAACGGTGCCATCTAACCTCGCGGGTGCGTGCCCTAGACACCAACGTCCACGTCACTGAGTTCTTTTTTTTTTACTTAACCGCTCTGCTATCGGTACTCGAGAAATTAGGTTTTTTCCGAGGAATTTAAACGTTTTCTCTATCTCGTCTCTCTCTGCAGGAGGAGCGGGGCTGTGCTTTTACACACACTCGCGACTCGAGTCGCTCACACGTGCACACACGTGCGCGCTCTGCGTTTATAGCTGTGCTCTCGCCAAGTGCCTGCCCGCGCACGCTCAGGCCTAGGCTTCTGGCAACGAGGAGAGCTCAGGAGACAACGCGTCGTCTAACCCGACTGTGTATTTCACGAGTGAAAATGCAACGTTGTGTTTTCCTGTGTTGAAAATAGATTGTCTTTTAATATACTGGTGCTGTTCAAGTTGGTCATGAGCAGTAAAATACCTGTTTTTATACATAAACAGATTGTTTTTAGTAATACTGTGCATGAGCATTACACTAGAGGTTCCAGTAGTGGGCAGCTTGAATTGCCAGGTCCTAAAACCAACGCTTTAAGGAGATTTTATTTTTAGAGCATTAACTCTTTGGAATAACCTGCCTCAAAACCTCTGCTGCATTTACAGTAGATTCACTTTTTAAAATAATCTGAAAAATGTGTATTTAACACTGTAAAGTATTTTGTTTTGTTTTGTTTGTTTTCCGTTTCTGTGCTTGCATGTAATTTTAGCCATCTTAATTGTTAGTTTCATTATGCATTGTGTGTCGAGTACCGACTTTTAAATAATTTAGTTTTTGCAATAATAATTGTTTTTGTATGTTTTTTTTGTGTGGACCCCAGGAAGACTAGCTGGTTGCTATGGCACCAGCTAATGGAGATCCGTAATAAAATCAAATCAAATCTGTCGTGTAGCCTGAGAACGGTGAACGAGCAGGACTGAGGTGGAGAGACCTTGTCTTTGAACTCTCCGTTGAAGGCGAACTGGTTCTCTGGCTTGCCGTCGGGGACCTTGTACCTCCTGAACCAGTCCACCGTGGCCTCCAGGTAGCCGGGCTTCAGTCTCCGGACGTCGTCGATGTCTGAGCACAGAGGATACAGGGTTGGGCTCCACTCGGTTTTCAATTTGATCAATTCATAATAAATGTTATTTGTAGAGCACCTTTCATACAAAAAAAATCGCAGCTCAAAGTGCTTCACAACAGAAAAAAGTGCAGACATTTAAAATCAGTTTCACACATTAGGATTAGGGCTGCACGATTCTTGCTAAAAATGTGAATCACGAATTGAGATCACGATTCTCACACGATTCGTATCTTTCGTCATCATTTTAAAAAGTTAAGTAAAAAAATATATATAATTAAAAGAAATGCATGTAAAAAAAAATATATATTTTAAAGTCATAATTTAGAAATGAGATTGCATAGGTCTATGAATCGAGATCGCGTTTTTTTTCTGATTAATTGTGCAGCCCCAATTAGCATCCAACATCCCAATAGGCCACCTTGTTTATAGTTTGATTCAGTTTAAAAAAATAGACGATAATAAAAAGAGTAAAATAGTGCAATAAAATAGTTCTGGATGACTGTTTTAACAGTTTAAAGTCGTGTTTACCATGGTTGCAATAAAAAAAACTGAATCAACAAGACAACACAGTACAAACACCATATAGGCGCAAGAGACAGACAAAAGAAAAGCAACACAAACACAGACAGAGCTGCAGGTACCTGTGTCGTGGTTAAAATGAGAAGCTAAGAATTCAATCAGAGCGATGGCATGTGTTTTTTGGGTCGAGGGGAACCTTCCAGGTGGAAGCTTGTCCAGAAATCAAAACTACACGTGCCATGTGAATGATTCATCCAGCTGTGAAACAAACTGAAAAGTTTGTTTCAGGGTAATAAGAGATGCAATATGGGTTAGTCACACAATCCCCATGACAACGGTGTCACGAGTGACTCAGTGAATTAGCCAATAGTGAACCGGTGTTCTGAGCACGTGCAGCTGCAGCTTACTGTTCAAGTCCTTGGCTTCGTCGTCCTCTACGTTGATTGCGATGACTTTCCAATCAGTCTCGCCCTCGTCGATCATCGCCAAGACCCCGAGGACCTTCACCTTGATCACCTCTCCGCGGGAACACACCTAGGAGAGGCCAATCAGAGTTCATCACAGCTAGGATCTACATGTCCGGCACTCAACGGTCGGGCCACAGAAACGTAGATCTACGTGAACAGCAGTCTATGTGTTAAGGCCTTAAATTGAGAATTTAGAATTTAATACTTTAAGACTTTTTAATAGCCTTTAACACATTGGGCGCCAGAGTTCGCTGTGGGCGTATGGCCGTGTGTGCCAGCGCTGTAATGAACGGGGGTACATGCCGGTGTTTGCAGTGCTAAAACTATATTAAATATTATAGCTATGGATCTAATAGTCGATTGTCATTGAGTTTCTTCCGGTCAACATGCAAAAAACAGATCAATACATTCCCGTTTTATACCGTGGCAAATAGGAGTATAGTTTTAGAGTAATTCTGTGTAATCCCAGGAAACGCTTGGATCAACAATCAATCTGAAATAAACGCTAGATTATCGGTATTATGTTTCATCATGCATGCATGAAGGGGGGGGGGGGGTTATGCTTCGATTGTCACCAACGGCATATGTTGTGGAGTAACGTTACAGGACACACACGGATCACAGTAAAGGCATGCTTGGATCAACGCAAGATTGATAACATATAGCCCTTACCTTGACTAGGATGTACTGCAAAAAGAATAATCCAATTATCTGATCGCCATTCCAAGTATTGATCTCGATCGTGTTGCCAAGATAATCCACGAAAATACATGAATCCACGGTGCTTGATTCTCTCCAATCCATGTTGTTATAAAGGTTGCTACTATACACGTACCCACATACATGTGTTGGAGACATGCGTGCATGCATGTTATCATGCACAACTGCATGTGTCTGGGGCGCTTTCTCTCACATGCAATATGGAGAAGGGTGGCATCCCGATAGAGGATGCAGCACATACCTGCTCGAAGGTAGTTCGGTCTACATGCAAAGTATATATATCAGGGATGTATACGCATAATGTATAGTATAGTATTTTTCTTTTTTCGTAAGTCTTTTTTTATTTTCCATGTCAGTTGTTAATGTATTTGTATGAGTCCTTTACATGTTTTGTATGTTCTTACAAAAAAGAAAAAGGCAAATCCTGGAAATTGCATATGATGATGTGGAAAGAGATGTTTTGAATATTGGAGAGATTTGTGCAAAAAATATCAAAAAAAAAAAAAAAAAAGTTGCTACTGCCCGAGTAGGAAAACCTGGACTGGATTTGTTAGATCAACATACAGGCTGAGCCAGAGAGAATCCAATGATGTGCAATAGCGGCCACAAGGCGTTAGGCGGCGGTATTGGACATTTGCGATCTCAGACCCATTCAGGATAGCCTGCCCCGATGAATTATCAATGAAAATAGCGAATAAAAGAAACAACGATCCAGAAACGTGTTAATCAGTGATTGGCACTCAACCGGCGGGCGCCAGAAACGTGTTTATCCGTGAACGGCACTGAAAGTGTTAAGGCCTTAAATTGAGAATTATGAATTTAATACTTTTTAATACCCCGCAGATACCCTGTATACACACACGGCGATAATTTTACTCGTGCAATGCTCAGGTTGGGGTTCCCTTCTACCCTGCTCCCACCTTGGGTCAGAGGCTCAGAACGATACACAATCATTATGAATCGCCGTACCTTGGTACCGATCTCACAGACGTCGATGGGGTCGTTGTCACCACAGCAACCTGTGTCTCCATCTTTGTGCTCGGGGTCCTCCCACGTCTGTAGAGACATATAATAATAATAATTACTTGCATTTATATAGCGCTTTTCTAGACACTCAAAGCGCTTTACAATGTAGGGTGGAAATAGCCTCCTTCACCACCACTGGTAGCACCCAACCTTGGGCTACGCAGGCTCAATGGCTGCCATACACTGGCACCAGGCACACAGCACACTACACAATGGCTGAACGGCTCAGAAGACAGGGATTGATATTAAACGAAAGAGTAACTAACCTGGGGTATCGCTCCGTAGTTCCATATGTAGCCTTTATGTGGGAAAACGTTGGCGACGTAACGCAACTTCCCCTTCTTCACGTCCTGCTTCACTGGGTTCAGGGGGTCTTTTGTGGCAATCTGAAAGCAAACAGAACCCATCATTCCTTTGGCCACTGCAGAGTAGGGCTGGGCGATATGGCCTAAAAGTTTTATCTCAGATTTTTTCACACCACATCCGATTTTTTTCTCTTAACACTTTGATTGCCTAAGGTTAAATTCATGATATACCATCCGTTGCCAGCTCTATTTAACATGGAGAAGTTCCCCTTCTTTGCAGGGCTATAACTTTTTAAATTCTATTGCTAGATTGCCATTATTAGGGCCCATTCAAGGTCCTATATGTATTGTTCATGGTGTAGCAACGTTAAACCTTTTCATTCACATATTCATACTAAAATATGATCTAAAGTATAAGTATGTTTTCATCTCTTTCTGCAGCTTTCTCCAGAACGTGATTTATAGCCCCAAATACATTATATTGATGATTAAATACAGTTTGGTAGGAATCTGTGCGAGATCAAAAATTTCAATTGGATGTACTTCTAGAAGTTTCTACGTATCATCTGATATTGACCGGATGGGCGGGGGATCGTTTATAATTCCGTGGGCAACGTTTTACCATTCATCTAATGTGGGTCAAATGTTCATCATAGCAGTTAGTGTCGAACACGGTATTATTACACGCTAAAACTCACCCCAGTCTCCGCGGGCCGTTGGGCGATCAGCGTGGGGTAGACAGTTTTCCATTATGGGATGTTGAAATACTCAGTCCATTTCCAGGTTGTATAATAATATATACGTCCAAATAATGTTGTTTTTTCGAGTTATTTGCAGCGATCGATGTTCACTGTGTGAAGACTGAGTCTCTCTAACATTAGCGAGTGCCCGGACCACATATGGAGTGAGTCCTGCCGGGTTAAAGGTAACATCCGTTTTTTCGATCTGTCTTGAACCGCTAGAGGATTGAGAGGAGATCACACTTGTGTCTCAGGGCCCCAGAAAGGAAATATGATTCCGATCACAGATTTTTGAAATATTGATATCAAAGACGAGTTACGGCGTCTTCTGCAACTTGAGCATGGCGGGGAAGGACGCCTAAACTCGTCATTTGGCAACTAAAGTGTTAAAAACTAGAAACGCCAAGGAAATCATTCAAATAAGCTTAGTTTTTTTTTTTTTACACAAAAAGATTATCAAACCAAGATGAATGTCCCTATTGGGATTGAAGTGCAAACCTAACTTTCACCAATCTTCACTTAAAAAAAAATATATATATATAATATATAAAAGGTTACTCTTGATCAAACAAAGATGAATGTCCCTATTGGGATTAATAGTGCAATAACTTGCTTTTTTTATCGTCCTAAATCATTAATTCTAATTAATCGATAAAATCAATTAATCGCCCAGCCCTACTGCAGAGCAGCAGCAGGCGGTGGTGTAACTGAAAACAAACAGAACCCGTCACTCCTTACGCCACTGCAGAGCAGCAGGAGACGGTGTAACTCGGCTGAACCGGAGCACCGCTCACCTTAATGATTCAGTCTTATTAAAAAGTAAAGACTGTACATGGTATTTTTCTCATCTAGAGTGTGTGGTCAGTAACATGGGTCTCTCAGTTCCTTCGCTCTGCAGTAAACAGAAAATACATTTCCTGGTATCCCTTCCCACTTTATCCAATCAGGAGAGAGAACTCCACACTGCAAAAATGGTCCGACAAAAATAAGAAATACAAACTAGTTTTAAGCAAATGTGTCCTTGAAACTAGTTAAATAAAAAACCCTCTCCTGATTGGAGGGACTGAGAGACCCATGTTACTGACCACACTCCACATCAGTGATGACTGCTGGAATGTAAAGAAAATACCACTTACAGCACCTTTATATTGAATGGAATTCAATATTATAGGTGTGTACCGTTACACCCCTAGTCACTAGTGTTATTATTATTCTATATATTTGATTATGAATGGTCAATAGCGCTCGGTTGCCCCTAACAGCGGTCAATTATTTCTCAATAATTCACCGCTGCTATGGGCAACACGCAATAATGACCGCTGTTAGGGGCAACATAGCGCTATTGACCAATCACAATCAAGCATTTTGATCGCAGTCACGAAAGCTAAGCTCAGCATATGCACAGCTGCACTACATCAGGTGCAATCAAGTCCACACACCTGCCGGCGATGACAGAGGAGCCACAGAACAACTGCGTCTGCATTTGATCTCGTCTTGTCGATGGTCTAAAATGTTGCGTATATTGTTAGTAAGTTAGCCCTGTAATAAGCGGGATAATGTATAGCTATACGAGGTCATTGTCGCAAAATAATTGACCTTCACTGCGTAGCTATACATTATCCCTTACTTATTCTATCTTTCTGTATTATCGTCTCATCTTGTTTTGTTGTGTTTGCGTATCTGTGTTTCACTGGATGTTAATGATATGTCCAGGTTGTGCTGAAGAAATCCAATAAAATACAAATTAATTATCTCTATATATATCTTTTAAAGATCATCAAAGGGCTTCCATGTGGAAAAACCGGTTAAGGAATGCGACAACAGGAAGTCGTACCTCCATCTTAGCGTTGGTCCATCTTGGGACTTCCACCACCACGTGGAAGATGTTCTGGTGAATAAACAGTACAGAGGAGTGATGATTAGGGATGGGTACCGATTAATCCGGTTACTTTTAAGGATACCGACCTAATCACGTGAGATCCACCACATTTTGGTACTGTTAAAAAAAATTATTGGCCTCATTCACAAAACCTCTTAAAATGGATCTTGTTCTTTAGAGAGGAGCCGACTAAAGACAAACATGTGGTTCATGAAATGTGCACAGGAGTCTCTCTCAATTGTACCTAAATAGGATGCTTGTGCCAGTTTATGTTAATTACGTTTTCTTATCAGTCTCAGACTAGGGTGATGTAATTTATGGGCATGCTGCAGCCTCAAATTAAATCCTTGGACTCTGTATATCACTCTGCCCTCAGATTCATCACTAATGATAGATACGACACTCCTCACAGTGTCCTTGGTTGGCCCTCTATATACACTGGCATTTGTACATTTGTAAAAAGGCTAAAGTCAGATCCGGGCCACTTTCGCCTGCAGTCTAAACATAGTCATATAGTCATGGGAAGTGTCCCCAAGTACACCCATCAATTTTGATGGTGCAACATTTTGTGAATGAGGCCCATTGTTCCTACAGACTCACGGTCTGACACGCGTGTGACAACTTGCCACATTTAACATGCTAGATGTGTCATTTATTGGAAAAGAATCTCCATTGCATTACATATTCCTGGGAGATAAGATAAAGAGATAATCCGGCACGGTATGGAAACGTTTTGAGAGTAAAGGCCGTGGCCTCGACACGCAGACTATGCCCCTGGCATCCATTACACACACACACACACACACACACACACAGGCTTTCAATTCAGATGCAACACTTCCAATAGACAAGAGAGGATACTAGAAGGTATTAACCTGAAGTGTTTCACTTCAACAGGTTTCAGGTTTAATTCTAAGTTAGAATTTTCTAATAGTCGTGCCAGTCTCTCTCCACATTCGATTTTCATGTCAGTCGAAAAATATATATATATAATAATTTTTTATTTAGAGGCAGCCTAATTTGCATAGCCTAATTGATCTAAATGTTCGGTCTTAAGAACAGTAGACTATTCGAAAATGATTTTTAGTCAATCATGCACATCCCTAGTTTTCACGTCACCCGACGCCCACCCTGTGGTATCGTTATATAACTGGTTTGTACTGGGATAGGGGTGAGGTGGTCGGCTACTGTACGCCCAGACGCCCACCCTGTGGTATCGTTATATAACTGGTTTGTACTGGGATAGGGGTGAGGTGGTGGTAGGGCTACTGTACGCCCAGTCGCTCACCCTGTGGTATCATTATATAACTGGTTTGTACTGGGATAGGGGTGAGGTGGTCGGCTACTGTACGCCCAGTCGCTCACCCAGTGGTATCGTTATATAACTGGTTTGTACTGGGATAGGGGTGAGGTGGTGGTAGGCTACTGTACCTGGCCCTCGTCGGCATACATTGGTATGTCATGGAATGGTGAGACGTACTTGCCATCAGCATTTTCTGTGAGGGATGAAGATCAAACAACACAATTAGCAGGGCTTCCCCTAAACATGGTATAATGACACCGTGGCAGCAGCACCATGCATTTCTTTATTTTCTTTGCAGTGAAAGCTTGGAAACCGATGCATCAATCAATCAATCAAATTTATTTATATAGCACATTTAAACATGACACTTGTCAACCAAAGTGCTTCACAAAGGATGCTTGGTTCATACACATACAGCTCATTATAGTAATATTCCACAATTATTACATTGATAGTAATAATGGCACACAGTCATAAATTCACCAACATGCGCATTTGTTATACATGCAGGACTCTTTGAGACAGACGTATGCGTATTACCGCTGCCGTGTTTGGCGCGGAGAACCCGGGGGGAGGGGGGGGGGGGGTTGACGAGACAGCCGGAAATAACAGCAAATCGCTTTCCATATAGCGCATTTTTTGCCTTCCAGGTGGGGGCCACGGTCCCCCTCCGGACCACCCCCTAGTTGAGCAACAGTCCCCCTCCGATAATATAGATAATTATCGATATTTTTATTAGTATTAAACTTTTTTTAAATTTTTTTATTATTATTATTATTTAAACAACAAATGTATGTTTATTTTACAGCAATTCTTTGTCGTTGCCGCCATATTTAGTGTTACAGCCCCACACTCAGGCTGCTGCTGGTTTGAAAGCGAAAGTACCAAAAAAAAGTGGCTGTGGCTCCAGGGGAGTTGATAAATCTCAATTTGGTCAGTATTGTCATTTGGACGAGCAAAGCCATTACTTTAAGTTGCAGGCAAGAAAGACAAGTCTGTCCACCGTCTCTGGTTTTAAATCTGCCCTGTTGCAGGTCACAATACAAATGTTAAAAAACCACTGGACGTACCACGTTTCATATCAACGAGGAAAGATATATCGCGATAATTATCGTTATCGTTTTATCGCCCAGCCCTAAATGAAGGCAACACTGAAATTGGTATATTTTCACATTGTCTGCTAAAAAGAATACAGAACATTATCTAAATAAATGGCTGTCACTCATTGAGGAAAAGGTGTATTTGCACCAGATTTCATGGTGCAAATGGTTCCATGTTGAAGGAATAATAATTCCCTGGTAAACTATAGTTATTCAACAAAACAAGGTTTTTTCTCACTGGGCGTTTTAAAAAGAAAAATATTTTTTTATGTCAAATAGTATATGCTAACTGGTAATGTATGATGGTGACTTTACACTGCACCAGAACTAACACGTAGGTTCCCCTGAATCATAAAATGTACAACACTTTATATACGGACTCAAAGAATAGGCAAAATGATAAGACTATGCCCAGGCGACCCTTTGTCTCTGTAGGCTTTATAGGGTTAATCTGTGCCAATTTCATCATGCAGCAGGACAACGAACCGAACGCCTCTTAATCTTAAATCACTCAAAAACTACTTGGAGGGGCACCCAAGTGGCGACCCATGTAACGCGCTGTGTCGCGAAGCGGCCGACCCGGGTTTGATTCCCGGACCCGGCGTCCTTTGCCGAATGTCTTCCCCTCCGCTCTGTTTCCCGTTCTTCCTCTCTCTCTCCCTCTACCGGACTGCCCGGTAGTACAAACAAATAAAAATCTACCAAAAAATATAAAATAAAAACGACTTTGAGAAGGAGCAGACGGCAGGACCATGGTCTCTCTGGCGGACTGGCCTGAATCCTATCGAGCTTTTGTGGGAACAGCTGACTGTAAGGTCCGTGACACGTGCCCTACAAGCCAACCGCACCCAGGAGGACGCATGGGGCAAGACTTCACCGGAATATCCTGAGAACCAGGCGGCTAGAACGGCGGCTATGGTCTGCAAAGCTGTCATTGCTGCACATTTGAGGATTAGAAATAAGTTTGTAACATTATTGTCGTAGAAAATATTATCATGTCATCATTATACATCTGTGTTACAATGTGTATTCTATCATAAAGGCCCAGACTAGTAGGTCACAGGGTGTGTGTCTCTTTAGAGACCCCAAGGTTATGGGAACTGTTAGACGAAGCTGTTATTCTTCTATGCCAGAGCCATAATAGTCGTGTTATTAATTGCCCTAACAGAGCCTTTTTTGTTTACCTCTTTATCATAGACGTCATTTCATGTATTTATTTAATTGTATGTTTGACCAGAGCTCGCTCTCACTTCTTGGTCAGACGCTTGTGTACACTGTGGTTTCTGATTATGAACTGAGCATCCTTGTATGGCCATATGAGGAAATAAATCTATGATCATTTCTATTCAGCTTTGGACTCAGAAATTGTTTACTGCCGCTCACTTTCTGCTCTTATTAGGGATGCACGATAATTATCGGGTCGATAATTATCAGCAATTATGACGTCATCCAGATAAAATTATTGATAGCTCCGATAATATATAATATATTTTTTGGTTAAAAAAATGCGGTGTGGGTGGATTGGGATGAAGGGCGTTTGTTTTTACTGTAGGCTCCTCCCGTGTTGCCAGTACTGTGGTACGACTGATGGCGTGTGGTTTAGGAAGAGGGAGTTTTTCACAAATCCAGCGCTCCCTTTCTCATGCCTGGCTGTGACGTAGTCACGTAACTTTCAGAAGCAGCGCGGATAGTAAACAAAACAAAGATGGCGTCAGTAGTGTGGGACTTTTTCAAAGTTTCAGAGGAAAACAGTTTGCTTGCTATTTGTAACAAATGCAATGCAGAAGTTCCACGAGGAGGGAAAAGGGCAACAAGCTATAACACATCCAACCTAACAAGTCACCTGCAACATCACCACCACTACGATGGTGTGTTAAAAGCCTACGACGACGCGCGAGCAGCTAAAGCTGCTGCAAATCTAGCCCCTTTTGTGACTGTGATGCAACCCTTGGTTGAATACGCAGTCACTTATTGCTCCGTAGTAGCCAGGTTAATTTGCACCACCAAGCACTGCTTAAAAGCTAGCGGTGGGTCCAAAATATATCAGATATAAATTTCAAAGGTAACCAGCGTTCCATTAGGGTTTCACACACACACGCGGCGGGGTTTGAAAGCTCGGCGTTGCTAATAAACATTTTAAATCATTTTTATAAACGAGTAAAAAAAATCACTGAGCTAGCCTTCGCTAAAATGGCTGCTTCCGCATTTTACAGTACAGAGCTGTGATTGCAGGGCGCACCAGACACGTGACAAAGCAGCCAGCAATCACAGCACGTAAGTTTCACCACGGACATATGGACCTGTGATGTTTGTTTGGTTTATTTAATTCTTTTTGAGGCGTGCTGTCCTATAAATGCCAAGTAATAGTTGTTTCATGGACCAAGACCACAACAGTCTCCTCTCCTATAGCGTCAAATGTTTTATCTGCTGACAAAGCACAATACCCGTTGGTTTTTAGTTCACTCATTGTTCAGGGAAACATTGTTAATGACATTGACGGATTGTGAATTTTGTGATTGACTCGAATTATATTTATTTGGAAAAATAAATATAGTCACTTTATTTGAAGAGTCAAAACTGTTCTCTTGGCTTTGTTTTGTTCATAGTAGTAACGCTCATGTCATGATAAATCTGGTTAGGTCAAAACTACAGGAATATACATAAAAAATCAAATTATAATACAATTTATATATATATATTATCGGTTATCGGTATTGACCTTGAGGAGCAGAAAGTTATCTGTATCGATATCAAAAAATCAATATCGTGCACCCCTAGCTCTTATAATATTATCCACAATATTATCCATGTCTTGAACATGTTTTTATATCAATTTCATGCTACCATGGTGAATAAACGTATCAATTTATTTCAAAAACTTCTGATTCTAAACATTTGAACGGTAGTGTGTGTACATCCAGTCGATACCCTCTGGTAAACAGAAGTGTCAGGCTGCTCAATGTAGGGGCCATTGGGCCAAGGCCAAGGTCCAAGTCCAGAGTGTGAAATTATTCTATTTGGCATCATTTGATCTGTATTAACAAACATGGTGACGCAAGATCTAATAGCATCTCCGTTCTAAACCAACCATGATGTTATGTTTGAATGAATGAAAACTTTATTTAACAGATTGCAGAATGGGTACAATACAGTACAGCTGCAGTGAGACCAGAGAAATATGTTTGTCTTGTTTACATCAGGGTCCCCCATTTTCAATTCATAGTGTTTCAACACTTATGCACCCGAGTTCAACAACTCTAAACAGTCCTCCTGTTGGTTCGGGTGCATCTGGTGCCTTGCACCCATTAATGGAGGGCGTTGTCTCACCAACACCTAGCGATAACAGGTGCTGTGTAAGGCTGATGATGTCATTGGTTTCAAACGTCTAGCTTTTGAGAATCCAATCTCCAATGCCCTACTTCCCTTGCATGCCGGTGCTTCCTGTCAATTGTAATCAAACCATTTAATAATTATTTATTATTCCGATTCACCGGCTGGTTCATCAAACTGTTCCAAGAGACAGCTTTATTAAGCTTGCGGGCGATCTAGATCGAAGACTATATCCGTGGGCGGCTGATTGATTGAAAACTTTAACAACAGATTGTTGATGTCATAAATGTATAGATGTAGCAGTACTGTTACATCAGTTTTCCACCCACCCAACCTCCTCCAATGTACAGTTTTTACGTCAAATGTATATACTCTCTTTTCTGGACTCTTTTTGTATCACAAACAGTACTGTATTTGCAAATCTGGTATGTCATAAATAAATGTGTATAGATGATGTAGCAGTACGGTCTATCTGTATCATATGTCATGTTGTGTATATGTCCTGATGACTTGAAAATGGGGGACCCTGATGTAAACAAGACGAAAGTCTTTCTCTGGTCTGCATCCCCTTAACAATTGTGTGTATTGAGCTGTACTGTACCCATTCTGCAATCTGTTAATAAAGTTTTCAATCAATCAGTTCGATCTATAGCTACTATGGCAACCGGCATGAACGAATTTCAACCGTTTGAGACTAATTCCAACGGACCAAAACTACTAGACAATAACCGTCGACCTGTTTGGATGAGATAACGTGAACTTCCCGTACGAAAATGTGTTGAATTATTAAGCTATAACGTCAAATGTCGTGCGAACAACAATGAATGAATAGAGGAGGTGACACGTGGGAGATACTTGCGGGTGGCCCGCGCCCAGACGACAGACTTTATTAAAAAGGAGCTAACGTTACTTACAACAAACTCGCTGGAAAGGGGACCAGTAAGTAATAATAACACACACACACACCAGCTACTTACTGAAATACAGGCGGTAGTTCAGCGTGTTGGGGTTTCCTCTCTCTTCCACCGTGAAGCTCATGGTTATTAAATGTCAGGGTTGTTCTTGTAGCAGCGGCGGTGATGACGGTGCAGCGGCCACTGTAGTATAGAGAGGTGCAACACCACGCATGCGCAGCGGCCACTGTAGTAGAGAGGTGCAACACCACGCATGCGCGCTCGCTTGATTTTCTTTTTTTTTTGGAGCGCGTGGGTGTGTTTGATTTGTTTCCGGCGGTTTATAAAAGAAGGAAGGGTCATTCACGTCACTGTGCACTAGCGCGCGAGCGTACATTGGTGCCATTGATTGATTGAAAATGTTATTAACAGATTGCAGAATGGGGTACAATACAGTACAGCTCAATACACACACTACGACTATGCTTGAGTTGCACCTCATGGTACCAAAGCACCTCAAAGGCACTAAAAACCAAATTACAAACATCTCAAAACAAACTGGTCAGACTACTGCTTGACCTGACTCCTAGAACCCACCTCACCCCTGACCACTTTGACAACTTAGGATGGCTTAGAGTAGACGACAGAGTACAGCAACTTGCAATGGGCCTGGTCTACAAGATACACTACACGACCGACCAAGGTACCCATGTACATGTCAAAATACTTCCCAAAGGTCAGTGAATACCACGATCACAACACCAGAGGGAGCTCCACAAATCATGTTAAACCCAGATTCGGCTCAAACAAGTGACTAAACATGTTTCGCAATTATGCCACATCAATGTGGAACGCCCTACCCAAAAAGGAATGTGAATCACTATCCCACTTTCAAAAACACTCTCAAAGAACACCTACGGGAGACTGCAATTCGAAACTGGCAAATGTCCTAACCCTGTTGTACAGTAAATGACCAAGTATGGCTTTGTCAGTATTCCAATGTACAGTGTACAGTGTCCCCCACCCACCCCCTACCCAACCCCCCCCCCACCTCCAATGTACAGCCCCCCCCCCCCCCCCCCCCCCACCTCCAATGTACAGTCCCCCCCCCCCAACCCCACCTACCCAACCTCCTCAAATGTACAGTTTCTACGTCAAATACACTCTTTTCTGGACACTTTTTGTATCACAAACAGTACTGTATTTGCAAATCTGGTATGTCATAAATGTATATAGATGTAGCAGTACTGTCTATCTGTATGTCATGTATGTCATATATGTTATGATGAATTGAAAATGGGGGACCCTGATGTAAACAAGACGAAAGTATTTCTCTGGTGTGCATCCCCTTAACAATTGTATGTATTGAGCTGTACTGTACTGTACCCATTCTGCAATCTGTTAATAAACTTTTCAATCAATCAATCAATCAATCAATCAATCAATCAATCAATCAATCAATCAATCAATCAATCAATTGTACAGTAGGTGGCGGTATGCGCCTTTCTATGGTTGCGACCCGCCATTAACTACAAAGAAGAAGAAGAAGTTGTGCTTCCTTGCCTCCTGCTGAAGGAGGGGACGGTGACGCGGTGCTGCTGACGGCCGGGAGGACGCACGGAGCGACGGGAGAACGGACGCTCTTTGGGACGAGATAAAAAGAGAGGGAAAGGGCCCTGGGTTCCACCGTCCGTCGGGGAAAAAAATATCTAGATTTGTCGCCAATAACAATTTGATTTGTCTTCAAATCGGCGCTGAAAAATGTCGACCAGTCGTCAGTTTATTAGCGAGAGCAGGGCCATCCCGACCAGGACGGTGTTGATCAACGACACAACGCAGCTACCTCATGATTATTGTACTACCCCTGGAGGCACTTTATTCTCAACCACTCCGGGAGGTAATGCGATTTCTGCTTACCATATTTTTCATATTTTGTTGTAGGTGAATTGCGCTTGGAACGTGTTACCACAATGGCCAAACAAACGTTGTGTGGTGCTGTCACTGTGTGGCCTAGAATCTAGGCTAGCCCTGTCAGCCGATCAAAACAAAAACAAAGCTTTGTCCCGCCCCCTTGTCTTGCCTGGCTGCCGCGTGATTGGCTCGTCTGCAGCCCTGTCAGCCGATCAAAACAAAAACAAAGCTTTGTCCCGCCCCTTGTCTTGCCTGGCTGCCGCGTGATTGGCTGGTCTGCCGCTCAGCGGATCGAAGAATTGCGTCATTCATTCATTCATACATCCATTCTGCATCCATTCATTCAAATAATGATTCTGAAAAGTACAAAGAAATATTCTCTGACTCTGAAGCACAATGACAATATCAATATAGAGAAATAAAAGTATTGAGTTCATCTGTTTCACACGTCCAGCCTATATTTTATTAATATTTGTAATATCTAAATATGTGAAATAATTATTATTCTATATACCTACTTACACCTGCATATAACCCATATAACTATGTATGATAGCATAATTATACAATAATGCTGTATATACCATATATATATATATTTATTCTTACTGTATATATATATTATATTCACATCAATCTGTATATACCTGCATATAACTATTTTTACATATCTGTAGATACTATATATATATATATCTGTACATATCCCTTACCTACTCTTACTAGTTACACTGCTGGCCAGTATGACATTGACACTGTACATATTAATACTACAACTCTGTACATACATCTGATTAGCACTATACTCAGCAGTACTAATATATATATTTTATACCCAGTCTACTCACCTGTACATTGTATATTACTATTGCACTTGACATTTGCACTCTGGTTGGATGCCAAACCTCTTTTCCTTGTACTGTACCTGTCCTGTGCTCTATGATGACAATAGATTTTAATCTAATAAGATGACAAATAATTATATATTTCCTTTCTCAGGAACCCGGATCATCTATGACCGTAAGTTCCTATTGGACAGGCGTAATTCCCCCATAGCCCAGACCCCCCCGGCCCACTTGCCTGTCATCCCTGGGGTGACGAGCCAAAATGTCCTGAGGGAGAACAGGAAGAACCAGGCCATCAACAGCCACGACAGCAAGCCGGGAGCAGGTAATGAACCAGGCCCAGGCTGTTCAGTCACCGCTCACTTTCACGCAGACAAAACCCTCCGTGGATCTTTACAGAGGGTTCAGATAGACAGAGTGGGAAATTACCACCAGAGTCAACCCTCTGTGGGTCTTTACCGAGGGTTCATCTTCATCTACATTTACATTTAGTCATTTAGCTGACACTTTTATCCAAAGCGACTTACAAGTTCTGTACGACAAGTCATCAGGAAGGGCACAACTCTATCAGCTGAGTAACAATGTTCATCAAAGTGTTGAGTGCTACAGTGTAGGTTAGTATATTAGGACCAGTGCATGATAATAAGTTTAGTTGGGGTTAGAGTTTTTTTAATTTATTTTTTGATAATGATTGAAGAAGTGCGTCTTCAGTCTATGGCGAAAGATTGGACGGGTTTCGGCTGTCCTAAATGTGATGGGGAGTTCGTTCCACCATCGTGGGTCAAGGACAGAGAATAGGCGACTTCTCTTTGATGACCCTCCCGGAGCTCGGATAGGAGTAGGTCTGAGGCGCAGGGGTGTGTTGCTCATGGGACGGGGGTTGCACGCCGAGCAACCGGCTCTGTGAGCAGAAGCACGTGACGCTCGTGCACACAGGAATGCGCTGCACTCGACTGATGCGCCAACTCGCCAAGAAGTACCCACCTGGCTACTTCGCATAACAATAGCTCAGGTCGTCAGGTGTGTTCAAATACGTCCTCAGATACATTCACACAAAACTTGTGAATGAAATGTGTTACATTCCATTCCTAGAGGCAATTAGGCACTGTCTTTAGTCTGTGCGCACGCAAGGGAACATTTATGCGCATGCGCGGGAGCGCACATGCACGTGGCGTCATTAAAACACAGTGCAACCAGGTATGAAATCACCAACCACCACTGCTGAGGCGGCCAGAGGATGCAGAGCGTAGGAGTCTTGAGGGTGTGTAGTTAGAGACCATTGACCGGAGGTAGGCGGGAGCGGTTCCCTTCGCCGCACGATATGCCAGGTCGAGGGCCTTGAAGCGGTTCAGATAGCCAGAGTGGGAAATTACCCACCAGACAAATGCAGATAAACACTGTAGCTGGTAAGTCTGTCTATTCTACCAGACAGTTTCTCCATCGTTTAGATCAGGGGTTCTCAAACTTTTTTATACCACAACCCCATTTTATTCAGGATTTCTTTTGGCGACCCCACACTTAACCCTTTCACTGCCACACGACAGCAGGTTAACCCTTTACTATCACACTACCGTCGGTAGTGTGGCAGTGAAAGGGTTAACCTGCTGTCGTGTGGCAGTGAAAGGGTTAACCTTCTGTGTGTTGTCGCAGTGAAAGGGTTAACCGTTTGGTAGTGCGGCAGTGAAAGGGTTAATGTATTGCGTCATTTCAACGTGAAATTAAGGAATATCAAAATAAAAGCACACGTTGTTGAACTTGATCATACATATTTATTAGAAGATTTAATTACAGCACTATGTTATCAATACACATTTATAAATATAATTATTTTTTATTTTTTTACATGCCAATGTGCTGTCACCTACCCACGACCCCACTTCGGGTCGCGACCCGTAGTTTGAGAACCGCTGGTTTAGAGATTGCTCACCTTTCTAGGATTCAGTGTTGCTGGTCGGATAGTGAATGTAGCTGGTCAGATAGTGAATGTAGCTGGTCAGATAGTGAGGATAGTGAATGTAGCTGGTCAGATAGTGAGGATAGTGAATGTAGCTGGTCAGATAGTGAGGATATTGAATATAGCTGGTCAGATAGTGAATGTAGCTGGTCAGATAGTGAATGTAGCTGGTCTGATAGTGAATGTAGCTGGTCAGATAGTGAATGTTGCTGGTCAGATAGTGAATGTAGCTGGTCAGATAGTGAATGTAGCTGGTCAGATAGTGAATGTAGCTGGTCGGATAGTGAATGTAGCTGGTCAGATAGTGAATGTGGCTGGTCAGATAGTGAATGTAGCTGGTCAGATAGTGAATGTAGCTGGTCAGATAGTGAATGTAGCTGGTCAGATAGTGAATGTAGCTGGTCGGATAGTGAATGTAGCTGGTCAGATAGTGAATGTGGCTGGTCAGATAGTGAATGTAGCTGGTCAGATAGTGAATGTAGCTGGTCTGATAGTGAATGTAGCTGGTCGGATTGATTGATTGATTGATTGATTGATTGATTGATTGACAACTTTATTAACAGATTGCAGAATGGGTACAATACAGTACAGCTCAATACACACAATTGTTAAGGGGATGCAGACCAGAGAAAGACTTTCGTCTTGTTTACATCAGGGTCCCCCATTTTCAATTCATCAGGACATATATGACATACTTGACATACAGATAGTCAGTACTGCTACATCTATACATTTATGACATACCAGATTTGCAAATACAGTACTGTTTGTGATACAGAAGGAGTCAAGAAAAGGGAGTATATACATTTGACGTAGAAACTGTACATTGGAGGAGGTTGGGTGGGGGGGGTTGGGTACATTGGGATATTGACAACCATACTGGGTAATTTACATTGGAGGTGGTGGGGGGAGAAACACTGTATAAACAAGCAAAACTGTACAATTGAGGGGGGGGGGGGGGGACACTGTACAAACAAGCAAAATTGTACATTGGACTATTGACAACCATACTAGGTAAATTACTGTACATTGGAGGGGGTTGGGTTAGGATATTTACAGGGGCCAGTTTTGAATTGCAGTCTCCCGTAGGTGTCCCTTGAGAGAGGTTTTGAAAGTGGGTAGTGATCCACATTCCTTTACAGCTTTGGGTAGGGCGTTCCACATTGATGTGGTATAATTGCGAAACGTGTTTAGTCCCTTATTTGAGCCGAATCTGGGTTTAACATGATTTGTGGAGCTCCCTCTGGTGTTGTGATCGTGGTATTCACTGACCTTTGGGAAGTATTTTGACATGTACATGGGTACCTTGGTCGTGTAGTGTATCTTGTAGACCAGGCCCATTGCAAGTTGCTGTACTCTGTCGTCTACTCTAAGCCATCCTAGGTTGTCAAAGTGGGCAGGGGTGAGGTGGGTTCTAGGAGTAAGGTCAAGCAGTAGTCTGACCAGTTTGTTTTGAGATGTTTGTAATTTTGTTTTTAGCGCCTTTGAGGTGCTTTGGTACCATGAGGTGCAAGCATAGTCGTAGTACCCCTGAATGAGTGCTCCTGCCAGAGTCTTCAGGGTATTCTTGTTTACCACCAGAGAGGAGGATAGTGAATTGCTGGTCAGATAGTGAATGTAGCTGGTCAGATAGTGAGGATAGTGAATGTTGCTGGTCAGATAGTGAATATAGCTGGTCAGATAGTGAATGTAGCTGGTCAGATAGTGAGGATAGTGAATGTAGCTGGTCAGATAGTGAGGATAGTGAATGTTGCTGGTCAGATAGTGAATGTTGCTGGTCGGATAGTGAATTGCTGGTCAGATAGTGAATGTAGCTGGTCAGATAGTGAATGTAGCTGGTCAGATAGTGAGGATAGTGAATGTTGCTGGTCAGATAGTGAATGTAGCTGGTCAGATAGTGAATGTAGCTGGTCAGATAGTGAATGTAGCTGGTCAGATAGTGAATGTAGCTGGTCAGATAGTGAATGTAGCTGGTCGGATAGTGAATGTAGCTGGTCAGATAGTGAATGTAGCTGGTCAGATAGTGAATGTAGCTGGTCGGATAGTGAATGTAGCTGGTCAGATAGTGAATGTAGCTGGTCAGATAGTGAATGTAGCTGGTCAGATAGTGAATGTAGCTGGTCAGATAGTGAATGTGGCTGGTTGGATGGTGAATGTAGCTGGTCAGATAGTGAATGTTGCTGGTCAGATAGAGAATGTAGCTGGTTGGATGGTGAATGTAGCTGGTCAGATAGTGAATGTAGCTGGTCAGATAGTGAATGTAGCTGGTCAGATAGTGAATGTAGCGGGTCAGATAGTGAATGTAGCTGGTCAGATAGTGAATGTAGCTGGTCAGATAGTGAATGTAGCTTGTCAGATAGTGAATGTAGCTGGTCAGATAGTGAATGTAGCTGGTCAGATAGTGAGGATAGTGAATGTAGCTGGTCAGATAGTGAATGTAGCTGGTCAGATAGTGAATGTAGCTGGTCAGATAGTGAATGTAGCTGGTCAGATAGTGAATGTAGCTGGTCAGATAGTGAATGTAGCGGGTCAGATAGTGAATGTAGCTGGTCAGATAGTGAATGTAGCTGGTCAGATAGTGAATGTAGCGGGTCAGATAGTGAATGTAGCTGGTCAGATAGTGAATGTAGCTGGTCAGATAGTGAATGTAGCTGGTCAGATAGTGAATGTAGCGGGTCAGATAGTGAATGTAGCTGGTCAGATAGTGAATGTAGCTGGTCAGATAGTGAATCTGGTAAACCTTGGAATTGGAATTCTCAAGAAGTAGAAAAAACGTAATAAAAAAAAACTTTCGTACTGTCTTTTACTATCATGCACTTTGCTACTAAGTAATCTACCTTGCCTATATTACTACCTACTATGCTAATATGTCTATACTACTAGGCACTCAAGACCGTAGCACTCAAGTTCGACACTGTTTGACGTACAATCTTACTTACTCCTTAGCTGCCAGAGTTGTACCCTTCCTGCTGACTTGTTTTCTCTTTGGATGAAAGCGTTCAGCTACTGTAAATGACTGAATGTAAATGTGAAAAAGTAGGGGGCGGTTGGGTAGCGCAGTGGAGAATGCACTCGCCTACCACCGCAGAGACTCTGGGATCGAATCCAGCTGTCAGCGGTGCCTCCGGCTTGGTCAGTCGTCCCTACTAACACAATTGGCAGTGTTAGCGGACGTGGGAAGCCGGCGGGGGATGTGTCCTGGCCGTTGTAAACTGCGTGTAGTTTCCAAAACACGTTGATGCCATAAGCTTCTGACTGGTCGGTCTGGGCGCCTGTTCAGCCGGGAGGGGAGCGGGGAGGAAATCGTGTGAACCTCCGCACGCGTCACATTCCCCCAGTGAGAGTCCTCGCTGTCAGGTGAACAGAAGCGGCTGGCTGACTCCACATGTATCGGAGGAGGCATGTGGTAGTTCTACACCCTCCCTAGGCCTACAGTGGGACAATGTGCGCAACGACCAGGAAGGGAATTGGCATAACGACTAAATTGGGATGGGAGCTGTTCTCACTTTACAGAAAAAGTGAGAACAAACCTAAAATAATAAAATAAAAGTAAATGTGAAAAAGTTTGTTTCCTGCCCTGGTAATGACTAGTCAAGTCAAGAGTTTTATTTGTCACAGCATACAAGTATACAATGAAATGCGGGGGGTCTTGCCCGCAACGATGTGCATAATACAATAGTAATAATAAGAATCCAATAGAACGACATTGTACAATAAAACAAGTAAACAAAGTAGGGCATATCGGTATATGTACACATGAGTTATTTACAGAGCATGGTAGGACATGCTAGGTCCTAGTGCAATACACTGTTAGCTACGGATGAGGCACTGGGTACACTGTTATACAATGCAATGCAATGACTAAGACATGGCGATATGTTGCATTGTGTGTTCCAGGTGACGACGCCCAGTTTGAGATGGACATCTAACAACCGACGGGCACGACACCAGAAGAAGAAGAAGTAAATTAACCTGGCATACGTGTGCCAGTGGCTTGGCTTGTAGAAACCAATGTTGTAAGCCCTCACGGCGGCCATCTTCTTTAGCTCTCTGTCTCGCTGCTGGGTGTGATGTGTGTGTAAACCGTGTGGCAACACAGTAATACCATAAGGTACCACCCTGGAAACTAGCCGGAGGCTCGGGTCTTATTCTAATTAGATTCCACGGTTACCACCACCGCTAGCCGTACACGTCGACCACGCGACGAGGTAAAGGGTCTGCATTTCATGCATTTCTGATTTGTCACGTGGGCGACGGCGTCCGCGTCAAAGCTTACTGTGATAACACGTCCTGTAAGTCACAATCCTTACCAGAGCACACTGTAAAACGGATAACTATTTGTTAGGGATGTCCGATATTATCGGCCGATATTGGCATTAAAATGTGATATCGGAAAATATCGGTATCGGTTTTCAAAAAAAATATTACATTTCTATAACCTTTATTTACCCAGGCAAGCAAGTAAGAACAAATTCTGATTTTATTTATTGTCAAAAGTAAGCATAATGTTGTGTTAATTCCACAACAAGAGATATGTAATGTTAATTACCTGAAATTATTCCGTTTTTTGGGGGGGAAACCCTGCATATATCGGTTGATATCGGTTGATATCGGTATCGGAAATTAAGAGTTGGACAATATCGGTATAACGTTATCGGTAAAAAAGCCAATATCGAGCATCCCTACTATTTTTAGGCTATAGTCAATGGGTCCAGGAAACTACAAGATGCTGTACTTTGTAAAACAACGTACTGGCCTTAGAATCAGTCAAAAAAGGTTTGATGTTAATCAGGATCTTTGGTTTTTGAAGATTAATTTTGAAGACAAATTACTACCGTAGTATTATTATTTAGATTCGATTTTCTGCTTTTTGGAATTACTTGAAATGCTCCACAATCTTTTTTTTCCAGTTTTGTTTTTGTTTTAGTTTCCAACCGAAGCTACGTAAAGGGATGCCCCCCGTTGTTTTGTTTTTTCGATTAGCTTAAAAGTTCACGTCATTCCAAAGATAATTGGAAAAACATTGCATCTTTTCATTGTCACCTCAAGCCTACATCTTTCATATTCTGGGGGTAAAATCATGATGTAAAAGAGACTTTCTAACTTTAAGGTTATGTGATGTATCTGTTTTTGCAGCAGAAAATGCATGATTTTATTATTTCATAGTACTGTGTCATTACTCATTATGTAATGGGATTGATTAAAAAAAAAACTGCAAAATGGCTTTTTATTTAGGTTCCTTTGAAGATTTTTCTTTAATTAATCAGCCTTTGTTGTATTTACTACCATAACCTTACTGTAGCAATTTAATTTGCACGTTGCTCCTGCCATAAAGAACGTTTATACAACAGCATGAAGCTGCAGATGCTATGTTTACTTTGCGTTACTTGGCTTGTTACGTTGGCAAGAGCTTTGTGTTGATAATTTAGCGATACTACTGGGCACAGAGGTCAGACGTTGGGTGTTTATAATAATAAATCGCAAAACAAAATGTAGTTACCTGTCAGCGCGGCATTGGAAATCGTCTAATCCTATAACATTCATTTTGGGTGAATGTTTTTTTTTTTAAACTTGAAATGATCCAGGTCTTTTATATGCATTTTATTTTTGAATAACGTTATTTTAGTTAAGATTTTTCAGAAATTAGAATAATTAGTAGAGGGGCTGGTTGTAATAATAGTTAACCAATCAAAAATAATCTGCAACGTTGCACTTACACACATACACACACACACACACACACACTCCTCTTATTAAGTCGAGGAATTGTTTGCATACATGGTCATTTTATAAAAAGAATATTTAAAGTCAGGGAACCAGTGGTAGCGGCTTGCATTTGGGCTAGGTAGATAAATATCCCTGGGGAAAAACAACCGATCCATCTTAATCCATTCTCTTGTTACCTTCTCACTCTCACATGTGCTAAGCCTATCTGCCCATGCCTTACATGGCTTTAGTTTAAATGCAGGGACTAAAACGTCCGATACTCGCATCAATTTAGACTTTCCCCACAGAGATTTGTTTTTATTTTTTTAAACCGCAATGTTTCGAGTCAATATCATAGCAACTGAGATCTTTTTATTTGTCCGTTCCTTTTGTCTATACATACTGTATTCCCTTCCAAGCGGCTGTGATATTTTTTCAAGGCTTCCATGTCACAATGTGACTGCTTACGTGTTACATTATCACATGCTTCATCCTCGACTGTACCAAGAGCTCGATTAGTCCGACCACGTTTTCTGTTGTCCTCGACCACGCTTTCTGTTGTCCTCGACCACGTTTTCTGTTGTTGTCCTCGACCACATTTTCTGTTGTCCTCGACCACGTTTTCTGTTGTTGTCCTCGACCACATTTTCTGTTGTCCTCGACCATGTTTTCTGTTGTTGTCCTCGACCACGTTTTCTGTTGTCCTCGACCATGTTTTCTGTTGTTGTCCTCGACCACGTTTTCTGTTGTCCTCACCGTGGTTCTTGTTCCACCTGCCTGATTGTATTCCGTCCCGCTGTGAACTCTGCAAATACAGACGCCCCCTCTCTTCCAGTTATTACCACAAGTTCGTTTCTCTGCACGATTGGGATGACTGAATGGGAGACGTTATGTTTTATCAAAGCACCTTTTTAAAAACAAATATTTTCTTGGATATGTCTGGTCTTATACGTTGAGGGTTTGCTTGTACCCGTCTTGCATTGCACATTTTTTGGGATGGAAAATTAAACGTTTTCTTTATTATGGGATCAAAATGCAACTTGCAAATTCATTTGATGTCAGTCTGGTTCGACATTGAGGGCTTACCGTTGTGTTTTGCAGAGAGAGATTTGAAACCTACTGTAACTCTCTGTCTCGATTTTGAATTCAATTAGTTTTGAGTGAAACGCCAATGCCAGTGGACACTGTTGCAGCAAGATCAATAAAACTCATTAACAAAGCGGTGTCCGTTTGTGTTTCCTCCTATCAAAGTTTAATATCATGTACTAGACTTTTACTGAAGTTGAATTCTGATTTGACAGTGATCTTTTCTATTTCATCATGATATTTGTACTTTTACCTATAGGTAAACAATTTGTGTACTTCTTCCAGCTTCCAGCCTGTTATTCAGACATCATAAATACAACACAGATTACATGATGTACATCATTGAGGTTTAGATCAACGTGTTCACTTCATTCCTACTCCCTCTTCCAAGTTTTAATGATCTCATACGTAGGTTATAGGTTTCTCACAATCTGTTAGGCACTTTATTGTGATGTTTACTTGTCTCTTGTTAAACATAACACCATGACACTTCACGCTTGGTCACCGATCCGCTCGTAGAGGGCCTCCGTAACCACCATGGGTGCAACCTGTAAGAAAAATGTGTCATATAAACATTATGGTGGATTCTACACAACACTTTTCACTACAGACTACATGGTCCAACATTAAAGCAACAAGTTGTGTTGTCCGTTCTCATTTATATATATATATTTTTTAACATTTACATTTTTACATTTTGTCATTTAGCTGACGCTTTTATCCAGGGTTAGGGTTAAAAAATAAACAGCACAAACTGACTACTTCCGGGTTTTACAGGAAACAAGACAATGTGAATCCCTGCCCACATTCAAAACCACTCTTAACGATAGGTTATGTAGATAACCTAGTTATATTAGTATTGGCTGAGCTCCCGCTCTGAGCCTTACGAGATACTCTATATCGCCTGTGATACCTAATGTATCTCCCACGAACAAAAACACATGCACCCCACCTGTATGGGGCCCCGCCCCTTATGGTGGCACCACCCATATAATCATGACTCTGGTCATGACACACCCTTCCTCGCCAAAAACCCGTCCCAGGAAAAGATCCCTCAAGAGGGAACTCAGGGCGCGCAGAGCGGGAGCTCAGCCAATACTAATATAACTAGGTTATCTACATAACCTATCGTTATATATCGTATGGCATCGCTCCCGCTCTGAGCCTTACGAGATAATGGGGAAGAGCGGGTGCGAGACCCGACAGATGTACCCCCTGAGGACCCGTAAGCCCACATCAAGGGGTGCGGGGAGCCCTGTCACCCCATCCTTCCTAACGAAGGGGGGGCGCAGTCAACTCCACCTGAATGCGAACAAGAGGGAGCCAGAACCCCTTGAACACACCGTACAGGCGGAACCACGTGTGACTCAACACACTGCGGCCCATACCCATACACTCCCGCTACCCGACCAAAGGACGGGAAGCAGGAAAGGCCACAGACCCCAGAACCGCCTGGGAGACAGAACCCCCGGTCATGTCCATGAGGTAAAACCTTACAAAGGGGCCCGGTGAGGACCATGAAGCTGCAGCACAGATGTCCTCCACCGAGGCCCCACCCAGGAGAGCGGCAGAGGCAGCCACCCCACGAGTGGAGTGCGCCCTGACGCCCCCAGGGGGATCCTGCCCAGCCAACGTGTAGCAGAGGGCAATACCCTCGCACAACCAATGGGACAGGCGCTGCTTCGACAGTGCCTTACCAGCACGAGCCCCACTGTAACAGACAAAAAGCTGGTCGGTAACCCTGAAGTCCTGAGTACGGCTGAGGTAAAACCCCAAAGCACGGACTGGACATGACAGGTGAAGGCCCGCATCTAACTCACTAGTGTGAGGAGGAGGACGAAAAGCCTGAACCACAATATCCCGGGAGCGGAAGGAACTCCGGATATTCTTAGGCACGAAAGCAGGATTAGGTCGCAGAGTGGCACCGCAATCGGTCCGAAAAGACAGGCACTCTGGACGTACCGAGAGAGCACAGAGCTCACCCACGCGTTTAGCGGAAGTGACAGCCAGTAGGAACGCGGTCTTGAAAGACAGCCGTCCCAACGGCGCCTGCTCGAGCGGCTCAAACGGGGCCAAGGACAACCGACCGAGGACCAATTGAAGATCCCAAGTCGGAGCCAAGGAGCGTTGCACCGGCTTAACGCGTCGAGCGCCAAGCAGGAAACGCTTCACAAGAGGGTGGCTGAACAAGACATCCCCCTCAAATCCCTCATGATAGGAGGATATAGCTGCCGCATATACCCTCACTGTCGAAGCCGACAGACTATCAAGGAGAGACTGGAGATAACCCAGAACAGCATCCAGGGGGCAGGAGACTGGGTCCCAGCCCCCCCCCTTACACCATTCTTGGAACGCACGCCACCTGCCCGCGTAAACCGCGACAGTGGAGGGAGCATGCGCACACCGGATGGTATCAACCACTGCGGGATCCATCCTCTCCAGACTCACCCTCCCACCAGCCACACCACCAGGCGTTGACCCAACACCGGAGGCTGGACAAGCACTCCGTTGTGCTGCGAGAGGGCCGTCGCTGACCACGGAATGACCCAAGGAGGAGCGACCAGAAGCTGGATTAAGACCGGGAACCACACTGACGTGCCCCGGTCCGGCGCGACCAGGATCACCGTCCTGCGCTCCCTCCGTATCCGCTCCAACAGCTGACTCAACAGCTGTACAGGAGGGAAGGCGTACAGAAGACCGGGCGGCCACGGAAAGGTCGAGAAGGCATCCACCCCCAAGGGGGGATGATCCGCTCGACTGAGCGAGAACCACAAGGGGCACTTGTGAGAACGTCGGCATGCAAACAGATCTACCGAGGCCTCCCCGAACCGATCCCAGATCTGTCTGACTATGTCGGGGCGGAGTTCCCACTCGTCGTGACGAGGACCGCCCCGAGACATTATATCCGCCGCCACATTTTCCGTACCAGGAACGTGGAGCGCCCGCAGACTGCGCAGCCTGCGGGATGCCCATAGCAACAGTTCGCGCGCCACCCGGAGCAGGCGGGCGGAACGAGTCCCACCCTGCCTGTTGATATACGCCGCCGCCGTCACATTGTCCGTCCTGATCAAAACATGCTGGCCTACCACCAGGTGGCCGAGCCGTTTGAGGACCAGGAGGACCGCCTTCAACTCCAACACATTGATATGCAGGACAGCTGGGTCGGCATGACCCGTCCAGCTGCCCCCCACTGCGTGGGTCCGAAACGCCCCTCCCCAACCCGTGAGAGAGGCGTCGGGGAAAACCGTGACGTGGGAGCCTCTGCTGCCCATGGGGACCCCAGCGGAGAGGATACCCAGCCTCCCCCAGTGGGCGAGATCCCCCCATATCGACAAAGGAACCGTCAACCGTCTCCCTTTGCCCCACACCGGATCTATTCTCAAAGAGAGAAACCACCTCTGTATCCGCCTCATAAAGAGGAGGCCAAGAGGAACCACCGTGTGGGCCGCCGACATAAGGCCCAGCAGACGCATCACCTGCAGCGCCGTAACCGTCCCTCCCAGACGGAAACCCCCGAGCGCGTGACGGAGATCCCCCCGACGCTGCTCCGAGAGGGTCGCAAGCATGGGCTTCGACCTCAATGTCAAGCCCAAGTACTCCACCTGTTGACTGGGAAGAGGGGTACTCTTCTTCCAATTCACAGCAAAACCCAGGCTGGTGAGGAATTCCACCACCAGTCGAGTATGAGACCTGGCAACCCCCTCTGAACGGCTGAGGAGCAGAATGTCGTCGAGATAGAACAAAACTCGTATCCCCCGACGACGTAAAGGCCCCAGAGCAGCCGCCACGCACTTGGTGAATGTGCGGGGAGCCAGAGAATAACCGAACGGCATTCTGTGGTACTCGTACGCTACGCCCTGAAACAGGAACCGTAGGAACTTCCTGTGAGGAGGGAAAATGGGTATGTGAAAATACGCATCCTTCAGGTCTATGGAGGTGAACCAGTCCCCCCTCCTGACAGCAAGCAGGAGGAGTCGGACGGTCAACATCCTGAATGGTCTCACTACAATCAACCGATTGAACATGGACAGATTCAGTATAGGTCTGACCCCCCCAGTTTTCTTGGGCACCAGAAAATAGCGGGAGTAGACGCCCGACATTGCGTCCTCTCTCGGGACCACAACGACGGCCTGCTTCGCCAACAGAGATCGAATCTCGTCGGCCAGGGCTGTCACCGCGCCCGACCCTGACAACAGGGTCGGCACCAAACCTGAGAACGGAGGATGGGGCCGCGCAAACTGCAAAACCAGCCCCGCCTCTAACGTTCTCCTCATCCACCGATTCAAGGGACATTCCCGTCGCCATATGTGAATATAATCCCACAGCGCCCCCGCCGTCAACTGACGCTGGGCCGCAAGGAACAGCAGATAATTGGCCCGGTCCCCCCCGTCGTGCAAAGCACCCAAGGGGGGACCCCGACAGAAAGGGCCGGTTTGATACGGGAGGAGCGGTCATCAAACTTGTGGACACACACTCACCCCCTGAACACCCCTCCAGCACACGCTGAGGAGCCGTTCCGCAGCCAGACACGCAAGGCCTGAGGACCCCATGGGCTCCTACACGCCGAAGCCCTGTAGTGATATTACTACCACTCAAATCACGCCAGCCTCTCCTTTGCAGACCACTGCCGGTTTGACGGGAGTGGGAGGCAACAGCGCGATACCCCGCCTGGCGAGGGCGAAGCCGGGGTAACCCCTGCTGAGCATTCAACAGAAGAGGCACCGAGTCCCCCTGCTGACCACTGAAGCTAGTGGCAGCTGCAACACCAGGTTCCACCCACCCACAACCTGCGGTGTAGGAACCACGCGACGACGGAACATTCTCACGGACAGACCCAGGCTCAGCCATCAACTGGGTGTCAGCCCCTGTCTCCATGAGAAGTGAAGAATGGGGCCGCATACGCTTCAAAGAAGGTTCGCGGCCCGCAGCCAAAGGAGAACGCTCAAAGCCCCGCTTCTGGGGATACCAGAGAGAGGACCGAACGGGGAGCGGGCTGCTCGCGGCAAAATGACGACGGGGTGGTTTACCAACCCCGAAATCACCAAAAATGGCCGATCCCTCGGCCGCCAAGACTGTCGGCCTTGCGAAACCCTGTCGATTCTCCAACCAGGGCACCACTGGCGGGGGAAACATGGCCGCCTGTCGAGGATCTCGCCACAGTCGTTGACGAGACCGTGCTCCCACCCCTGGCTGCACAGCGTGAGGCGGTGTAGGACCCGAATCAAAAACCGCCTGCGCCTCCACAGAACGCCCAAAAAGACTATCTGTGGAAAAAGGAGTCGTGAGGAGAGAAAACCTATCCTCTTCCCCAAGAGGAGACTGCTCCAACCAAAGATGCCTAACAACCAAAGTCGATAGCATCCGAATCCTCCCCGCAGTTATAGCTTGCGACTGAGTCAAGATCTCTATAACACCACAAACATGAATCACGTTCATAGTGTCGGTTGGACTCAAAGACCTACAACCCGACGCCATCTTGGATAGGAAAGTAGCCAGCTGAGCCACAACACTGGCCGCCGCTAAATGCCATCCTGCAGCAGTATACCACTCATCCGTCCATACTGCCACCCTCCGAGCCGACATGCTATCAAGCAACGGCCGGGCGGAACGTCGTTCATCCCCGCCTGGGCACAACAAAGAAGCTACCTGGCTACTTAGCCAAGGTACCCCCGGGCTGCACCCCGTCGTCAGCCCCTTCACCCGCAAAAAAGGTAAATAGAGCTCAGCGAACCCCCCCACACCCACCACCGACTGACCTTCATCAATGAAGGTGGCAAGAGGAGGGAAAAGCGGAATCCCGCGGCGGGGATTATTAGACATTCCAGCGTCAACATCAGCGTTAGCAGAAGAAGCAGTAGTAGCATTAGCATTAGCAGTAGCAGTAGCATTAGCGTCAACAGCATGTTCCAGGATCGCCAAGACATCGCCCACTACAGTGGAACGATCGCCAAGCCGCCCCGGCCCTGGTGCCGAAACATACTCCACAGCACGACCAACACCGACATCGACGCCTACTGACACAGACCTCACCTTTGTACAAGCCGACCCGATAGCCAAACCTTGCACGCTGCCCCTCGGTCCGTCGCCGTCAGCCGAGGAACCACCAGCACAGGTCTGCGTCGTCGAAACAAGCTCCGGAGAATCCAGGGAAACACAATCCTCCGGTAAGCCCTCAACATTATTAATCTTCCTTAATCTTTTCATTCCGCTAGCTCGCATGGTGCATAGCATCCAGTGCGCTGGGACGAAAATAGAGGAAGGGTGTGTCATGACCAGAGTCATGATTATATGGGTGGTGCCACCATAAGGGGCGGGGCCCCATACAGGTGGGGTGCATGTGTTTTTGTTCGTGGGAGATACATTAGGTATCACAGGCGATATAGAGTATCTCGTAAGGCTCAGAGCGGGAGCGATGCCATACGATATATAACCTGTTCCACCCCAGGTGAAATCTGCATAAAATGTATGGGAGGCTGCAATTCGAAACTGGCCACCGTAAATGCCCAAAACCCCCACCACCTCCTAATAGACAGTCTCCTCCCCACCGCATGTATATATTCCCTCCCCGCCGTATGTATATTTCTCTCCCACCCACCCACCCCCTCCTAATGTACAGTCCCCTCCCCATCATATGTATATACTCTGTCAGGATCTAGGGGTAACAGTACTGTATATTTGAATACTGTTTATGTCACAAATGTATCAGTACTAAATACCTATATGATGTCCCTATGCCATAAATGTCATGTATGTTGTGTATGTCATAAATGTCTATATGAATTGAAAATGGGGGACCCTGATGGAAACAAGACAAACGTCTTTCTCAGGTCTGCATCCCCTTAACAATTGTATGTATTGAGCCGTACTGTATTGTACCCATTCTGCAATCTGTTAAATAAAGTTTTCATTCATTCATTCATACAAGCCCGAATTCCCGCCTCAAACAGAGTACAAGCCCCGAAGCCCCGCCCAGACGTTGGGCTTGCGGTTCTGCAGATATACCCTACTGCAATAATCAGCAATCGATACATGTAGTACAATGCCAAAGCGATAGGTGGCGATGTAAGTTCAAACGTGAAGGCCACTTCAACCAATCAGAAGGGGTTAGCGTTAATACCGGAAGCTGAGCGGAAGCGCGGAACACAAACCTCCCTCCTGCTCAGTGCTCACAGACAGCCACAACAACAACTCTACAGCACCAGCAGCGAACATGGCAGCAGCACAGACTCGTTTCGTGTGGACCGACAGTGAGGTGGAACTACTCCTGAGCGTGACGAACCAATACAAGGTGAACAAGAGAACACAATCCGTCCACTGGGAGTGCGTTCACAGCAAACATGAGGACATTTTAGCGTTATTCGTCGAGCAGTACCGCGGTGGTGGAACGGACTCCGACTTTCCACACAAGAAGGAGGACATCACCGAGGCTAGACTCATCAAGAAGCTCAAAGGAATGAAGTCTAAGATGCTCAAACACTTCCAGTCTAAATATCGAGGTGCCGATGACGACAACGGTCGCAGGAGTGGGTTTGGAAGAGTGGTCTTCTTGCATTTCGAACTTTGTGAGCAAGTGTGGGGTGCGTCACCTGCGGGCGCCAGGATGCTTCCATCGGGAGTACAAACGGCTGATTTCGTTGTACCAGAAGCTGCTACTACAGAGTCAGATACCGACACAACCCAACAGGAGATGGAAGAATCGTCCGATTCGCCAGAACCAGGGCCCAGTAATCTTGCGGTGAAACAAAGAAGAGATCTATTACAGGTAGCTATGGATCATAAATGTATACACTCTCTTTGTAAACTCTTTTTTTTGTACTCATAAACAGTACTGTAGATCTGGTATGTCATAAATGTCTAGATGTAACAGTACTGTCTATCCGTATGTCATGTATGTTATGATTAATTGAAAATGGGGGACCCTGATGTAAACAAGACTAAATTAAATAATGTTCAATCAATCAGCCTACTCGTTGTAGCTAGTTTTACAGATGGTGGAGGTAAACGGTACGCGTCTACCTTAATGATAAGCAAGCAGTGCAAAAATGCTTCCGCATTCGTCACCGCACGCCACTACGGTAAAGCGCCTTTCTTTTCAGGCCCGCTTTGGGAGCTGTCGTGCGGAAATAGGCTGTCTATTGCCATTATCTTTGACAAACTCTAACCTTAACCAGCTCCTTAACAGCGCCTAAACTTAACCGTTCTAACCTTAACCAACTCCGAAACAATGCCTAACCTTAACCTTAACCTTAACCATGCCTAACCTTAACCGGCGAAAGAATACACGTTAAAAAAAAAATATTCGATGGGATTCGAACTCGCCAGCAAACGAGCCATAGGATCCACAGCCATGTAGTCTTGCCAATTGAGCTATTTCTAGATACTGAATAAGGGGCGGTGACTTATATATATTGAGCTCCGCTCGTGTCGAACCAAGGCGGGATCTCATGCACATGCGCGGGCACCTCGCGCGAGCACGCCGGCGCACGCACCTGAGCGAGCACGCCGCCGCCGGTGCACGCACGGGCGCTGGGCGGCGGAAAATGAAAGGCGCATTACCGCACGACACTACGGCAGAATTGCTTCCGCATTCTTGCACTGCTTGCTTATCATTAAGGAAAACGCAAACGGCGTCGGTACTCTACCCCCCCCCCCCTCCCAGTGAGCTGTGGTGTTCCACAAGGAAGCATACAACCACCTCCAATGTACAGTCCAACCTCCTCCAATGTCAAATTTATATACTGTCTTTTTTTGTATCACAAACAGTACTGTATTTGTAGATCTGGTATGTCATAAATGTCTATATGTAACAGTACTGTCTATCCGTATGTCATGTATGTTATGATGAATTGAAAATGGGGGACCCTGATGTAAACAAGACGAAAGTCTTTCTCTGGTCTGCATCCCCTTAACAATTGTATGTATTGAGCTGTACTGTATATTGTACCCATTCTGCAATCTGTTAATAAAGTCTTCAATCAATCACACACACACACACATTTTAAGCTAGCAAAAAAATGCCATGAGAACCCACAGGGCTCTAACCAAAATGCCACGGAGCTGATTAATGTGGTTTACAATTAGCCTAATTTCTCTATCTTTTTATCCCCAAAGGCAAAACTCCAAGGACACAGACAGGATCGCCTGAAAAGAAAGCGTCCTGTTGACACACAGGTAATCATCGTTGGTGATAAAGCAGAAATGTTCTGTGTAACAGATGTGAAGCACAGTGCCAGTCCCAGTGCGATGGTACCGTGCTGATGTAGCAGAAGTGAAACTAGCCCCTTGAGGCATTGGCAAATCAGGCCAAAGGAGTATTGACGGGCTAATGCGTCTAACTCGTCGTGGTCAGAATGTTCTGCCCACAAGCAAACACTGGTATTCTTAACATAAAATGTCAGACTAGTAGAAACCGTGGTGAACTGATTGACTCAGATCTGATCTTAACTGTGCCATTTAAATACAATTCTGATTCGACAGCTCCAGCATGCAATCGAGGAAGACGTCAAGATGAAGAAAAGGATCCTCGACGTGTGGGAGGCGTCGGAGTTGCAGTCAAATGAAAATATGAAGAGTATGGCAAATACCCTAGATACAAATATGAAGAGTATGGCAAATACCCTAGAGACACTGACCAGGTCCATTGTAGAAGGAATTACGATGATGAGACAATCCAATATGCAACATGCACCTCAACTCTTCAACATGTCACCACAACCATATGAACATCATAGTGGTCAGAGGCATTATGGAAGCCGCTGTGGCACATCCCCACACAACTCTTCAGCAACACGTGGACAGGGCACATACTCTCACAACTCGGCTTCCGCAACACCTGGTACCTACCTACATACCCTAACTCCAGCAAGACCTGGTACATACCCACACGACAACAGTTCATTCAACACATCAGCAATGGATACCCTTTTGGGAAATGGTACAGATAGTGAGTAAATGTGTAACGAGGCAGGTGTTTCCCTTCTTTCTCCCCCCATCCCTCTGCAAATTTTTTTACTAGTTTGTACATTTGAGTAAAAATAGGTGCCTTAACAGTTATATTATGTTTTATATTGCATGTCTTTTTTTTTACCATGCATATCTTGTGTCATCTATTATTTTTTCAATGCCTATTGTATTTTATATTTGTATTTTGCACAATATAATAGACAAAGAGTTAACACTGTAAATTGTATATTGCATAGTACATAAGAACCAGTTTTTCAGGAACCTAGCATGTCTTTTTTTACCATGCATATCGTGTCTTATCTATTTTTATTTTAACAAATAAACCTCTTGATACCTCACATTGGAAAGATTTGCACCGACTTATTACTATGCACTGTTAAGAGTTTGCTAGTTTGTACATTTTAGACGGCAGTAATACCTACATTCTAATTGTAAACAAAAGTAGATTGTACTATAATAGCAGTCATTATGCACAAGGGCTCACAGACTAAAAATTATGCCAAACTAGGGAGGCCACTGATACTGGTATGGGATATTGGTTTGATACCAGGCAAACATGTAATATTGGTAACTGAGAATTTCCCTGATACTGAAAACCGATACCAAGAAAGATACGATAAGATATTCCTTTATTGATCCCCTTGGGGAAATTCAGGAATAAAGTAAAGTGACTTGATTTTCTGCACACTCTAATGGAGAAACATTTATATCTCAATCATTTTTGTCAAATGACGGTCCAAATCTATACTGTACTGGCCGATATACAAAGCCCAGGTATCGGGCCTGAAAAAGTCAGACCGGTGCATCCCTAATTAAAAGGATGGTCATAACATTTGATATTCAGACTGAGAGGTCCGATGAGTTCAATGGCCACTTTTCAAGTAGGCAGTGTGATTCTGGCAGACACAAGATTTGAATATTCAGGATGTAGGTACATAGTGGATGCATGTATCCTTTAGTATGATAATTTGTGTAATGTAAATTGGATGTGGGTGCTTGTTGCACCCGGGGCACCTGGGTGTGGGCATGCATTGTTTTGTGGTGTAGATGTCTGCAAAGCCAGACAGTATTGTGTGGCAATATACATACATATATTGCATTGGGGCAAGTAAAAACAAAATGGTCACTTTTCTGCCCTTCTGTTAATTAAGAGGTTCATAGAGTCTGGGGCCAGGCTGCATAGATCTATAGTGTTCCAGGATTCTGGCGACCTGTTTTTTTTGTAGGCCTTGGAAGTCGGTCAGCACAACTGTCTAGCGGCTCCCCTTTTGCAATTCCCTGTACATCCAACGTCCATGTTTAGTTGCCCTTGTATACTGCCGCCTGCTAGGTTTCTCACCATGTCCTGGAGAGATGCAGCTGTCTGCTTGGGTCACACACATGTAGTCATGATTATGGACTATAATGTGACTATGGCGATTCATAGGCTGCAGCTTCAACTCTTAAACCCCTGGACTCGGCCTATCATTATTATCATCATTATTACTGGTGACAGATATGATAGGGACATCCACTACAATAACCACCACTGTGTCCTTTACGAAAAGGTTGGATGTAGTTGAAAGGCGTAACTATCATTGGTATTTGTTTATTTTTAAAGCCCTTATTGGTAAACCTCCCTCTTACACCACAATACTGTTGGAATGGAATCTTGGGGGATTGATTGATTGATTGATTGAAAAGTTTATTAACAGATTGCAGAATGGGTACAGTACAGTACAGCTCAATACATACAATTGTTAAGGGGATGCAGACCAGAGAAAGACTTTCGTCTTGTTTACATCAGGGACTCGTTCCAGTTTGGGGGCTGCAACCGCAAATGCACGGTCCCCCCTGTTTTTTAGCCTGGATTTAGGGACAACAAGGAGGGACTGCTCAGCAGACCGTAATGGGGCGTAGGGGTGCAGGATCTCGGTGAGGTAGGGTGGGGCCAGTTTTGGGCACAAAAGCTTAGGAATAAAAGCTTTTTCATTGAATTGGACAGAAGAACACAGTTCAGCCGAACAGACTCTCTCTTTATTGACAAGTTTATTTACAGACAAAAAAGGAACATTACACAGATTCCCGCAGTAGCAGTCGATAAGGCGGTTGGGGATCAAAAGGAACATTACACAGATTCCCGCAGTAGCAGTCGATAAGGCGGTTGGGGATCAAAAGGAACATTACACAGATTCCCGCAGTAGCAGTCGATAAGGCGGTTGGGGATCAAAAGGAACATTACACAGATTCCCGCAGTAGCAGTCGATAAGGCGGTTGGGGATCAAAAGGAACATTACACAGATTCCCGCAGTAGCAGTCGATAAGGCGGTTGGGGATCAAAAGGAACATTACACAGATTCCCGCAGTAGCAGTCGATAAGGCGGTTGGGGATCATCCCTATTTTCCCCGGGTTCTATGTTCCCCGCCTTTTTTTTTTTTTTTTTGGGGTTCTATGTTCCCCGGATCCTATGTTCCCCGGATCCTATGTTCCCCGGTAGCCGCAAAGGGTTCTATGTTCCCCAACCCTTTGCGGCTACCGGGGAACATAGGACCCGGGGAACATATAGGGGGAACATAGAACCCGGGGAACATAACCCAAATAAATAAAAAGCGGGGAACATAGGACCCGGGGAACATAGACATCCCGACGGTTGCACTCTTTCCCTTGGATGGGGGGGGGGTGTTTCTCTTCCTCCATGGATTTGCAAGCCACCACTACCTCATCTATGGAAGAGCCAAATATACCTTCCTCACAGAGAGAGGGGGGGGGGGGGGCTTTGAGGAGAGGAACCTTCCTCAGCTCCTCCAGGGATGACTGTTCTAGCCACAGAGGCCTATGGCTATAGCCTAGTAACTTACAGTAAATAAAACAATTATTGAATCATTAAATAATGATTTCAATACCAAATTTAACTGTATGCAAATAATTTACAGGTTCAACTGCATGCTCAACCCTAGTACATAATGAGAGAAATGTTAATTTAAAAGTGAACCATTAAATACTCCACCAGGGGCTCTACCCAGACATTTTTCCATTTTTTTTACTTTTTTCTTATTTTAATCTAAAATTCCCGGCTGAGGATGCTTAGGCATAAGACAGTGATTTATTAGATAGGCAATTTCTGTATGGCAAGTGACAACCTGCATAAGAACGATGCAATTTAATTGTATTATTACTTTTCTTTTTCTCTTTTTGTCTACTTTATTTTTCATTTATTTTAGGTATTGTGTGGTTATATGTAGTCATGTATTGTATGTATGTTTGTATGTATATAATGTTGTTGAATTTAAAAAAAAAAACAATACATTTAAATAATAATAAAAGTGAACCATTCCTTAAAGCGGTGTGCGCGCAGATTAAGAAATGTTTCATACATTCATTCACTGTATTTTTATTTGAAATTTACTTTTGTCTTTCTACTTTTTCATACATGTGGAGTCGCCAGCCGCTTCTTTCCACACGTACACACTCAATTTAAATAAACAACTCACTGTAGCACCCACTTTAGACACTTTAACACACTTTATATTTATTGGTAAAGAGATTTGCACTACAATTCATACCTCATTGCACCTTACCCTAAGTTGTACCTCATCCCATTTCTGCATTGTACTGTATACTGTATTGTAACTCAGTTACTAATTTTTTCTACTCTGTATTGTATATATGTATATTGATGAACACTTTTGTTTACACTTTGTTTACGTACTTGACTCTCTATTTGATACTTTATCTATTTTTTATCTAGCACACTCTCAGGAGCAAAAACGGGAAAAAAGCATTTCATATAAAAGTATTCTGTATTTTTGTATGACAAACTAATAAAGAAACTTGAACTTAATAACAGGGTGGAAAATAAAACTACAACAGTCTCACACTGGAGCCAAAGCCCCACACGCTGAACGCAGGGTAGAGGGGCTCCGTGAACACAGTCTGGACCTGATGCAGGAGGGTCAGGCCGCCGGACCCCACCACGCTGTAAAACGCCAGGGTTCCCGCCCTGGGATCCAGGTAGACCCCGACGCGGGACGACCTGGGCGCCGCCACGTCCACGCTCTTGTTTTTGTGGACGAAGGAGTACTTGGCCTCGGAGCAGTACAGGCTCCAGGAGCAGTCGTTCCAGCCCAGGCTGCACTCGTTGTTGTCCCCCTTGCGACGGATCCCCCTGTAGGAGACGGCGATGTCCGTCTCGGTGCCTCTCCACTCCACCTCCCAGTAGCAGCGGTTCCCAGTCAGGGCCTCCCGGCACAGCACCTGGGGGAAACGGGAAATGGTGCATTTATTACTGATAATAATAATAATAATAATAATATTTGATTTGTAGGGCGCTTTATAGTTGCGGAGCAAATCTCAAAGCGCTACATTGTAAAAGAACATAAAAGCTAGTGTAAAAAGAGAATGTAAAATAAGCAAGACTAAAACTAGTAAGGAGTAAAAAGAACGCTAGAACTAGTAAAAGAACATAAAAAAAAACATAAAATAAAAAAAAATTAGGAAGAGATGTAGCGAAAATGTACATACCTATATAGACCTGTTCGCTGTATACAAACATACCGTGTTCGAGCCAATCAGCAACACCAACTGGGTCACATGACTAAGTTGCCCCCTACCTGCGCGAGCTGCTGCGCTAAAAAAGTATGACGGGGTTCTATGGAGAAACCACGACACTCCCCTGAGTAAAAGCATGACGGGGTTCTATGGAGAAACCACGACACTCCCCTGAGTAAAAGCATGACGGGGTTCTATGGAGAAACCACGACACTCCCCTGAGTAAAAGTACGACGGGTTCTATGGAGAAACCACGACACTCCCCTGAGTAAAAGTACAGGGTTCTATGGAGAAACCACAACACTCCCCTGAGTAAAAGTATAGGGGTCTATGGAGAAACCAGGACACTCCCCTGAGTAAAAGTATAGGGGTCTATGGAGAAACCAGGACACTCCCCTGAGTAAAAGTACAACGGGGTTCTATGGAGAAACCACGACACTCCCCTGAGTAAAAGTATAGGGTTCTATGGAGAAACCACGACACTCCCCTGAGTAAAAGTACGACGGGGTTCTATGGAGAAACCACGACACTCCCCTGAGTAAAAGAGAAACCACGACACTCCCCTGAGTAAAAGTACGACGGGTTCTATGGAGAAACCACGACACTCCCCTGAGTAAAAGTACGACGGGGTTCTATGGAGAAACCACGACACTCCCCTGAGTAAAAGTACGACAGGGTTCTATGGAGAAACCACGACACTCCCCTGAGTAAAAGTACGACAGGGTTCTATGGAGAAACCACGACACTCCCCTGAGTAAAAGTACGACGGGGTTCTATGGAGAAACCACAACACTCCCCTGAGTAAAAGTACGATGGGGTTCTATGGAGAAACCACGACACTCCCCTGAGTAAAAGTGGTTTCAAACTAAAACGTCTGGATGTCATTTAGCCAAATCAGCAGCATGGCTGTGAGTCTTTCACCCTTTACATTATCTAGCTTTGGCATGGATTGATTGTTTAGATCGCTAGCATGGCTAACAAATGCAAATATATTGTAGTCTGCCCCGTTGGTCTGACCAGGATTATGTTCCTTTTTGCCGCCTTGATGTGCGCGCACACCGAGTCTGACGTGGACAGAGAACAGGTCTAATAGGACATTGCTTGAAGTTTGACCATTTTCTTCAGTGTAGTTTAGATGTAGTTGAACGGCTCGTAATGTCGGTTTCACAAACTACCACACGTCCATTTGAGTAATCAAGACGTAATTTAATCTTCCGATCTACAGCTTCCGAGTCGTTTCACCAACAGCACTGTAGTCCTCACCTGCTGCCAGTGGTCGAACCGGTCCGAGTGGTCCGCGTAGTTCCTGGGATCCGTCATCATGGTGGCCACTTTGTACCTCTCTGAGAGGTGAAGGTTGCGGTGGACACTGTTGGTATCCAGGGTCAAGTCGCAGGAATCTGCAGAAAAGTAAGGGACAGGACGGAGGACCATTAGCTATCATTAGATGTTGAAATACAAACATCAACTTAAAAGCCCTGGTAAATAAATAACCTAATAAACATTCAAACTCCTTTAGGAGGTAACACTGACAGTGGTGGAAGAAGTACACAGTTCCTTTACTTAACCTGTTAAGCTTAACCTCACTGACCTAAAACCCACCTCACCCCTGCCCACTTTGACAACCTAGGATGGCTTAGAGTAGAAGACAGAGTACAGCAACTTGCAATGGGCCTGGTCTACAAGATACACTACACCACTAAGGTACCCATGTAAATGTCGAAATACTTCCCAAAGGTCAGTGAATACCACGAATACAACACCAGAGGGAGCTCCTGGACAGCGGTCCAGGGCCTGGACGGACAGACACACCACGTACTGTACAACCTACTGTAGGTCATATTCAGGGGTGGAACAACAAGTACCCAGAAATGATACTTTAGTGAAAGTATCGGTACCATCTCAAAATCGTACTCAAGTAAAAGTCATAGTATCTGGCTAGTAAAAACACACTTGAGTAAAAGTCAAAAGGTTTCTACTTTTAAATGTGCTTAAGTACTATAAAGTAAAAACTTTTTTTTTGACTGTCTATTCTTCTGATAGCAAGTGTTTAATCAAAGATCCCCGCTCTCTAGTCTTGCACAAGGACCAATCAGCATGGGTATGGGCGGGTTCATTTTCCATTGATTGGCTGTTTTTAAATAAATTGCGGCCGCAGGATTAATAACGTTAACGTTAGTTCGGCCAGAGAAACAAATATACTAATTAAAATAGTTGGACCTGCGAGATTTGTACTTTGTACTTTGTAGGTCTGCATTTTAAATGTAAGGAGTAAAAAGTATATTTTTTTCTCTGAAATGTAATTGAGTAAAAGTACAAGTATACAAACCTAATAATACTCGGGTAAAGTACAAATCCCCCAAAACAGTACTTAAGTATTGTAACGAAGTACAATTACTCAAGTACTTTACACCCCTGCTTCTCGGTCTATCCAATAAACGGAGAAGGCATCTGAGGAATGACTGAAAGTCAGCACATATTGTGCAACTCTCACCTATATCAGCTCGTCTGAATTCTTTCCGTGGCTAGGAGCTGCTGCAGCAGCAATACACCTTTATTTGATGATCTGTAAGGCGGCTTTTATGCATTTCACAAAACCTGTTTGTCAAACAAACATGCCTCTCCCCTGACACCGGTTTCAGTGGTTTCACAAGTGTGTTATTCACGCTGAAACTGGGGGAACATAGTTTCCCAAAACTCACATGGAAATGTTCTGGTATTATAAGGCCAGGGATGGATTTTTTTTTCTCTGCCAGCCCACTGCTTTTCAGACATTAGAACAAATTGATCTGACTTGACCAGAATTTGAGGGCCAACAGAGATGGCAGTCGGGATCATTTACATTAAGATCATAACAGACAACATTTACATTTCGTCATTTAGCTGAACGCTTTTATCCAAAGCGACTTACAAGTTCTGTACGACGAGTCAGCCGGAAGGGTACGACTAGCTCTTATCAGCTGAGTAACAATGTTCATCAAACAGTGCTTAAACTTGGGCGCTGCAGTGTTGAGGGTGTGTAGTTAAGGCCATGGTTACACTGTGAGAAAACAGCAAAGTTGTATTTTCGAATGATTACGTTTGCATGTCCAAGTTAAAAGGAAACGTCGTTTTCCTAGCGGCAACGCTCAAAGAGTGTTTTTGTTTTGAAAACTCCCCGAGAACAGTGCCATGTAATTTGCGCGAATCAGAAACGGAGCCGTTCATGCCCACGCCCATGCGCAGTAGAGACAGACGCCAAATTCTCCCCTGGCTGGACCTCGACTCCGTCCATTAGTCCAAACATCAGAACTATTTCTGGGAGTCACTTGCAATATCGCGCTATAATTAATATAATTTGCTGTCTCCCGACACCAACCGGCCATATGGGGAGGCTATACAGGATATCAGCTGCGTCCTCCTCAGATTGCTTATTCATGTGTAACACGCACTGTTATTTCCAGTGTTTACAGCAGAGCTGTCCCAAGTAGCTGCGGCTACCAACTAAGCTCATGTGTTCAAGTTATTGTTATAAGGAGCCCAGTCCAAACTACAGTCTGCATACCCTTAACAATTGTGTGTATTGAGCCGTATTGTACCCATTCTGCAATCTGTTAAATCAAGTTTATCTATTTCTACTAGTGTTAACGTTACTACGTTAATAGCCTCGATGCTAACTATATACATGGAGAATGCCATTCACATTAGCATGTAGCTAACAACATCAGAGATCTTTTTGTGAGACTAAACTATCCGCTCTTGGTGGTAAATTGTGTTGATGTTGGTTTTGTTTCATCAACAAATGAGAGGCAGAACACACAGTGAATGTATCCGTTTTTGTTTATTGCACTTTGTTTCTTGCTGAAAAATAAATGCTACGTTGCTAAATGGATCATGCAAGGTATTTAAAGATGGACTGTTGTTTTTTAGCAGGAAGTGTAGTGGCACGTTCAACCTTTCTGATTGGTTGAAAATGGCCTTAATGTTTGAACTACATCGCCACCTACTGCTTTGGCATTGTACTACATACATCGCTCTGTGCTCAGGAGACAAAACGACGTCTAACTTGCCTGCCATTACGTAGCGTTCTGAAAAACGAAACTGAAACGAATCGTTCTGGCCCTAATGTAACCGCAGCCTAAGAGACCATTGACAGGAGGTAGGCGGGAGCGGTTCCCTTCGGCTGCACGATATGCCAGGTCGAGGACCTTGAAGCGGATTTGTGCGGCGATGGGGAGCCAGTGCAGCCTAATGCTACAGATCCTTACTGTAAGTTCCAGCCTTATTTTTATTTTATTAACCTTTATTTACCCAGGGTAGGTTCGCTGAGCACGGTTGCTCTTTTTCAGGAACGCCCTGCTTCACATTCACACAGTTCCATTCACACCTGGGAGCCGCCCAGTACAACCACAGTCTGACACCTGGGAGCCGCCCAGTACAACCACAGTCTGACACCTGGGAGCTGCCCAGTACAACCACAGTCTGACACCTGGGAGCCGCCCAGTACAACCACAGTCTGACACCTGGGAGCTGCCCAGTACAACCACAGTCTGACACCTGGGAGCTGCCCAGTACAACCACAGTCTGACACCGTTGGCCACGGAGCAACTCCACTGTCTGAAGCAGTTGGGGGTTAAGTGCCTTGCTCAAGGACACTTCAGCGGTTGGTGTTAAGGGGATAGAAGAGAGTTATTAATTCTCTTCCCCAGCCCAGATTTTTCCTGTCGGTCCGGGGGATCGAACCAGCGACCTTCCGGTCACAAACCCGCTTCTCTAACCATTAGGCCACCGCTGCCCTAAATCTTAAAAAATAGTCTGTGACTCACATTTCATGAAGTCTTCCCTGGTCCTCGGCTCTTCCCTGATCCTCGGCTCTTCTCTGGTCCTTGGCTCTTCCCTGATCCTCGGCTCTTCCCTGATCCTCGGCTCTTCCCTGATCCTTGGCTCTTCTCTCTCCTTTGTCTCCAGTTGTTGTGTAATGTAGACCTCTTTCACTATTGACAGACAATCAAGGCAACCAATGGCAGTGCATATTTCACATCAACAGCCTACAATCATTGGGCTAAAAACAACCTGCCTGTCAGTGAGGGACAACACATTCTTCTTGGCACAAGAAGACTACTGACGGATATATACACACACAGAAGCACCTTACACACACACACACACACACACACGCAGACACACGCACACACACACAAGCACACACATTAGACACACATTGTTATGGTTTGTATAGCAACCTTAATTGCACAACACAGACAGGTAATCAGAGTTAGCCAAAGCAAGGGCATGATTTATTATATACAAAAAAAGCGGCACTCAGCCTTTAAGGGGGTAAAAACATCAACGTCCATGAACACAAAAAAAGGCGGCACTGTGCCTTTAACGGGCGAACAGGCTGGGAAAAAAGTAACAGGAATCTTCTTCGTCCCTACACCGAGTAGGGCTCTGCGGCTCTGCAGCTCTGCCAATGAATCTTCTTCCTCCCGACCAGACGCTGCCGACGAGCAACGCAGCACACAGAGGGTCGGAGGGGAACGGGGTGAGAACACAGGCATCCTCCCGTGGAGTAATAGAGAGCGATGGCGAGCCTCACCCCAGGAACGAGGACCATGAAGAGGGAGTAGGGAAGTAGCCGGCACGACGTCTGGAGTGGGAACACTGAGATCCTTCCGTGGAGTAATAGAGAGCGAAGACAGTGTCCCACTCCAGGCAAACGGCGACAGGTGGTGATGGGTGGCACGATGTCTCACGGCGGAGACGCGGCAGTAGATGGTGGTGAAGAGGGAGTAGGGAAGTAGCCGGCACGACGTCTGGAGTGGGAACACTGAGATCCTTCCGTGGAGTAATAGAGAGCGAAGACGGTGTCCCACTCCAGGCAAACGGCGACAGGTGGTGATGGGTGGCACGACGTCTCACGCCGGAGATGCGGCAGTAGATGGTGGTGAAGAGGGAGTAGGGAAGTAGCCGGCACGACGTCTGGAGTGGGAACACTGAGATCCTTCCGTGGAGTAATAGAGAGCGAAGCCGGTGTCCCACTCCAGGCAAACGGCGACAGGTGGTGATGGGTGGCACGACGTCTCACGCCGGAGTAGATGGTGGTAACAAGAACAAGAACGACCCGACAAGGAGTGGAGGGGAGTCTGCAATACTAGTACTCTCCCGAGCTGATCGCAAACTCCCATCAGGTGCGTGAAGGAGAAAAACGGCACGCCCCCTCGTTGGGCTGCATGCAGGATTCCTCCAGCCCTCACACACACACTGCTGCTACTTACACTGTAGGATAACCTCTTTTTCTTTTTAATTTATCCACCTTGTATTGTATAGTTTGTACAGATAGAATATACATTGTGTATTATCTTTAGTTTTTTTGTGAACACATTTTTGTATAATTTTTTTGACATGACATAAAACTAGACACACAAGCATTACAGTAAATATCCACAAAATATCCACTAGACACACAAGCACACAGGGGGTCCGAGGGGAACGGGGTGAGAACACAGGCATCCTCCCGTGGAGTAATAGAGAGCGATGGCGAGCCTCACCCCAGGAACGAGGACCATGAAGAGGGAGTAGGGAAGTAGCCGGCACGACGTCTGGAGTGGGAACACTGAGATCCTTCCGTGGAGTAATAGAGAGCGAAGACGGTGTCCCACTCCAGGCAAACGGCGACAGGTGGTGATGGGTGGCACGACGTCTCACACCGGAGACGCGGCAGTAGATGGTGGTGAAGAGGGAGTAGGGAAGTAGCCGGCACGACGTCTGGAGTGGGAACACCGAGATCCTTCCGTGGAGTAATAGAGAGCGAAGACGGTGTCCCACTCCAGGCAAACGGCGACAGGTGGTGATGGGTGGCACGACGTCTCACGCCGGAGATGCGGCAGTAGATGGTGGTAACAAGAACGACCCGACAAGGAGTGGAGGGGAGTCTGCAATACTAGTACTCTCCCGAGCTGATCGCAAACTCCCATCAGGTGCGTGAAGGAGAAAAACGGCACGCCCCCTCGTTGGGCTGCATGCAGGATTCCTCCAGCCCTCACACACACACTGCTGCTACTTACACTGTAGGATAACCTCTTTTTCTTTTTAATTTATCCACCTTGTATTGTATAGTTTGTACAGATAGAATATACATTGTGTATTATCTTTAGTTTATAGTTTTAGTTCATAGTTTTAGTTTATAGTTTATTTAGTTTTAGTTATAGTTTATAGTCATAGTTACAATTTATAGTTTGTATCTATAGACACTACAGAATATACGTTGTGTACTATGTTTACAAATCTACTATCGTTGAGGAGCCGGGAAAACAAGCATCACATTTTTTTCTGAATGTACGCAAACACAGGAAGAACATGTAAACTACACACAGAAAGGCCCCCTGCTGGGGTTTGAAACCAGGACCTTCTTTTACTGTGAGGCAACACACACACGCACGCACGCACGCACACACACACACACACACACACACACACACACACACACACACACACACACACACACACACACACACACACACACACACACACACACACACACACACACACACACACACACACACACACACACACACACACACACACACACACACACACACACACACACGCACACACACACTTGTTGTCACAAGTAAGATACAAACATACAAAGAAATGTCATGGGCAGAGATGGGGGTTATAATCTAAGAGGGAAATTGCATTTAAAACAACCTATTGTCCGTACTACTCTAAAAAGCAAGTGCATCTCAGTTTGTGGGGTATCCAGTTGGAATGGCCTTGATAGGTAGCAATAAAATCAAGTACTATTGAAATAATGGAATTCTTGGACAAGTATAAGTTAGAGGAGCTTGAAAATAATGTGAACTAGTATTTTTGTAATTATTTATTTATCTTTTGCTGTAGTGGATAGGTATATTATTTTTGATATTGATAGATAACTCATTACATATGATATTGTAAGGAAGGCGCAGGAGCAGATAAGCTTTGCTTCTTTCTGTCCCTTCTCGAACAAAACCAATTTGTCTTGAGCTATGTTGACAATTGCGTCCATGTCTAGGAAGATATATTTTATTTGTATTTGTATTTTATTTCGTTTTTTTTATTTTATTTTTATTTATTTTTTGTTATTTCAAGTTTGTGTGTTTATGATTGTTCGAGATAAATAAAGATCAAATAAAGATCAAAGAACCAACCTGCGGCAGAGATCTTGCTGACCTCCGTCTTGCTGACTTCTTCCACCTGCACTTTCAGTGCAGCGATGGCCCTCTTGGTGGCATCAAAGGAGTAGTAGGGAGCGACACCGACGCTGTTCAGATCTTCATACCCAGAGGGCCCCGAGAGAGACTGCCAGGTCTGTGGGGGAGGAGTGACGGGAGACACTGAGGAGGTGGTGGACACATACTAATCTCTCCCAATAGCCTTTCACTTTTTAAGAAAACCGATGAGCAAATAATGAGCTGAGCCCAGAGATGGTCTAGTAGTGGCTAAAGACACCCCACCTCTGACAGCAGCATGGGGGGGAGGTACAGGTATGTTAGAAATACATAAATATAGGCAATACATGTAAAGTATAACAGTATACTTAAAACAGTAAACAGTAGGGATGTCCGATATTATCGGCCTACCGATATTATCGGCCGATATCGGCATTAAAATGTGATATTGTTTTTTTTTTACATTTCTATAACCTTTATTTACCCAGGCAAGCAAGTAAGAACAAATTCTGATTTTATTTATTGTCAAAAGTATGCATAATGTTGTGTTAATTCCACAACAAGAGATATGTAATGTTAATTACCTGAAATTATTCCGTTTTTTTTGGGGGGGGGGGGGGGGGGGAACCCTGCATATATCGGTATCGGTTGATATCGGTTGATATTGGTATCGGAAATTAAGAGTTGGACAATATCGGTATATTGGTATTGGTAAAAAAGCCAATATCGAGCATCCCTAGTAAACAGTATATAATTAACTCTGAATATAAAAATATGAGAAAAATAAACGGTGTAAACAAAGGTGCAGATGAGGGTCTATTATATGCCCTATCGGTTATATTATAAGTTACAATAGATATAAGCAATACATAATTTGAATCTGAATTATAATACTATGAGTAAGAGTTAGGGAATGACAAAGACCTTGTCGGTCAAAGCGTTGCAGTTGATTGATATTGTTAACTCATTCAGCGCCAATCACGTAATAATATGTGTTTGCTCGCCAGCGGTTGAGCGTCAATCACGTAATATTACGTTTTAGATGTTTTTTTTAGATTTTTAGATTCTATACACTCTCACGGACCTCTGTGTTATCATTGGAACTCATTCTGAGACCTCAAGAGTGCAATGCCGGCCGAATCCTGCTAGGTGGCAGTATCACCTACCCTTTGAAACCTTATTTAACACTGTGTGTTACATTTTATATTCAGCAAAATGCACACAGCGCTCCATGACTCAGCTTCCAGGAATTAGCCCGGATCACTCTGAAACTATACAATACTCACACGCGAACCTATACCTAATTTTTTTTACTATTTTTTTACATATTGGACTACAAATAGTGTCTGTCAAACGAGCCGGACTATTTTCTCCATAGCTATAATATACAATATACTATAGGTCCGCAAAGATCGTGAAATGTCGTGAATGGAAAGCTGGCGCTATAGAGAGCAGAGATGGGCGCTGGCTATGGCGTTGAACGAGTTAAGGTTCATGGCGCGTGGTGGTCGGTCGGTCTCTCTCTCGGTCTCTCTCTCTCTCTCTCTCTCCTCGCGCGCGCCGACCCCCGGCTGACTGGCGGACTCACCTGGATGAAGTGTATGTGGTCGTCGGCGTGCGAGAGCTTCTCCAGGTCGCTGTGCTTCTTCCTCAGCAGCGTGATCTCCTCCTCCAGCCGGTCCAGCAGCAGCTCCGCCCGCATCACGGTGGTCTTCTCGTGGGAGCGGATCATCTCCTTCACCTCGTTGTACTTCCGCTCCACGGAGCGCAGCACCTCGGTGAAGATGCGCTCGTTTTCCTCGTTGACCACCTCCGCCGAATGCTGAAAGAAAGAACGTTTACTGAACGTTTTAAGTATTGCTTTCTTTTATATCATACCAGACACACCATTTGTTTGCATTACATTAGGAGGGGGGGGCAGTGCACTTTAACCATTTCACTGCCACACTACAGAAGGTTAACCCTTTACTATCACACTACCGACGGGTGGCAGTGAAAGGGTTTACCCTTTGTCGTGTGGCAGTGAAAGGGTTAACCTGCTGCCGTGTGGCAGTGAAAGGGTTAACCTGCTGTCGTGTGGCAGTGAAAGGGTTAAGCGGTGGGGGTCTGAGGCTCCTCCCCCAGGAAGTTTTGAGCATCAAACACATCATTTCCTGCATTCTGGTGAACTTTTCTGCATCAATGTCTTTTTTATGTAAAGGGAAAGACGACATTCAGGTACCCACTGACACAAAGAGAATGGAATAGAATGCAGTAAGGCACTCTGCGTTCTGTATTGCTTTCAAATATGTATTCTCCTGTATTGTTTCTGCACATTCAAAACACATCACACATGTGTTTTGGGTTTATAATTATATATATGTAACGGATGGTGTACCGCGAGGCGCAGTCACGATGGACTTCCGATGTTGTGGAGTGACTGGGGCGAGTAGCGGTGCTATTGGTTAGACTCACTCTCACCCTCAGAAGACACATAGACACGTTGCAAAGCAGTGGGTTCACCTCTTGGTATAGCGGTCTGTGCTGTAGCCTGTGGTGCGGCAGACCACGGGTTCGAAACTCCCTCGGGGCATCGAAGTTTAAGGTGACGATATGACAACTGTTACATTATTATATATATATATATTTTTTTTCAGAATCTCCAGAGTCTGTTGTAGGTCCTGACTGAGGAGAGGCCTACCTTAACACATTGGCGGCCACTGGGATGAGTCTAATATCACTAGAGACGACCAGCATTTGTAAACAGACTTGGGGCTGTTTGTAGAGCTAAATCTATACTTTATAGTATTGCTATCTGTCCATTCTCATTGTCAATTGAGTCCATAAACCGTCCCTTCAAAATGGCTTAAAGAAGAAAAAAAATCATCAATACGTTCTCATTTTATAGCGCCGTGAATATAAGCGTTATACGGCATTTGGTCTAGTATATTTCCTGGAAGGCTAGATAAAGGGCTAATAGCTACTAACGTTATATCCAATGGCATTTCCGTTATACATAAGCTACAGTTAAAACTCAAACTGCATATGATCGGCACGATCCTCAAGCATGTATGCATGAAAGGGGGGGGGGGGGGCGGGGGACGTCGTTTCTTATTATTGATTACCAATAACCGTGTTCGTCTAAGTAGCCACATACGCTGATCGTATCGTATCATAACAAGGCCCGATCGGGCTGTAATTTACGTGAAAAAGATCTTACCATGAGCCGGTTGGATCCCCCCGAGCATTTTCCCGGTATCGATCGCCATCTGGTAGATCGATATGTCCATTGGCTGATGATAAATCCCCTGATTGCATAGTGAAATCCGCGATCCAAAACGTATTCCGTGCAACAGGCAATAGCTATCGCTTCAGGTCAATAGAAAACTACATTAGAGATCAAAATAAATAAAAGACAACTTCGGCCACAGATATATCCGTCCTTCGGTCCATTAAGCATGGATTTGAAAGCCGGATATATCCGTGCTTGGGCGCCATTGTGTTGAGAGCCTCCACAGTCTGACTGAGGAGAGAGGCCTACCTTAAGAGCCTCCAGAGCCTGGTCCTGACTGAGGAGAGAGGTCTACCTTGAGAGCCTCCACAGCCTGGTCCTGACTGAGGAGAGAGGCCTACCTTGAGAGCCTCCACAGCCTGGTCCTGACTGAGGAGAGAGGCCTACCTTGAGAGCCTCCACAGCCTGGTCCTGACTGAGGAGAGAGGCCTACAGCCTGGTCCTGACTGAGGAGAGAGGCCTACCTTGAGAGCCTCCACAGCCTGGTCCTGACTGAGGAGAGAGGCCTACAGCCTGGTCCTGACTGAGGAGAGAGGCCTACCTTGAGAGCCTCCACAGCCTGGTCCTGACTGAGGAGAGAGGCCTACAGCCTGGTCCTGACTGAGGAGAGAGGTCTACCTTAAGAGCCTCCACAGCCTGACTGAGGAGAGGGGCCTACCTTAAGAGCCTCCACAGCCTGACTGAGGAGAGAGGCCTACCTTAAGAGCCTCCACAGCCTGACTGAGGAGAGAGGCCTACCTTAAGAGCCTCCACAGCCTGGTCCTTTTAGCGCTCTGAGAGTTGCCCCGCAACTGTAAAGCGCATTACAAATGAAATCTATTACTGAGGAGAGAGGCCTACAGCCTGATCCTGACTGAGGAGAGAGGCCTACCTTAAGAGCCTCCACAGCCTGACTGAGGAGAGAGACCTACAGCCTGGTCCTGAGTGAGGAGAGAGGCCTACCTTAAGAGCCTCCACAGCCTGACTGAGGAGAGAGGCCTACAGCCTGGTCCTGAGTGAGGAGAGAGGCCTACCTTGAGAGCCTCCACAGCCTGACTGAGGAGAGAGGCCTACAGCCTGGTCCTGACTGAGGAGAGAGGCCTACCTTGAGAGCCTCCGCAGCCTGCTGTAGGTCCTGCCACTTCTTCACTCTCTCATCGATCCTCTGTTGAGATTTGTGCAGAGTGGTGCCCAGCTGTTTCTGTGGGGAAGGAACGATAGATTGGATTAAATTCAAGTTTTATTGCCACGATTCAAAACTGAACTTTGCAAAGAAACTCAAAGTTGTGAGCGATGCACTGCTCTGTTGTTAAGTTGAGAGAGAGACACACTGCTCTGTTGTTAAGTTGAGAGAGAGACACACTGCTCTGTTGTTAAGTTGAGAGCGACGCACTGCTCTGTTGTTAAGTTGAGAGCGACGCACTGCTCTGTTGTTAAGTTGAGAGCGACACACTGCTCTGTTGTTAAGTTGAGAGAGAGACACACTGCTCTGTTGTTAAGTTGAGAGAGACACACTGCTCTGTTGTTAAGTTGAGAGAGAGACACACTGCTCTGTTGTTAAGTTGAGAGAGAGACACTGCTCTGTTGTTAAGTTGAGAGAGAGACACTGCTCTGTTGTTAAGTTGAGAGCGATGCACTGCTCTGTTGTTAAGTTGAGAGAGAGACGCACTGCTCTGTTGTTAAGTTGAGAGAGACACACTGCTCTGTTGTTAAGTTGAGAGCGACGCACTGCTCTGTTGTTAAGTTGAGAGCGAGACGCACTGCTCTGTTGTTAAGTTGAGAGCGACGCACTGCTCTGTTGTTAAGTTGAGAGAGAGACACACTGCTCTGTTGTTAAGTTGAGAGAGAGACACACTGCTCTGTTGTTAAGTTGAGAGAGAGACACACTGCTCTGTTGTTAAGTTGAGAGAGAGACACACTGCTCTGTTGTTAAGTTGAGAGAGAGACACACTGCTCTGTTGTTAAGTTGAGAGAGAGACACACTGCTCTGTTGTTAAGTTGAGAGCGACACACTGCTCTGTTGTTAAGTTGAGAGCGACACACTGCTCTGTTGTTAAGTTGAGAGAGAGACACACTGCTCTGTTGTTAAGTTGAGAGAGAGACACACTGCTCTGTTGTTAAGTTGAGAGAGAGACACACTGCTCTGTTGTTAAGTTGAGAGAGAGACGCACTGCTCTGTTGTTAAGTTGAGAGAGACACACTGCTCTGTTGTTAAGTTGAGAGCGACGCACTGCTCTGTTGTTAAGTTGAGAGCGAGACGCACTGCTCTGTTGTTAAGTTGAGAGCGACGCACTGCTCTGTTGTTAAGTTGAGAGAGAGACACACTGCTCTGTTGTTAAGTTGAGAGAGAGACACACTGCTCTGTTGTTAAGTTGAGAGAGAGACACACTGCTCTGTTGTTAAGTTGAGAGAGAGACACTGCTCTGTTGTTAAGTTGAGAGAGAGACACACTGCTCTGTTGTTAAGTTGAGAGCGACACACTGCTCTGTTGTTAAGTTGAGAGAGAGACACACTGCTCTGTTGTTAAGTTGAGAGAGAGACACACTGCTCTGTTGTTAAGTTGAGAGAGAGACACTGCTCTGTTGTTAAGTTGAGAGAGAGACACACTGCTCTGTTGTTAAGTTGAGAGAGAGACACTGCTCTGTTGTTAAGTTGAGAGAGAGACACACTGCTCTGTTGTTAAGTTGAGAGAGAGACACTGCTCTGTTGTTAAGTTGAGAGAGAGACACACTGCTCTGTTGTTAAGTTGAGAGCGACACACTGCTCTGTTGTTAAGTTGAGAGAGAGACACTGCTCTGTTGTTAAGTTGAGAGAGAGACACTGCTCTGTTGTTAAGTTGAGAGAGAGACACACTGCTCTGTTGTTAAGTTGAGAGCGACACACTGCTCTGTTGTTAAGTTGAGAGAGAGACACACTGCTCTGTTGTTAAGTTGAGAGAGATGCACTGCTCTGTTGTTAAGTTGAGAGAGAGACACACTGCTCTGTTGTTAAGTTGAGAGCGACACACTGCTCTGTTGTTAAGTTGAGAGAGAGACACACTGCTCTGTTGTTAAGTTGAGAGAGACACACTGCTCTGTTGTTAAGTTGAGAGAGACACACTGCTCTGTTGTTAAGTTGAGAGCAACGCACTGCTCTGTTGTTAAGTTGAGAGAGAGAGACACACTGCTCTGTTGTTAAGTTGAGAGAGACACACTGCTCTGTTGTTAAGTTGAGAGAGACACACTGCTCTGTTGTTAAGTTGAGAGCAACGCACTGCTCTGTTGTTAAGTTGAGAGAGAGACGCTGCTCTGTTGTTAAGTTGAGAGAGAGACACACTGCTCTGTTGTTAAGTTGAGAGAGAGACACACTGCTCTGTTGTTAAGTTGAGAGAGACACACTGCTCTGTTGTTAAGTTGAGAGCAACGCACTGCTCTGTTGTTAAGTTGAGAGAGAGAGACACTGCTCTGTTGTTAAGTTGAGAGCGACGCACTGCTCTGTTGTTAAGTTGAGAGAGACGCACTGCTCTGTTGTTAAGTTGAGAGAGAGACACTGCTCTGTTGTTAAGTTGAGAGAGACACTGCTCTGTTGTTAAGTTGAGAGAGACGCACTGCTCTGTTGTTAAGTTGAGAGAGAGACACTGCTCTGTTGTTAAGTTGTGAGCGATGCACTGCTCTGTTGTTAAGTTGAGAGAGAGACACACTGCTCTGTTGTTAAGTTGAGAGAGAGACACACTGCTCTGTTGTTAAGTTGAGAGAGAGACACACTGCTCTGTTGTTAAGTTGAGAGAGAGACGCACTGCTCTGTTGTTAAGTTGAGAGCGACGCACTGCTCTGTTGTTCTATAAGGTCATTTAGAACTGTACTTTGTGAAGAAACTCAAAGCGTTAAGAGTGATGCACTGCTCTGTTGTATGTTAGAGCGACGCACTGCTCTGTTGTATGTTAGAACTTTGTCTGATTACTTTTTTCAGTAAATAGTCATCTAACTTGTTACTTTTTACAAGCCAGTAATCTGATTACAGTTACTTTTGCAATGGGCTGTGCGTTACTATTTAGTTACTATCTCATAATTTACCCATAATGATAAGCTTAATTTGAGAGAATAACAAACTATAATACCATGTTTTATATTACACAACGGTTTTACACATTTATTTTTAATTAAAATTATATTATATACATTTTCTATTTTATTTAGTTTGGGAACCACTGTCCTAGAGTGCCTGGGCAGTGGACAGCTGTGACCTTATATGGCCTGATGGCTGATGACGTCTCATGATGACCTGTCTGAGCAGCCAATCATGATTTATGACATTATGCACTTTCAATAAAGCATTATTTAAAAAAAAAAAAAAATTTGTCATTCTTATGTTGTGGCAGCAGCAGGGGGGGGGACAACGACTTCGTAACCTAGTTACTTTCAAAGTAATCAAGTAATCAGTAAAGTAACTAGATTATTTTTTAAAGGAGTAATCAGTAATCAGTAATCAGATTATTGTTTACAAGTAATCTGTGGCATCACTGCACACAACACAATCACACTGAAACTGGCCCCTGTAAATGTCTAAACCCAACCCCCTCCAATGTACAGTTTCCCCCACCCCGCCTACCCCCCCCCCCCCCACTCCACCTACCCAACCTCCTCCAATGTACAGTTTCTTCCCCCTCAAATGTATATACTCTCTTTTCAGACTCCTTTTGTACACATAAACAGTACTGTATATTTGTAGATCTGCTATGTCATAAATGTCTAGATGCAACAGTACTGTATATCTGTCATCTGTGTATGTCATATGTTATGATGAATTGAAAATGGGGGACCCTGATGTAAACAAGACGAAAGTCTTTCTCTGGTCTGCATCCCCTTAACAATTGTGTGCATTGAGCCGTACTGTATTGTACCCATTCTGCAATCTGTTAATACAATTTTCAATCAATCAATCAATCAATCAATCAATATGCACTCCTCGATCCTCACCTGTTTCTCGGTCCTCTCGGTGCCCGCCGGCACGGTGTCGTGGTGCTTGTGCTCATCCATCATGCACAGGACGCACACGGAGGTCTGGTCCGTGCGGCAGAAGGCCTCCAGCAGCTTGTCGTGCTGGGCGCACACCTTCTCCCGCATCTGGCCCGTGGCTTTGACCAGCTTGTGCTTCATGAGGGCCGGGTACTCGTAGTGGGACTGCAGGTGGGTCTCGCAGTACGAGGCCAGGCACAGCAGGCAGGACTTCAGCGCCTTCTGCTTCCTCGTGGTGCAGAAGTCACACAGCACGTCGCCGGGCTTGACCCCGGCGGTGGTGGACCGGCGGCCGCGAGAGGTGGTGCTGCCGGTGCCGGTAGAGCGGCGGGGCTTACCGGCGGTACCCACACTGCTGTACCGGTCCAGGTCCAGAGTGCTGGGGTGGGACATCATTCAAATTCAATCAAACTGGTGGATTATAATAAAGGGGAGATCTCTCTCAGGTAATATCCACAGGTTGAAGTAGGTCAGTCTTTATTTTTATAAGGCGAAATAAAATGCGATTTCCAATCCCACAGGTGAAGAAAGATCCAGGTGAAGTTGCACAGCGAGCAGAGCGTGTGTGAGTTCTCCAGGTGAGACTGAGAGTGGAGCTGGGTGTGTGAGGGGGAGAATGTAAGCTATGATCAGCTCCACTCTTGGTTGAACCAGTATTCCTGGTTGTATGTTTAATAGGCGGAGGGGGGAGTGGCACAAGGTCTGCCTTTGACAAAGGAGAGGGTTAAAGGAAAAGTTATTATTTAAGAAGTTATGGTGGAAAATCTATAATTATAAAACAGTTATGGAATGTGCTTATAAATAGTATAAGATACATGAATGTTCTGGTTTAAATAAGAATGTTATAGTCAGGCGGTCAGGTGGCGTAGCGGAGATTGCGTTCGTCACCAACCCCGGAGCGGCTGGATTCAGCTCACAGCTCCGGGGTTGTCACCAGCTTGGCTGGCCGTTCACACTAATACAATTGGCAGTATTAGAGGGTGGGAGAAGCTGGCCGGGTGGGTCCGGGTCGTTGTAAACAGCGACTCCTACAGTTCGGTCGGGGCGCCTGCTCAGCGCGGATAGGATCTAAGGGGGGTAGTGTGATCCTTCCACACGCTACGCCCTCTCAGTGAGAGTCCGCGCTGCCAGGTGAAAAGAAGCGGTTGATTGGCTGTGCGTGTGTCGGAGGAAGCACGTGATAGCCTCCACTCTCCCACACCGACTGTGGGGGGTAAGTGCGCAGCGACCAGGAAGGGGATTGGGAATTGGCATAACGACTAACATTGGGATGGGAGAAAAATCGGAGGAAAAAGGAGGGGGAAAAAGATAAAAAAAAAAAAAAAAAAATTATAGTCAACATGTTTATGAAGGCCTGATGACATACTGTAAATGGCTGCATTTATATAGCAGCTTTTATCCAAAGCGCTTTACAATTTGTTGCTCACATTTTACCCGTTCACTCACACAGCGACAGCAGAGGCGACCATGCAAGGTGCCAACCTGCTCATCGGGAGCAGTTAGGGGTTAAGTGTCTTGCTCAAGGACACATCGACAGGCTGCCCGCCTGGGAGGGGGCAGGGAATCGAACCGGGAACCTCCGGATTACCAGACGACTGCTCTACCCTCCTGAGCCACTGTCGCCATCCATACTGTAGACATGGATGTTCGAAGGTCCACGCATTAACCATTTCACTGCCGCACTGCCAAACGGTTAACCCTTTCACTGCGACAATACACATAAGGTTAACCCTTTCACTGCCACACAACAGCAGGTTAACCCTTTCACTGCCACACGACAAAGGGTAAACCCTTTCACTGCCACCCGTCGGTAGTGTGATAGTAAAGGGTTAACCTTCTGTAGTGTGGCAGTGAAATGGTTAAAGTGCACTGCCCCCCCCCCCCCCCCCCCAATTATTATTATTATTATTATTATTATTATTATTATTATTATTATTATTATTATTATTATTATTATTATTATTATTATTATTATTATTATTATTATTATTATTATTATTATTATTATTATTATTATTATTATTATTATTATTATTATTATTATTATTATTATTATTATTATTATTATTATTATTATTATTATTATTATTATTATTATTATTATTATTATTATTATTATTATTATTATTATTATTATTATTATTATTATTATTATTATTATTATTATTATTATTATTATTATTATTATTATTATTATTATTATTATTATTATTATTATTATTATTATTATTATTATTATTATTATTATTATTATTATTATTATTATTATTATTATTATTATTATTATCATCCCCGTTCTTGTTTCTACTACAGACGTCTATCTGATTTGTCACAGACAGGGAGTGGTTTCAGTCTATCCGAGAACTGGTGGCACTGGTTGGTTACCCCCACCCCACCCCCTATTATCATTCAGTATTCTATTTGTGTTGTATTATTACTATTAGTTGTACTGTCACTTTAGGTGGTGGGCGTGCTCACGGGGGTGTGGCGCTAATGGGAGTGTTTTTATGGAATGTCATTCACTTTTCATGTTGGTTGACAGTTCACTGAGGTTGACAGTTCACGGAGAGAGGGGGTGAGAGTTAGGAGAGCATATTTTCTTTTGACCGCAAATCGCAATATTGAAAGCATGCATCATTATGTACTATCTATGCCTATACTAACTGTCTACTGTATCTAGGTCAACTTGTCAAGTTGCTCTTTAGTGACCCCAAGTGGCAGTTTATGGCACAGCAAGCGGTAACTATTTATCAGACACAGGGACACAATAGTAGAGAAATCACAATGAATAATTAAAAGAAATACAACGGTGACCGCAGGGACTAATGAGTAGAGTCTGTTTGTACCCTGGCGCTGTCTAGACCAGGGGCGGCTCTAGTGTCAGACCTTTAGGGGGGCTCAGCCCCGAGCCCGAGAGCCCAAACTGATTGGCCAATGTACACACACAACAGCGTGTCAGTGTGTGTGTGTTCAAGTTCAAGTTTCTTTATTAGTTGTCATACAAAAATACAGAATACTTTTATATGAAATGCTTTTTTTCTGTTTTTGTGCTAGATAAAAAATAGATAAAGTATAAAATAGAAAGTCAAAAGTACGTAAACAAGTGTAAACAAAAGTGTTCAATATACATATATATACAATACAGAGTAGAAAAAATTAGTAACTGAGTTACAATATACAGTACAATGCAGAAATGGGATGAGGTACAACTTAGGGTAAGGTGCAATGAGGTATGAGTTGTAGTGCAAATCTCTACCAATAAAATGTATAAATATAGTATATAAGTGTGTTAAAGTGTCTAAAGTGGGTGCTGCTACAGTGAGTTGTTTATTTAAAGTGAGTGTGGATGTGTGCTGTGAGTATTTGATGGTTAGTTACATACTGTTATTGTCATTGAGGGTCCTGAGAGCCTGGGGATAGAAGTGTGTTAATGTAGAGTTGTCCATTTGTTCAGCTACACTCTGCTGACCATTTTAGACCTGTTAATAAAAGCATTTACTCATCATATAAATCAACCTCAGTCTCAATTATATGACTAGAAAGACACAATCACATTTTGAGAAAACGTACTTTAATGTTGAACCACAACGCCATAACTTGGTTTATAAAGGACAGTGTATTGCATGTCTTATGTCTTTTGTGTGGACCCCAGGAAGAATAGTTCTTACTGATGTAATAACTAATGAGGATCCTAAATAAACATAACATGATCAAAGGTAAGTATTGTGCAAAATATTGATAATTGAAGAAGTAAAATAACAAAAAGTCCATTTCTTCATGAACTACCTGAATAATGTACAAAATAAAGGATGAGGTGTAAAATAAATAATAATAAATAGTTCTAACATAGGCTCAACTCACCCCAAAAGACTACAATATAGTGCCGGAGCCCCCCCCCCCCCCCCTTCACTTTGTCACTTTACACTTCCAAGACTAGACCTCTGCAACAGGTCCTGCATTATTAAAAAAAAAAAAAGATCGGGGGTTCTCAAACTTTTTCAAACCACAACCCCATTTTATTTAGGATTTCTTTTGGGGACCCCACACTTAATGTATCACGTCATTTCAACGTGGTTTGATTGATTGATTGAAATGTTTATTAACAGATTGCAGAATGGGTTCAATACACAACTGCTACGAGGAGGCAGACCAGAGAAAGACGTTTGTCTTGTTTACATCAGGGTCCCCCATTTTCAATTCATAATGACATTTATGACATACATAACATACAGATATATATCATGACATTTATGACATACACAACATACAGATATATATCATGACATTTATGACATACACAACATACAGATATATATCATGACATTTATGACATACACGACATACAGATATATATCATGACATTTATGACATACACGACATACAGATATATATCATGACATTTATGACATTACACAACATACAGATATATATCATGACATTTATGACATTACACAACATACAGATATATATCATGACATTTATGACATACACAACATACAGATATATATCATGACATTTATGACATACACAACATACAGATATATATCATCATGACATTTATGACATACACAACATACAGATATATATCATGACATTTATGACATTACACAACATACAGATATATATCATCATGACATTTATGACATACACGACATACAGATAGACAGTACTGTGGAATTTAGGACTATCAAAATATAAGCACACGTTGTTGAACTTGATCATTTAATTTAATTACAGCACTATGTTATCAATACACATTTATGAAACGAGGCATATTTAGCCAAAACATGTTGCCAGAACATTAAAAACCTACCCGCGACCCCACTTTGGGTCGCGCCCCGTAGTTTGAGAGCCGCTGCTCTAGACCACCGTGCACTAGCCAGCACCACTTATTAAAATATTTTGACACCGTTGAAACTTAAATAATCAAAATGAATACAATTATTCTGTTACAGCTGCTGAGCTATATATAGCTCATCTCCATGTGTTAATGATGTGTTATCTCTCCACCCCACGCTATGTTAGTGCTTGTGTCAGCAGCACAGGAGATAAGATGATTTATAAAAATTAAAAAGAAGATGATATATATTATACATATACCTAGTCCACGTCAAAGGGAGGAGCCTATAGCAAATGTACACAAACAACACACACACACACTGCTCTGGTGACGCGTCTACTCTGCTAACAGGGTTCACACAAGGTCCTTGAAGAAGTGCTTAAAGTGCTTGATTCTTTAAAAAGGTTGAGGCCTGGAGTTCCTCGCTGCACTTCAGACGCCAACGTGCCGCTTGAACTTGAAGCAACAGGGACAACGATGGAGATAAGTCCTTGGATGAAAGCGCGATGGAGATAAGTCCTTGGATGAAAGCGTTCAGCTAAATGACTAAATGTATCAATCAAACTAGTGCATGATTTCTCTACTATTGTGTCCTTGTGTCTGATAAATGGTTACCGCTTGCTGTGCCATAAACTGCCACTTGGGGTCACTAAAGAGCTACTTGACCTAGATACTAGCACAGTAGACTGTAGTATAGAGCAGTGGTTCTCAACTGGTCGAGCCTCGGGACCCAACATTTTCCTTAGTCATTAAGTCGCGACCCAAAACTTTGAACCACTATGATTTATGTAAAAATTAAATATTTGCAGTAATACGCAATCTTTCAAAACATGAAATAAACACAAAAAAGTGCAACAAAAATGCAACTATTGCTAAAAACCCAATGAAATAAAATAATAATAAATAATATATGCTTCTTAGCAGATTTCTTAGCTTAACATAACAGACCTAAATTTGGGGGAACTAATGGGATAACTGGGGTTGCAACAAAAGTGCAACTAGGGCTAAAAACCCAAATGAAAATAAATAATAATAATAATAATAATATAATAATAATAATAATAAATAAATAATTATGCTTCTTAGCAGACTTCTTAGCTTAACATAACAGACATAAGTTTGGGGGAACTAATGGGATAACTGGGGTTGCAACAAAAGTGCAACTAAGGGCTAAAAACACAATGAAATAAAATAATAATAATAATAATAATAAATAATATATCCTTCTTACCAGACTTCTTAGCTTAACATAACAGACCTAAATTTGGGGGAACTAATGGGATAACTGGGGTTGCAACAAAAGTGCAACTAGGGCTAAAAACCCAAATGAAAATAAATAATAATAATAATAATAATAATAATAATATAATAATAATAATAATAAATAAATAATTATGCTTCTTAGCAGACTTCTTAGCTTAACATAACAGACATAAGTTTGGGGGAACTAATGGGATAACTGGGGTTGCAACAAAAGTGCAACTAAGGGCTAAAAACACAATGAAATAAAATAATAATAATAATAAATAATATATCCTTCTTACCAGACTTCTTAGCTTAACATCCCAGGGAACTAATGGGATAACTGTTATTATTATTAACTGGGGATGTTGTTTGCTCCTGACAAGAGTCTCAAAGTCTGGGGTGATGGTAGACAAAGCAACTCTGAGGTCATGCTCAATGTCCAATCTGTTCTTCCGCTCTGTCTTCAGCTTGACCAGAGCTGAGAAGCCACTTTCACAAAGATAGGTGGTGCAAAAAAAAGTTTTAAAAAAAAGAAAAAAATAGTTTTATTTTTTATTTTTATTTTTTACACACATCCGCGACCCACTCAAAATGGCCCTGCGACCCACCTTTGGGTCGTGACCCACCAGTTGAGAAACACTGAGTACATAGTAAAAGAAAATTAAAAAAAAATTCAAATTTGTTATAGGCCTACGTTACTGTCTTTATTCATGCTATAAATACCTTCAGGTAAACATGACGACCTCTCCGTCCAGAACTAGAGCGACTTCCATGCACCGGTCAGAAAACAATTATGAACGGAGTGAACAATGAATATCATCAAAAACGTTGCTTCAGGCACGAGACACCCTTACTGCACAATATACACAACATATAACAAATAACACTGCATGGCAGCATGTAGGGTGTATATATATGTATTTACTGTATACATCTGTCCACATCCGTCTGTAAATACCTGCATACAATCCTTTTTATATATCTAGATACCATATCTGCACACATCCTTTGCCTTACTATAGCAGTCTTTATACCTGTATCACACATTAATACAACTCTGTACATAAATCTGATTAGCACTATACTCCATAGTACTCATTTATATATTTTATACCTAGTTATATATCATGTGTCTGAATATCCTTCTATATATCTACATATAATATAAAACCCATGTAACTCTGTATGATAGCATGTACAATACTGCTGTATATATTTATTCTTAACGTATATATACACACACACACATCTATCCACATACCTGCATATATAATCCTACATATCTGTACTAGTTACTATATATATATATATATATAAATATATTTGTACATATCCCTTACCTACTCATACTCAATCGTTTTAACATAGCTATAGATACTATATCTGTACAGAATATCCTTTACCTACTACATAGTGTCTTAATACCTGTATCAGTGTACATAATACCAAAACTATTTACATACATCTCATAAGCACTACACTCAGTCCAGTTTAATCACCTGTACATTGTATATTACTATTACACTTTACTGTTACATTTGCACTCTGGTTGGATGCCACACTTCTTTTCGTTGTACTGTACTTGTGCTGCATGATGACAATCCATTTGAATCTAATCTAAAATGTTGGCCAACAGCTCAATAAACCAACTGTGTCCATCTTCAAAATCCTCAACACCTCCTATTTTTACATGCACCACTGCTGCCATCTGCTGGTGAGACCGAGTTAAATAAAGTTTTCAATCAATCACTGCAGCTCCCAGCGCGGCGTGCTGCACCTGGATTCTGGATCCTTCTCCACGCGGGACGACCAGGTGGCCCTATGACTCATAGATGCTATGACTGACAGGTGGCCTTGTGCGCACGTGTTGGCTAGCCGGACCTATCACCGACAGGTGGGCGTGTACGGTATAACTAGGTCTCTCGCGAACTGAAACGAATTATCCATCTTCTTGTATCGTCTCGTTGGTGGTAACTGGTAAGTCGTATTGATGCTAACTCTGAAAAGTGTGTATATACTATAATTTCAGCAGTTATAAGTTATACAAGTGTCAAATTATTTACAAAGTAACGTTACCGTTCATTAACATGAGTTGACTTGATAGATAGATGGATATATATGTTTTACACGACAAGTTAGCTAAGTTAACCATCGTTTCTCTTGCTAGTTACAGCAGACTGTTCAACCATCTTGTGTAGAAGAATGACTTCGTATCAGGAGGTGAGTCAATAACATTACATTATAGTAGTGCTATTCTTCTTTTAGTAACAAACACCTAGACTAGTTAACACAATCCAAGTGAAATGAGAGACATTCACAAATGTTTTGCTTTTTAGACATTTTATTTGGGGCAAAAGAAAACCCCCATTCAACTATATTATTACTGGGTCTGGGTCCATTGATATAGTTTGACTATCAGAGTACACGCATTCAGACAGCGTTTGACACGATTCCCAGCGTCGTGTTTAGCCGCACTGTATTATTGTACAATTTGTACCCATTCTGCGAAGTTTTCAAGCCATATGAACGCCATGGCAGCAGGGGGCCGCGCGCCACTGGGAACTAGTGTTGTGACGTCACGTCGCGTGGTTCTCCCGCCTGGACCATGACATGTCTTATAATATTCATGAGGTTACTTAACCTTAACCTTCTGTAGTGGTAGTGAAAGGGTTAACCGTCTGTAGTGTGTGAGTGAAAGGTTAACCTTCTGTAGTGTGGTAGTGAAAGGGTTAACCGTCTGTAGTGTGGTAGTGAAAGGGTTAACCTTCTGTTGTGAGGTAGTGAAAGGTTAACCTTCTGTAGTGTGGTAGTGAAAGGGTTAACCTTAGTGAAAGGTTAACCTTCTGTAGTGTGGTAGTGAAAGGTTAACCTTCTGCAGTGTGGTAGTGAAAGGGTTAACCTTCTGTAGTGTGGTAGTGAAAGGTTAACCTTCTGTAGTGTGGTAGTGAAAGGGTTAACCTTAGTGAAAGGTTAACCTTCTGTAGTGTGGTAGTGAAAGGGTTAACCTTCTGTAGTGTGGTAGTGAAAGGCTTAACCTGCTGTAGTGTGGTAGTGAAAGGGTTAACCTTCTGTAGTGTGGTAGTAAAAGGGTTAACTGTCTGTAGTGTGGTAGTGAAAGGTTAACCTTCTGTAGTGTGGTAGTGAAAGGGTTAACCTTAGTGAAAGGCTTAACCTGCTGTAGTGTGGTAGTGAAAGGGTTAACCTTCTGTAGTGTGGTAGTAAAAGGGTTAACTGTCTGTAGTGTGGTAGTGAAAGGTTAACCTTCTGTAGTGTGGTAGTAAAAGGGTTAACTGTCTGTAGTGTGGTAGTGAAAGGTTAACCTTCTGTAGTGTGGTAGTAAAAGGGTTAACTGTCTGTAGTGTGGTAGTGAAAGGTTAACCTGTAGTGTGGTAGTAAAAGGGTTAACTGTCTGTAGTGTGGTAGTGAAAGGTTAACCTTCTGTAGTGTGGTAGTAAAAGGGTTAACTGTCTGTAGTGTGGTAGTGAAAGGTTAACCTTCTGTAGTGTGGTAGTAAAAGGGTTAACTGTCTGTAGTGTGGTAGTGAAAGGTTAACTGTCTGTAGTGTGGACGTGGTAGTGAAAGGGTTCATGCTCACTCAGATCAGATTTTGTTTGTTTGTTTGGCTGTTCACGTTATTAATTATTATAATTTTGTTCCAGCGTGACCATGCCGCAGTATTTGCCTGCGTCCACCTCTTGTTTGATGTGGTCGTTTAAATAGAGAAGGCATGTGTAGAACATGAAAGGAGAGTAGAACATGTTTGTTCATTTAAAAGTATTACAAAATTGTATGTACTTATGTCATGAGGTGGTGAGCAACTTAACATTACACTCTGATTATTGCTGTGATGTACTTTTATAATTAAATAAATACATTTCATATACATTTGAAATTCATGGTTTGTTGTGTTCTTTATCAGTAGTTTATATAAATGTATTATGGCAATTCATGATGTATTTTTGTAAGTTTGGGTCCCCGGGGAAACACCAAATTTCTCTTTTGGGTCTCGAGCTGAAAAAGTTTGGGAACCTACTTATCAGACTGTAGAGACTTTATTATTCATGGCTGGGAAGATTCCATGTGACATAATAAAACACAACACTATTGATTGATTGATTGATTGATTGAAAAGTTTATTAACAGATTGCAGAATGGGTACAGTACAGTACAGCTCAATACATACAATTGAGGATGCAGACCTGAGAAAGACTTTCGTCTTGTTTCCATCAGGGTCCCCCATTTTCAATTCATCATATGACACACATGACATACAGATAGACAGTACTGCTACATCTATACATTTATGACATACCAGATTTTCAAATACAGTACTGTTTGTGATACAAAAAAAATCCAGAAGAAGAGTATATACATTTGACATAGAAACTGTGCATTGGGGGAGGTTGGGTAGGTGGGGTGGGGCTGTACATTGGAGGTGGGGGGGGGGGGTTGGGTAGGGGGGGGGGGGGGGACACTGTACATTGGAGTACTGACATACATTTGACATGGAAACTGTACATTGGAGGAGGTTGGGTAGGTGGGGTGGGGTTGGGTGGGGCTGTACATTGGAATAGCCATGCTTGGTCTTTATTGTACAACTGGGTTAGGACATTTGTAGGGGCCAGTTTTGAATTGCAGTCTCCCGTAGGTGTTCTTTGAGAGTGTTTTTGAAGGTGGGTAGTGATTTACATTCCTTTACAGCTTTGGGTAGGGCGTTCCACATTGTTGTGGCATAATTGCGAAACGTGTTTAGTCCCTTGTTTGAGCCGAATCTGGGTTTTACATGATTTGTGGAGCTCCCTCTGGTGTCGTGATCGTGGTATTCACTGACCTTTGGGAAGTATTTTGACATGTACATGGGTACCTTGGTCGTGTAGTGTATCTTGTAGACCAGGCCCACTCGTCTACTCTAAGCCATCCTAGGTTGGCAAAGTGTGCAGGGGTGAGGTGGGTTCTAGGAGTCAGGTCAAGCAGTAGTCTGACTAGTTTGTTTTGAGATGTTTGTAATTTGGTTTTTAGTGCCTTTGAGGTGCTTTGGTACCATGAGGTGCAAGCATAGTCGTAGTACCCTTGAATGAGTGCTCCTGCCAGAGTCTTCAGGGTATTCTTGTTTACCAGGGAGGAGATCCGGTACAAGAATCGAGTTCGTTGATTGACTTTTTTTATTACATTGGATGCCATTTTGTCACAGGAAAGATTAGCCTCTAGGATGGAACCCAGGTAGGTAATTTCATCTTTCCTTGTGACAATATTGTCACCCACTGTAACTGAGAAGCCGTCTGTTTTGCTGAGTTTGTTATTTGAACCGAAGAGAATGGACTCTGTTTTGCCCATGTGTAATGATAGTTTGTTGTCGGCGAGCCATATGCAGATTTTGCCTAGTTCCGAGCTGAGGGTTTTTTCAACCTGTAACTTGTTCTTGTCAGAGACCAGCAGGGCTGAGTCGTCCGCAAACAGGAACAAGTTGCAGTCACAAGCTGACGACATGTCATTTGCATAAATTAGGAACAGTAGTGGTCCTAGTATGCTTCCTTGTGGAACACCACAGCTCACTGTGAGGGGGGGGATAGGGTACCGTTTACCTCCACCATCTGTTCTCTCCCCTCCAGGTAGGATTGTATCCAGCTCACTGATAAACTATCAAAACCAATTGCTTTTAGCTTGTCAATCAGAATGGTGTGATTGACAGTGTCGAAGGCCTTAGGTGGCGATGATGATCCGCCTGGTTGCAATTGACCATGAAATGGAAAACAATAGGAAGAAGAACTTGGGTCGTGGTGCCAAAGCCTCCGTGTCTCAGCGTGTGTGAAGAAATGAATATAGTGTCAATAAGTAATGATAATTATGTCTGAGGTAATGGGAAATAATGTTTTCCGAGGAGACGGAGAGGCGGTAGGTGTTATCTGTGTATTAGCTAGGCGTGTATCGGAGAAGAAGCGGACATTTTGAAACAATGTTATCCCCACTAACGTTACTGACCCACGTGGCGACGACGCTGCTCTTTAGTTTTATAAACTGTATAAAACCTTGTATATCTTCCTGTACATTTGATATTTGACTGTATATTTTAGAAAGTAACTTGTTATATATACATATTTTAGAATGTATATCTTTGACTGTATTACTTTTGAGTTGACTAGCTAAATGTTTATTTGTGGTGCTGAATTTCCTTCGGATTAAAAGTGCTTCTATTCTATTCGTAAACGTTACGTTGCAATTCGAAACGGCCCTCGTGTAAATGTACAGTAAATGTCCTAACCCAATAATACCCGGGCCGAGACCCTCTTCTTGGGACCAACTTAGTATGGTTTTGTCGATATTCCAATGCCATTGGCAATGGTTTTGCTTGTACAATTGTACAGTTTCCCCACCCCACCTACCAACCTCCTCCAATGTACAGTTTCTACGTCAAATGTATATACTCTTCTCTGGACTCTTTTTGTATCACAAACAGTACTGTATTTGTAAATCTGGTATGTCATAAATTTATATATGTACAGTACTGTCTATCTGTATGTCATGTGTCATGTTATGATGAATTGAAAATGGGGGACCCTGATGTAAACAAGACGAAAGTCTTTCTCTGGTCTGCATCCCCTTAACAATATTGTGTGTTGAGCTGTACTGTACTGTATCCATTCTGCAATCTGTTAATAAAGTTTTCAATCAATCACAGGATAAGACTGTTGCAGCGATGGCAAATGACAACCTGGACCTGCCGCCAGCCCTGGCACCTTTGACCGTCTATGATGCCGAAGACGCCACCCATTCATTTATTACGGACCAGGTACGTTTCACTTTTCAGGGTCGAACGTTTCGTATGCACTCCTCTGCACACATTCGCGTTGCTTTGCACGTTACCCCTGCACATTTTGACAACCTAGGATGGCTTAGAGTAGACAACAGAGTAACAAGAATACCTTGAAGACTCTAACAGGAGCACTCATTCAAGGATACTACAACTATGCTTGCACCTCATGGTACCAAAGCACCTCAAAGGCACTAAAAACAAGACTACAAACATCACAAAACAAACTGGTCAGACTACTGCTTGGCCTTACTCACAAAACCCACCTTACCCCTGCACATTTTTGACAGCCTAAGATGGCTTAGAGTAGACACTAGACAGAGTACAGCAACTTGCAATAGGCCTGGTCTACAAGATGCACTACACCACTGGGATACCCATGTACACGTCGAAATACTTCCCAAAGGTCGGTGAATTCCACGCCCACAACACCAGAGGGAGTTCCACAAATCATGTTCAACCCAGATTCGGCTTAAACAAGGGACTAAACACGTTTCGTAATTATGCAACAATAATGTGGATTAATTTGCAGGGGTAAGGCAGGGCTGTACGTTAACTTTTTTTGCACATAGCACTGGTGCTACAGAGGTTGATAGTTTTGTAGCACAGGCCAAAATCTTGTAGCACAAGTATAAAACGTGTTATATTTGTAACAGTCACAAATGTGCCTATTGTATTTGTGTTATTTAGTTGCAGTGCCATGTTTGGCTGTCATTTAGTATATCGCCATGTGTTATTATTACTATAATACTCTCATATGCTATTTTCAATTAATATCATAAACAACATAAGGAATATTAGCATAATTTTGAGTGGACTGAAGGAATGAGTCAGCGTTAATAGTTTTAAATGCAAATAATTTATTGAAACATAGAAGTGGGGTCGGTTGGGACACACACACACACACAATGGGGGACCCTGATGTAAACGAGACAAAAGTCTTTCTCTGGTCTGCATCCCCTTAACAATTGTATGTATTGAGCCGTACTGTACTGTACCCATTCTGCAATCTGTTAAATAAAGTTTTCATTCATTCATTCACACACACTGTTTCAACTCACCACCCCCGCATCATATTGTAGTCTAGTCTGTCTTCAAACTTCCACTCCTCTCGAAACTGTTTTACATTTGAATATCAACATTATCTGTCCATCCTCAGTAATCCTCAGTTTACTATTATACTCCTGTCCTGAGTCCTCCTGACTAGTGACTTCATCGTCTTTCCAAACGCACGCACGCACACACACAGGGAAGGGGAGAGAGTGCCCCCCCATTTCCCTTTCCACACTGTGTCTGCTGGCTCTGCCTCTGATCAGGATTAGCTTGTTAGCTTGCTAACGTTGTAGTGATTAATTTCGGGCGATGTGCGCATAAAGGAATGGCGACGGTGCAAAGCATGTAGATGACCCGTTGAGAGAGAAAAAAAACACCACAGACTTATTTCGGGACGTGTAGGCGCACTGCTGTGTTAACGCAGCAGTGCGCACCAAACGACCAACGCGCTGCTCTGCTTGCAGAAGCACGGATAGGGCGGATATGACTCGTCGAGTTGTCACGGAGTTTTTTCAAAATAAGAGTATCATATGCACCTGAACGTTGCTAGCTATCGGAGCCTAGTTATTATAGCTGGAGCTGCGCGTGGGCAGAAATGAGACCCGCTACAGGATTTTCAAAATAAGAGTATCTATATGAACAGAATCCCTATCGCACCAGTGCTAGTGAAGTAAATCCATTCATCGCACAGACCGCTGTTGCTGTAGCACGTGCAATATATATGTCGCACTGTACAGCCCTGGGGTAAGGTGGGTTTTGTGAGTAAGGCCAAGCAGTAGTCTGACCAGTTTGTTTTGTGATGTTTGTAGTCTTGTTTTTATTGCCTTTGAGGTGCTTTGGTACCATGAGGTGCAAGCATAGTCGTAGTATCCTTGAATGAGTGCTCCTGTTAGAGTCTTCAAGGTATTCTTGTTTACCAGAGAGGAGATCCGGTACAAGAATCTTGTTCGTTGGTTGACTTTTTTTGATTACATTGGATGCCATTTTGTCACATGCAAGATTTACCTCTAGGAACCTAGGTATGTAATTTCATCTTTCCTTGTGACAATAATGTCCCCCACTGTAACAGAGAAACCGTTTGCCTTGCTGAGTTTGTTATTTGATCAAAAGATAATGGATTCTGTTTTACCCAGGTGTAATGATAGTAGGGGTGGACGGTATAAACGGTATACGGTATAAACGGTATGAATTTGCGCTACGGTATGGATTTTGACTATACCTTGTAACCGGTAGAGCAGCTCTAAAATAGCAATGACGTGACATAACCACAGCCAGGGCTCCCCTAAAAATAGATATGTGCGAACTGGAAAATATTATTTAGGAGCAAGTTTCAAGTTCAAGTTTCTTTAATAGTTGTCATACAGAAGTACAGAATACTTTTATACAAAATGCTTCTTACTGTTACGCTCCAGAGACTGTGCAAGACAAGATAGTATGAAATAAAATAACATAGTAAAATTAGAAGTAAAAAAAATGAGGTCACAGTGTTCAGTTTAGACATATGTACAATGTTCGATGCAGAATAGACATAACTGAGTTACCATATAATATACAATACTGTGCAGTGTACTAATATACAATACTATATAGCACAGAGGCTTTGTGTAGTGGGCCTGTCAACGCGCAATTGTCATTTCATTATAGACCAGGGCTGTACGCTAAGCTTTTTCACTAGGGGCACACTTGCCCCTAAATGAGAAATTTAGGGGCAAAAAATATTTTTTAGGGGCACATTTTTTATATAATTTTTTTTTAATAAAATATATATATTATATAATCATACTTGTAGTTGTATTATCTGCGAGACATCGCCACCACGCAACAAGTCTAAATGCTCGCTATATGCAACCAGCTCCACTGTCTGTGTGTACTGACTGAGTAGCCTCCAGCTACGGCCAGGATTCTCCGGAGCTGCAGCTGGGCCCTATACTGTAGGGATGTGCATCTCCTCACTGAGGCCGATGCGATGTGCATCTCGATACGGTGCCAACGATACGATACATTATCGATACATTTGAAGCACCGGGCTATGCGATATGATTCACCCCCTGTTGAGATACGATACGATTCGATACGATTTGATTCAACATAATGCGATTCGGGGCGATACGATGCGATTCAACACGATGCAAAATAATAATAATAATAATAAATAATACAATTTTATGGTATGACAGAGGATTTGGTTGTATTCCTTATATGCAGCTTATATTATTATTAAAAATAAAAGAATCTACTGTAAGACAATTTATATAAAAACTCTTGGGTGCCTAAGAAGACTGTCTTTTCTATCCACTTTAGCTAAAAACACACGAGAGAGAGAGATATGCCGTAATATTTTATGTTCTATTTTATGATGAACATTTTTGTATATACTATATTTTACAATGATATTTTGTATGTACTTATATCTGTTTGTAATCCATGTTTATGTTTAATATTGCTTTGGCAACATGTAGAAGTACGTCATGCCAATAAAGCCATTTGAGAGAGAGAGAGAGAGAGAGAGAGAGAGAGTCCCCGTCTGAGCTGTCGTCGACAGTTGATGATGTCACACACTAGACTAGGTCACTAGGATGCGTCGTCTATACTTTCCGACGACCGTAGCTCCATTATGTCAACAACACGGAGGCAGCCAGCCTGGATGGATTGCATGAAGCGATATAATTAAGAAATGAATAACCAATAAATGTGAAGTTATCTTTGAACCCCTGTTGTCAAGCGTCTTCAATATACCCCCCCCTCCTCACTAATGGTACTGGTGTTGCAGAGTCACTTTAGTTAGAAGACACTAGTTTAGCGTTAGCTGAACGGCTAACTGGCGTTAGCCAGAGGCTACTAGCGTTAGCATGTTGAGCAATTCTATTCATGTCTCCTCGACTTCCACTGTTTGTTGATAACTGTGACGCGGCTCTCGCCTTATATGTAGTAGCGAAGCAATAGTATCTGCTGTGTGTGTGTGCAGTCACAGTGCACTGCTGACAAGTGGATGAGAGGAAATTATATCAATGCATCGGTTTTTGATGATGCAAAGACGCTACAACAAGATGCATCGCGAGTTCAGCCCTGACATTTTGCCGACGCGGGGACATATTCCACCGGTACACTTGCCCTATCAGAGTGAGTGCTCAGTCGATTGTTCCCGCTGATCATACCTGCTGAGTGCTCACTGCTCAGCTCGCGTGAGTGACGTCATCACACGCCTTGGATAATTTAGGAGTGAAATGCGAATCCAAGGCTTGAAAGCACTACTCGCAAGCCCGCCCCCAGATAATATTTACCAATCGCAACGGCCAATTAAAGGGGCAATTCGCGATGATATCATCGCAGTGTACAGCCCTGTAGACGCAGAGCAGAGTGGACCTTCAATTCTAGAAGCAAACTAGCTCTTCCGCCCTGCGTTTGAAGGCTGTGTGACAACGCGCAGTTTCTATGTGTAATGTAAACTCTGTGACGAGTCTAATGGTCTAACATGCTTTGCATCCTCGCCATTCTGGAATGCCCACGTCGCGCTAAAAACCTTATGTAATGTTAACTGTTGATGTAGACTCAGAAAGCTAACGTTAGCTCCACTCATAGCAGCCCCCTCACTCTCTCTCTCTCTCCATCCCTCCCTCTCTCTCTCTCTCTCTCTCTCTCTCTCTCTCTCTCTCTCTCTCTCTCTGCTAACAATCCTGATTCGATTCTTGAACCCATTTCATTAAAAAGGAAGATATTGATGGACATTAGCTATAGCAGGGGTGGCCAACCAGTCAGAGACTAAGAGTCACAAAAATTACTGTGGTACCACAAAGAGCCACACCATATACCAGCGTTTCTCAACCTTTTTTTTCAGTCACGGCACCCTTCATGTGTTTATAGGTCTCACCCTCTGGCCTCTGAAGTTGCTAATGTCTTTTTTATTTGGGCCTCACAGGGTTAGCCTCTTAAGCCCGAGATATACAGTAAAAGTGTATATTTTCAGCATTACGTTTGTTTACCAATTATTTTAACTGTTATTAGTGAAATATAAGATTATAGAAATCTCAGGGCATTGAGTCGGAAACCGGCGCATATTGACAGGAGGAAGTGGCACAGCCAAAAGTGAGTAGTCTTTTGAAGGAAGAGACTCAGGGCTTTCAAATTTAGAAAAACTACCCTACCCAGCTCACACCAGCCCCTGTCAATCATCTGACTTCTGGATTTACTTTTTAATTTCTCTTATTTTTTGGGATTATCTCCCACAAACCTGAACGTTATTGCCATAAAACGGAACGCAGTTAGTTTCTCTACCTTCTGTGAACGTCTTGCAAAAAACGGTGTTGCAATATGATGAAAAATGGTGGAGAAATTTACATTATAAAAAAGATGGCAGAATTCAGTACTGTATCTACAAAACCTGTTTAATCATCTTCCCTTTATTCATTTACTTAGATTTTTCAGGTCTGGTCAATTTTAGCATGGTGTTATTCACAGTCAAAGATAATTTTTTTTTAAAGGGGAACTATTTGACTTTCTTTCACTATTTGGGCACTTTTACACAATTCCTGTGAGTCTATGGAACACCTCTGTAATATATATATATTTTTTTATTCATTGTTTTGTATTTCTAATCAAGTCCTCAAAAACAGCATTTTTCTACCTCAAGATTTCGAGCTGTTTTGAGCCTGGGCTCCTAAACCACTGCGGAGCGTCGTGTTCGCCTGAACATTAACATGCAGCAGTGACTATATGACATCACATATAGGCACATTTTCAAACGACTCAGTTCAGTGAGGGTGAATATTGTGAGAGGAGAATTGGAAGAATGCACCAATATGAGAATTTTGAGACATAGATCATATTAATATAAGTTCACATAGCTAGGAAACAATGCTAAACACTCAAAGGCCATTTATAAGATAGTTCCCCTTTAAATAGAATTGATATTCTCCTTTGGTTCCTTACAATTTACTCAAGCCTAGTAACAGACACACTATTTCTGACACTGATCCATATATGTCCCTAGATTCAGATACCATGCAAATGGTAGATGAAGAACATGCAAATGGACCATTTAAAAAAAAAATGTAAATGTTTATTCTACGTCCTTATGGAATGAGTGACATAATTTTTTTTTTTTTTTTTTTTTTTTTTTTTTTAAATGGATGGAAGAGCCGCACATTGACGGGCAAAGAGCCGCATGCGGCTCGCGAGCCGCGGGTTGGCCACCCCTGAGCTATAGTATAGCTCAGCAGCTGTAACAGAATCATTTTATAATTTTTTATTATTTATGTTTTAAGTTAACGACAAAAAAAGCCAGCGGTGGACCGACATAACAAACGCTGTCACTGTTTACTTGTGTAACTAACTAAGGACATGATTCCTTTTCAAACTGTCGATCAAAAGGGCTTTAAAGACATGGTCAAAACTTATAATTCTTTTTATTTAATTTTATTTATATTTTTTATGTTGTGGGACTTGACCAGCACTTTGTTCAACTTTGTCAGTGCTGTAAAGTTTAAACCTTTTTAAATCTTAGACAAACAAAACACTTTGCTTTCATGAAATATTGTAAGCTGTCATTTGAGGCTTTATAAAAGCAGCACAATGAACACAAATCTGTCAGTGCCGAGTCCGACCTCATCTTAAATAACAAACGGCATTGCTTGTTGTAGTTAACAAAGAGAGGCAGAGTTGATTTTGCAAAAAATAAATCATGTATATATATTTTTATAATCGATTTTTATTTTCATATTTGAATCCCATGCCCATCGAACGAAGCTTTGAAGTATATAAGACAGCCCTAGTAATAGCTGCCATACCAGTGTTACCCCTTCAGAAGAATACAATTTCTTTTTTAAGATGAATGAATATAGTTTTTTTCCTATACACGCTATATTAAAAAATTCAAAATTCAAGTGTATATGATCGGTATACATTATGCTTCATCATGCGTGAAGGAAAGGGGGGGGGGGGTCGTTTATAATTCCTTGATCGTCAGTAACTGCTTTATTTAGTATGGGTTGATATATTGATCAGATGGTTTGCAGTGAAATGAATAAACAATCGGGCTGAAAATAACGTTACTGTCCTCTTACTGTTCGCCGATGAGATTGGAGGAAAAAGATCCCAATTATTTGACGCCGATCTCCTAGATCCATTTCCGGTTTGTATGGCGCAATAAACGCCGAAATCATATCGATTATTAAGTTTAGAAAGCGAATAGCGATCCAAATGCACTATAGTGTTTGTCTGGATCCACGTAACAAGATGTTACTGCCGGAGGGATTTCCTCGATGCACCAGCGCCACTTCCGGTTTTGGCGAGAGTGTAACTCGCCCGACCATCCACCAGGCGGCGGTATTGAGGCGTTGCAATTAGAGTTGTTCCGATACCAGTATCGGAAATGCCGCCGATACTGCCTAAAATGCTGGTATCGGTATCGGCCGATACACGTAAATTGTAGCCTCCGATCCCATGACGTAATTTATCTCCTGCGGAGAGTGAGGATTATAAAATGAAGGTGTTTTAAAGTGTGATGCTGTTTGTCATTTTAACAGCAGATACACTTTCTTAAATTCCATTGTCCTCGACAGTGCGGTGTGACGGGGAGCTCGGACGGGATGCGTTTTGCTGGTGTTATGATAGCATTAGCTGAAAAGCTAGCTAGTTGGAACAACATCCGCCCGTTACATCAAATCAGATGATTGCCTGTCCTTTCTCCAGGACCTGACACTGTCCGTCTATCAACAATAATGCACCCACGGTGAATCGTATTTAAGTTAAGTAGCTACTGACTAGCGTTAGCTGACTAACGTTATCAAATGTCAATGCGGGAAGACGAGCTAGGTCAGCTAGCTTAGCTTGATAACGATACCGTGTCTAAAGTTGGTGCTATTCATAATCCAGCAATAATGTCTGCAGACCTGCAAGCAAAGTACAGCAAGTTCCAAGTGCCAAAGGATAAGAGTCTGAGGCGGAGTCTCAAAAGAGAATGTTGAATATTTATTTTGCATAGAAAATCACAACATGAATGCTCTATCTGCTACTAGCTTATAGACTGAGTATATCTGCAGAGCCACTGGGTAGCGAGTGCAACACCGTCTAATGTCCGTGCGGATCATTGGAGTAGGGTATATCTGCAGTGCTGCAGCCCCATACTCATTGATTAATGATACTAATACAAATCTATACAATCACCTGTTGTTGAATAAATACCATTACTTTCTAGTTATTACAAAAAAACAGTATATATAAAACAGTATCTGTAATAAAAAAAAAAAGTATAATTTATAATATATATATTTTTTTATATATAATGTATGCACTGGTATTGGATAAGTATCGGTATCGGCCGATACCCAAAGCTTAGGTATCGGAATCGGATCGGAAAGGAAAAAATGGTATCGGAACTCGGGGTCCCGCTGCAGTCCGGAGGATGGCTGGATGAATTATGAATGCCATGGCGAAAAAATTTAATATTGATCCCAAAAACGGCGTAAGTTGTTCTTGACGTTCAACGCATGACGGGCAAAAAACGGCGTAACTCGTTCTTGGCAACCAATGTTTTAACAAAGAAAGGCAGAGTTGATTTTTCAAAAGAAAAAAAGAAAAAATCATATATATATTTTTTATAATCTATTTTTATTTTCATATTTGAATCCCATGCCCATCGAACGAAGCTTTGAAGTATTTAAGACAGCCCTAGTAATAGCTGCCATACCAGTGTTTTACCCCTTCAGAAGAATACATTTTTTTTTAAAGATAAATTAATATACCGTGATATATACCGTTACCGTCTATGCTTCAAATTATACCGTGATATACATTTTAGACCATACCGTCCAGCCCTAAATGATTGTTTGTTTTTATCAGCGAGCCAGGTGCAGATTCTACCGAGTTCCGAGCTGAGGGCTTTTTCAACTTGTCAGAGACCAGCAGGGCTGAGTTGTCTGTGAACAGGAACAAGTTGCAGTCACAAGCTGATGACATGTCATTTGCATAAATTAGGAACAGTAAAGGTCCTAGTATGCTTCCTTGTGGAACACCACAGCTCACTGGGGGTGAAGGGGGGGGGGGGTAGTGTACCCTTCACCTCCACCACCTGTTCTCTCCCCTCCAGGTAGGATTGCATCCAGCTCACTGATGAACTATCAAAACCAATTGCTTTTAGCTTATCAATCAGAATGGAGTGATTGACAGTGTCTAAAGCCTTTTGTAGGTCCAGCATGATCATGCCGCAGTATTTGCCCGCGTCCACCTCGTGTTTGATGTGGTCGTTCAAATAGAGAAGGCATGTGTCAGTGGAATGGGATGTTCTGAAGCCAGATTGGAATTTGTAGATGAGCTTTTTTTCCGCCAGGTACTTTTCGACCTGTTCGTAGACAATTTTTTCCATGATTTTCGAGATGGAGGTAAGAATAGAAACAGGGCGGTAGTTGCCTGGGTCTAATTTGCTGCCTTTTTTGTGCAGGAGGGTCACTCTCGCAATTTTGAAATCTTTGGGTACGTGTCCCTGTTTTATGGAGAGGTTTATTATGTGTGTGATGACTGGGGTGATGGCGGCTGCTGAGTCTCTGAGGAATTTGGAGGGGATGTTGTCATGGCCAGTGGCCTTGTTAGGTTGGAGGGCACTCAGTTTATTGAACACCTCATCTGTTGTTACCATTTCTAGTTTGAAGTAGTCTTTGCGAACCCCTAGATTTTTGTAGTAGGCTAGGATGTGTTCTACTCCAAAATGTCCAGAGTGGGAGGGTAGTTTATTAACCAGTGTTGTGGCTATGTTCAATCAGGCGAATATAACACATGCAATGGTCTTATACTTTCATTTTATGTTTAATTCACATCAGCCTGCTAATTTAAAAATGTCAAACAATTTTGCTTTTGGCAGTTATTCATTGAATTGTTTATTGAAAACCTTTATTTATCCCAGAGGGGAGATTCAGATGTCCTTTACAGCATAACAGTAAAAACAGTTAATACATAACATACACTTATTAGTGTTAAAAACAAGATGGACAAATACATAGGGATAGAAATAGCTAAAATAGGGCTAAAAGTGGTGAAAAGAAAAAGAAACGAGTACAATCATGATGTTGTTAAATAATTAAATTAATTGGTTACAGTCCACAACCCAGCTTCTCCAGTCCACGGCAGTTGGCCCGTCCTGGCCCTGCCTGGTTGTGGAGCCTGAAGCGCTTTGTGGTATGTCGGGGGGGGGGGGGGGGGGGCATAAGTCTATAAATTTTGCTCTCAAAGTGCACCAGATTGATGCATTTAACTTTCAAATGTAAAAAAGGTTCCAGGGGGGCAATTATTATTATATAACTCTTACCTGTCAGATGCAAAGACATTAACCCCCACTCCAACATTAGCCACAATGTATCAATAGTAATAATTAACGTTACTTTACCATCCGCTCTGTCTGCACACAGCAGCTCTCTCCACTCATGGAACGACATATTTCTTGGAAAAAGGTCTTTGGTACAGCCAGGATGTCAGTGTTTGGGTCCATGAGTCATGACCATGTAGCACAAGCTAGCCACAAGTTGCGTTTCCGTCTGTATCAAAAGTCTATGAAGTAGGTGTGAAGTAAGCAGGGGTGTAAAAAGTACCCAGAAATTATACTTAAGTGAAAGTATGGGTACTGTCTCAAAATCGTACTCAAGTAAAAGTCAGAGTATCTGGCTAAAAACACACTTGAGTAAAAGTTAAAAAGTTTCTACTTTTAAATGTACTTTAGTACTAAAAAGTAAAAGTCAAAACCTTTTTTCTGACTGTCTATTCTTCTGATAGCAGGTGTTTAATCAAAGATTCCTGCTTTCTAGTCATGCACAAGGACCAATCAGCATGGGTATGGGCGGGTTAATTTTCCATTGATGGGGATTTTATTGGCTGTTTTTAAATAAATTGCGGCCGCAGGATTAATAAAGTTAACGTTAGTTCGGCCAGAGAAACAAATATACTAATTAAAATAGTTGGACCTGCAAGATATGTAGGCCTACTTTGTACTTTATAGGTCTGCATTTTAAATGTAAGGAGTGAAAAGTGTGTTTTTTTCTCTGAAATGTAATTGAGTACAAGTATACAAACCTAATAATACTGGAGTAAAGTACAAATCCCCCAAAACAGTACTTAAGTATTGTAACGAAGTACAATTACTCAAGTACTTTACACCCCTGGAAGTAAGCAACGTGTTGTTGGCACAATTCGGAACCATTATTTTTATCTGATTCCAACTTAACAAACGTTTAGTGGTTATGGTTACTCCATAGAAACCTTGTTTGTTTTCCTGGCTCGTCACACACAATATCTTGCGCATCCAGCTGTGGACACACTCACGCCTCACAGTCGGAGCGAACACACATACACAGGTATGGTGGCTCACAATGAACAAACTGTACCCAAGAATCAAGACACAGCAAGACGTTATGATGCTATGATAACTACATTACCTGACATGGTGACCAATGACCATCATGAAAGACTGTATTGTGTAGTCTGATCCCGGCATAAAATACTATCACTGATCCCGGCATAAAATACTATCTCACTGATGTCATTACACATTAACAATTTAATGCTCTTTCTTTACCTGCAATTCGAAACTGGCCCCCGTAAATGTCCAAACCCCCCCCCCTCACACCCACCCACTAAGGCTGAGCCCGAACCCTGTTTTTAGGGTTCGAACGTTCGCCAGGGTTTATCGAACGAACGTTCGAACGTTAGTTTTTTGTAATTTTTTTTAATTAAAAAAAAAATTATAAAAAATTTTTTTATATAATTTTTTTTTTTTTTTTTGTATTATAGATCCTACGGAGGGCGGCATTGCATAATCTATTGGTGAAAAAACATGTTGTTTACAGTGGTGGCTGTTCATGTAAACATGTAATTAAACAAAGCACTCAGAAGAAAATAAACAAGCTACTGAGTACTGCATAAAGTTCCTACTTATGATAAACAATAGCCCTTGCACACCGCAGTCACGTAAGGGGCTAGATAAACAAATGCATTCGTTTTGTGGCATTAAGTACGTTATATAGTTAGTGTTACACGTTCAATAACAGGTATTCACTCTTGGTCGACGGGAAGGAGAGAGACGCGCGCCTCGGCTCCTTCCACCGTCTACCTCGGAACGGGGGACGACAGAGACACCGGCGGGGTGCCGCCGGGCTCCCAACACGCCTGCCACCCGTCCGCCCTCGGCCAGAGTTGTTTACAACGCACCCACCTCCCGCCATGAAGCTCGCGCTCCGTGGCCGAAAAAGGCTGGTATACATTAATGATCCCTCCTCAGCGGGGAGCTACGGAGTCTGTTCACTCTGTTGTGCTTCTCGGTCTCGCAAGCAGATAAATGTATTGCCGGAAGTAAAAAAAAAAAAATAACTAAACGCTTGCCGATTGGTGGTAACAGCAGAGGCGGGTGCAAGCGGTGTGACGTAATTGGCAGAATCGCCTGTCAATCAAAATGGTTCTATTGCATTGGTTGAGACAATAGTATCCAGCTACAGCCCGGCAGAGACCACACTGGTTGAGCCGAGCGCACTCGGGGGACGCGCCGCTTCACATCGCCTCAACGTCGCGCGCCTCCTTTTTTTTTTTTCACCGAACGTTCGAACCTATTAATTAAAGTCCGAATGTCAACGTAACGAACGAACGTTCGAACGTTCGGGCTCAGCCTTACCACCCACCCCCTCCCAATGTACAGTTTCCTCCGCCTCGTATGTATATATTTTCTGTTAGGATCTCTGGGGTGGGAACTATGTGGGAACTATGTGAGAATGCTATTCATCGACTACAGCTCGGCATTCAATACCATAGTCCCCTCCATACTCATAGCCAAGCTCAGGGACCTGGGCTTGGGCTATGACCTCTGCCAGTGGGTCTTGGACTTCCTGACTGGCAGACCCCAGGTGGTGAGAGCAGGCAACTGCACCTCCTCATCCATCACCCTCAACATAGGGGCCCCCCAGGGCTGTGTTCTGAGTCCCCTCCTCTACTCCCTGTACACACACGACTGTGTGGCTCAGCGGAGTAGCAATACAATCGTCAAATTTGCTGACGACACAGTGGTGGTGGGCCTGATCTCTGCCAACGACGAGAGGGCCTACCTGGAAGAGGTCAAGGTCCTGGCGGGATGGTGCCAGGAAAACAGCCTCTCCCTGAACGTCAGCAAAACAAAGGAGATGATTGTGGACTTCAGGAGGTCGGGGGTCAAGGACTACAGCCCCCTCAGTATCGACGGGGCACCGGTTGAGAGAGTCAACAGCTTCAAGTACCTCGGAGCCTACATATCCGAGGACTTGACATGGACCACACACATTAACAGTGTGGTGAAGAAGGCACGACAACGCCTCTACTTCCTCAGGCGCCTAAGGAAGTTCCAAGTCAGCCAGAAGATCCTTAAGAACTTCTACTCATGTACAATAGAGAGCATCTTGACCGGCAACATCACCTCCTGGTTTGGGAATAGCACTGCAAAAGACCGAAGCAGACTACAAAGAGTGACACGTTCAGCCGAACGCACAATTGGAGGGGGGCTCCCCACCCTCCAGAACATTTACTACAAGCGTTGCAAGGGCAAGGCTAAGAGAATCATTAAAGACTCCAGTCACCCGAACAACTGCCTCTTTGAACTGCTGCGGTCAGGCAAGCGATACCGGAGTCTCAAGGCGAGCACAGAAAGACTCAGAAGTAGCTTCTATCCCCAGGCCATCGGGCTGCTAAACGAACAATGAATGAACACTACACAACAACAACCACCAAACGCACATAGCACACACATCCACACGCACACACTCACTTTAAACAAACACACTGTAGCACCCACTCCACACACTTTATAGCACACACCCACTTTAAACAAACACACTGTAGCACCCACTCCCCACACTTTATATTTATGGATGAAGGATTGCACTACAACTCGTACACCTTACTGTAAATTGTACCTAAAATTGTACCTCATCCCATTTCTGCTTTGCACTAGATAGTACTGTACATTAAATCAAATCAAATCAAATCAAATTTATTTATAGGGCCCGACAACACACGTTAATGTCCCCATGGGCCGTACAGGTCTTCTTTAAACAAGTCAAGAAGACAACATAACAATAAGTCAAGAACAGAACAAGAACACCATAGGGTCCAAACATTTTTTAGATGAATGCAAATAAATGAAAGAATGCAAGCACTCCCAGACATACCCCACGCGAAGGTAAGGAAAAACTCACTAAAACCTAACAATAGGGAAAAAAAGCTCCACAGGCAATGTGGAGGAGAGAAACCTTAGAAGGGCCGTTCAAGGGGGGATCTCCCTTCTTAGATGTCGGTGATAGTAGTGTTGCAGACGGACAGTTGGTAAGCATGCACTCATGTGTGTGGTGAAACACAGATGAGTGCATGCAATAGCAACTGTACATTTTGAAAAATTAAAGATAGAGCTAATAGCGATAGCAACTGAACATTTTGAAAGATTAAAGATAGAGTTGATAGCGGATCTATTTGAGGCACAGGGGCGGCGCAAGAGGGTCACGTCCTCCCCGTCTTAGTCACGGGACATTCAACACTCCGGTCGTTGCTCAGGGACAGCCGGAGACAGGGGGAAGGGGGGTGGCGCAGAGAGGGTCGCGAACTCCCCGACATCATCGCGGGACATCCGGCACTCCGGTCACCACTACGAGACCTCCGAAGACAGGGGGGCACGCAGAGGGGGTCGCAATCTCCCGGCCTTCGTCACGGGACGTCCAACACTCCGGTCAACACTCCAGGACAGCAAGTCATAGGAAGACAGGGAGACGGGACAGGCGTTAGACAGCTCATGAGATTGTAGTAGGCGGACATAGCAATAGATACAAGTGGTAGGCATATATGTGAATGGAGTAGATATATGAAGTAAGCGTATTATGTGAATAGAATAGAAGTACTTAACCCAGCAATGAAACCGCGTTGACTGTTAATCTGTTAACAGTCTGTTAAACAGTTGACAGGACCACGGACAGACGGCGGTGAATAACTGATCCAATGCCTCGGAGGTGCATGTAGAGCAGTCACTACAAGCTTGGCCAAGACCCCGAGGCATCCATCACCTTGGTCAGCGCCAGGAGACACATTAGTACACTGCATAGTATTGTGTATTGTATATTATATGGTAACTCAGAACATTGTACATATGTCTATACCGAACACTGTGACCTCATTTTCTTCTTCTAAATTCATGCTATATTATGTTATTATGTTATTTGATACTATCTTGTCTAGCACAGTCTCTGGAGCGTAACAGTAAGAAGCATTTTGTATGAAAGTATTCTGTACTTCTGTATGACAACTATTAAAGAACTTGAACTTGAATTTAACAGTACTGTATACCTGTATGTCATGTTTGTCATAAATGTCATGATATATCTGTTTCGTATGTCATTATGAATTGAAAATGGGGGACCCTGATGTAAACAAGACGAAAGTATTTCTCTGGTCTGCATCCCCTTAACAATTGTGTGTATTGAGCCGTACTGTATTGTACCCATTCTACAATATGTTAATAAAGTTTTCACTTTTCAATCAATCAAACCTCACTCACACACACACACTTTCTCTGTCTCTCACAAACACACGCATTCCCTCTTTCTGTCACTTACATGCCTTCTCCCTCTCTCTCCCCTCTCTCTCTCTCTCTCTCTCTCTCTCTCTCTCTCTCTCTCTCTCTCTCTCTCTCTCTCTCCTTGTAGAAGGACGTTGAAGATATCAGGCGGTACTTCACCGTGACTGAGTGGACCGGCCTCTGTACAGCGGAGAAGCAACGCTACCATCAAGTGAAGGAGAACCACCTCTTTCTGAGATCCCTAGGTATTAATAGTTATAGTAACAATATTATTATAGAATGAATGATCTTTATTGTCATTGTTACAGTGTTACAACGACATTTTAAATGCAGCCCTAGGTGCTAGCCGTCACACAGTCCTAGACAGAGGTGCGTTCCTCATATCAACTCTGATACGCTAATTAGGGCTGCACGATTTTGGGAAATAATCTAATTGCGATTTTTCTGACAGATATTGCGATTACATTTGCGATTATAATTTTTTTTAAGCAGCCCCACAGAGGTTTATTGTAAAATGCGGCTTGCATCTGGCCTACGCGGTGGGTCTGTTCGAGACACCGAGTCTGAAAATTTTTCTTTTTACCTGGGAATCGATACCGGTACGGTACCCAACGGTACCTTTTTTTCTGTACTTTACTCTCCCTCTCTGAAGTAAACTTCACAACACACAATCTAAAACCCCTTACCTCCCTCTCCCAAACTGTTCCTACAACAATTTTTTTTATGTTTCATGATCATGTATATTTATTTTGTATTATAATTCTTTTTGTGTTTTTAAATATCAACATTATCTGGCAATACTATCAAACTCCTCTGATGTCAGACCAGATATGAGACGCGTGCACACACACACAGAAAAGGAGAATGGCTTAAATTATTTTAGAATACTTCAGCTAATGAAGTTAAATGTTTATTATCATCAACTATCCAGTTCGTTTTTATAGTGCAACGTTTTTCTACATTAATTGAACCAGTAGAGAGGGAGAGATCCCCCCCCCCGAGCCCCGCTCCCCCCCACCCTTTCCTTACTCGGCTCAGATGTTTTCTGTCTTGAGCAGGGTTAGCTAGGAACAGCTTCCTCAAGCTTCGCACCTTGGGCATGGAATGGGCTACAGGACAATTACTCTCTTGGTGAATTAAAATCTGTATTACATAACTTCCTACAAGAAGAATGTTGCTGCTTTCTGTAGTCGGGTCTCAACTGCAAAATGACTATTACCCTGTATTATACACTTTTACTATCATGTAGACTATTCTGCTTTGTGTTTTTGTGTTTACATGTGATGTATTGTATATTGTATACATGCACATTTATTATGTTCTTGTGTGATGTATCGCACATTTTATTGCTGTGATGTATTGCAAATGTTATTGCTGTTATCTTGGCCAGGTCTCCCTTGCAAAGGAGATCTTGTATCTCAATGGGACTTCCTGGTTAAAAAAAAAAATAATATATATTTTTTTAATTGCAGGCTTGGCGATTTGATAATTGCATCATTCCAAATCGCGATTTCGATTAAAAAACGATTAATCGTGCAGCCCCAACGCTAATGACGCCACGTGCACGCACGTTCCCGCGCATGCGCATAAATGTTCCCTCGCTTAAGCACAGACTAAAGACGATGCCTAATTGCCTCTACGAATGGAATGTAACACATTTCATTCACAAGTTTTGTGCGATTGTATCTGAGAACGTATTTAACACACCTGACGACCGGTGCTATTGATATGCAAAGTAGCCCAGGTGGGTACTTATGGCGAGTGAGTGCAGCGCATTCCTGTGTGCACGCGCTTCTGCTCAAATCTTTGGGTGCACGGAGTGCAACCCCGTCCCATGAAGAACGCATCCCTGGTCCTAGATCATAAAAACAGTCCTAAACACAGTATTAAATATAAAAACAAGAGTAAGGCATAATAGACATAACATAAACATAAACAGGGGGGTATAAAAGATAATTGCACTATCCCTTAGTGGTGGGGGGGGGGGGGGGGGATTGTTGTTTGAAATAAACTTCAGTCTGTTATTCCGGGTGGGCATGACGCTGAAATTAATAGTAGTAGGTAATATTTGTGGTAGTAACAGTATTATTAGGAGCAGTAGTGATGGTAGCTAGTAGTTGTTGTAATAGTAGCAGTAAAAGACTTAGTAGCAGTTGCATTAGTAATGTTAGTAACAGTAGTTGTAATTAGGGATGCCCCGATCACGTTTTTTGACACCGATACCGATCACCGATCGTCTTGAGCCATATCGGCCGATATCGATCGTTTTTGATTAAAAAAAAAAATTATATATATTTTTTTATATAATTATACTTGTAGTTGTATTATCTGCGAGACATCGCCACCACGCAACAAGTCAAAATGCTCGCTATCGCCACTGTCTGTGTATACTCTGCTTTGATCAAATTACATTATTGGGCGCTTCGTGCGCTCGGTTGAAACACACAAAGGTGTAGTGCCCTTTTCAGCCTCTGAGCACCTGCCCCTCTAAAGTCCTGTGCACTTCCCTGCTCCTCCACACGACACACCTTTGGCAAAGTATCGGCAACACTTTGACCTTTAAATGTGACTTTAGGCTTCTGTCTGTCTCTCCTGCAGCCCTCAGTCCCTCTGTCTGTCTTTCTATCTCAGGATTCGAGTCTAAACCTCCAGCCTTCATGGCTAAGTCCCACAGGGTGATGCTTCCTGTACCTGAGTCTTCAGGGGAGGAGGAAGACTGGACCCCCCATCTGGAGAGACAGCATGGTGAATACAAAGTGGAGAGAGAACCCATAATAACATTGTTAAAGCTAATTAGCCTAATCAAAAAGAGTAGCCTATAGTACATTTACACACACAGGGAGAATAGTTTATAGCAGACTTAATGATTTTAGAATATTTCTGCTAATGAAGTGAAATATTTATTATCAACTATCCAGTTAGTTTTTATAGTGTAAAGTTTGGCTACTTCAAATCATTGAACATACAGAAAGAATTGGGGGGGGGGGGGGGGGGGGGGCTCAGACTCAGCCCCTCCCATTCTCACCCTTGCAGCTGGAGTGGACGTCGAGATGTAAACTCAAGTCCAATGCAAGTGAAACACTGGAATCCTAGCAGAATCACTAACTGGTTTAAGTTATTTATATTTACTCGTTAGATGCCATGTTGTGCATGTTATGACTTTGAACTTTGAAGACGGCATATAAGTAACTACGATGCGTCGGTCATGAATATGCAAATAGATGAAATGTCACGGTCGACATCGACGACGTTGACTCATCGTTGCAGCCCTATTGTGATAAGTTATATGCTACGATATATACTATGTGATATGATATGATATATGATTATGTATGATCTATGATGTAATGTGATATGATATATGCTACAATATGATATGATTCCTATAATATTAACAGGTCCTATGGTGAGAGCCCCTGTCAAGGTCAAGAGGTCAGCCGGAAGGAATTCTGCTGCACAGTCTGCTACTCAGGTCTGCATTGACTCTACACAGTTATGTGTATAACAGTTTTATATTGCTGATAGACAACAAATAGACCATTTTGAATTAAATAGCGCCAGGACAAGTGTATTACAATAACAACATAAACAATATGTCATATCACAGCCAAATGTGTACTGGAAAACTAAATGCAGCCAAATACTGTTATACCATCAAAACTGAAAAATATGGTGATATGAAACTTGGGCCACATCGCCCAGCCCTAATCTTCATTGGTAAGACATAGGGCTAGGTTTCCAAAAATCAGACCTATCCCTTTAATATAAGATCTAATTATAATTCATTACATTTATATAGCTCTTTTCTCACACTCAAAGCACTTTACAACATAGGGTTAGGGAAATTGCCTCCTTCACCACCACTGGTAGCACCCAACCTTGGGCTACGCAGGCTCAATGGCTGCCATACACTGGCACCCGGCACACATCACACTACACAATGACTACCATACACTGGCACCCGGCACACATCACACTACACAATGACTACCATACACTGGCACCCGGCACACATCACACTACACAATGACTACCATACACTGGCACCCAGCACACATCACACTACACAATGACTACCATACACTGGCACACATCACACTACACAATGACTACCATACACTGGCACCCGGCACACATCACACTACACAATGACTACCATACACTGGCACCCGGCACACATCACACTACACAATGACTACCATACACTGGCACCCGGCACACATCACACTACACAATGACTACCATACACTGGCACCCGGCACACATCACACTACACAATGGCTACCATACACTGGCACCCGGCACACATCACACTACACAATGACTACCATACACTGGCACCCGGCACACATCACACTACACAATGACTACCATACACTGGCACCCGGCACACATCACACTACACTGACTACCATACACTGGCACCCGGCACACATCACACTACACAATGACTACCATACACTGGCACACATCACACTACACAATGACTACCATACACTGGCACCCGGCACACATCACACTACACAATGGCTGAACGGCTCAGGAGACGGGGAATGATATCGGCCAATTAAGGGGAAGGGATGATTAGGAGGCCTTGATGTCGGAGACCTGATTGGGAATTTGCCCAGGAACGTCGGGGAACCCCCTACTCTTTACGATTCTTTAACGACCGAATTCAGTCAGAATTATGGGATGTTGTTATATGTCCTGACTTAACGGACTATCTCTCTCTCACTCTCTATCGCTCTCTCTCTCTCTCTCACAGCAGCAGCAGCAGCAGAGAGGTGAGCCAGCTACACCCATCCTATCAGGGGAGGATCAGGGTTATACAAGAGGGAGGAATTTGAGGAACCTTCCGAGGGTCAGTTATGAAGAACCGGAGCTTCCTGAGGATGATCACTATTTCTGTAAGTATAACCTGGTATATTCTATTTATTTATTTAACATTGAGATTAAAAATCTCTTTCAAGAGTGTCCTGGTCAAGACAGACAGCAGCACATTCAACAGCGTTTCAGTATCGAACTATATAAAAACTAGAAGACGTGTATTGTTTCATTCCGCTCGCCATCAGCCTAGAATGTTTTCAAAATGTCATCGAAACGGCAGAGAGATAGACCTCTCGCATATATAGACTAGGCAGAGAGATAGACCTCACACATATATAGACTAGGCAGAGAGATAGACCTCTCACATATATAGACTAGGCAGAGAGATGGACCTCTCACATATAGAGACTAGGCAGAGAGATGGACCTCTCTCATATATAGACTAGGCAGAGAGATAGACCTCTCACATATAGAGACTAGGCAGAGAGATGGACCTCTCGCATATAGAGACTAGGCAGAGAGATAGACCTCTCACATATAGAGACTAGGCAGAGAGATAGACCTCTCACATATAGAGACTAGGCAGAGAGATAGACCTCTCACATATAGAGACTAGGCAGAGAGATAGACCTCTCACATATAGAGACTAGGCAGAGAGATAGACCTCTCACATATAGAGACTAGGCAGAGAGATAGACCTCTCACATATAGAGACTAGGCAGAGAGATAGACCTCTCACATATATAGAGACTAGGCAGAGAGATAGACCTCTCACATATAGAGACTAGGCAGAGAGATAGACCTCTCACATATAGAGACTAGGCAGAGAGATAGACCTCTCACATATATAGAGACTAGGCAGAGAGATAGACCTCTCACATATAGAGACTAGGCAGAGAGATAGACCTCTCACATATATAGACTAGGCAGAGAGATAGACCTCTCACATATATAGACTAGGCAGAGAGATAGACCTCTCACATATAGAGACTAGGCAGAGAGATAGACCTCTCACACATAGAGACTAGGCAGAGAGATAGACCTCTCACATATAGAGACTAGGCAGAGAGATAGACCTCTCACATATAGAGACTAGGCACAGAGATAGACCTCTCACATATAGAGACTAGGCAGAGAGATAGACCTCTCACATATAGAGACTAGGCAGAGAGATGGACCTCTCACATATAGAGACTAGGCAGAGAGATAGACCTCTCACATATAGAGACTAGGCAGAGAGATAGACCTCTCACATATAGAGACTAGGCAGAGAGATAGACCTCTCACATATAGAGACTAGGCAGAGAGATAGACCTCTCACATATAGAGACTAGGCAGAGAGATAGACCTCTCACATATAGAGACTAGGCAGAGAGATAGACCTCTCACATATAGACTAGGCAGAGAGATAGACCTCTCACATATAGACTAGGCAGAGAGATAGACCTCTCACATATAGAGACTAGGCAGAGAGATAGACCTCTCACATATAGAGACTAGGCAGAGAGATAGACCTCTCACATATAGAGACTAGGCAGAGAGATAGACCTCACATATAGAGACTAGGCAGAGAGATAGACCTCTCACATATAGAGACTAGGCAGAGAGATAGACCTCTCGCATATAGAGACTAGGCAGAGAGATAGACCTCTCGCATATAGAGACTAGGCAGAGAGATGGACCTCTCACATATATAGACTAGGCACAGAGATGGACCTCTCACATATATAGACTAGGCACAGAGATAGACCTCTCACATATAGAGACTAGGCAGAGAGATAGACCTCTCACATATAGAGACTAGGCAGAGAGATAGACCTCTCACATATATAGACTAGGCAGAGAGATAGACCTCTCACATATAGAGACTAGGCAGAGAGATGGGCCTCTCTCATATATAGACTAGGCAGAGAGATAGACCTCTCACATATAGAGACTAGGCAGAGAGATAGACCTCTCACATATAGAGACTAGGCAGAGAGATAGACCTCTCACATATAGAGACTAGGCAGAGAGATAGACCTCTCACATATAGAGACTAGGCAGAGAGATAGACCTCTCGCATATAGAGACTAGGCAGAGAGATAGACCTCTCGCATATAGAGACTAGGCAGAGAGATAGACCTCTCGCATATAGAGACTAGGCAGAGAGATAGACCTCTCACATATAGAGACTAGGCAGAGAGATGGACCTCTCGCATATAGAGACTAGGCAGAGAGATAGACTAGGGCTGAGCGATATGGCCAAAAACGTTATCGTGATAAAATTATTTTCATATAACTCGATATCGATAATTATCGTCGATATAATGTCTGTCAAGTTTAATTAACTTATTATGCCCGGCGCCGATGGACTTGTTTTTCTGCTGCGAATGTCTCGAGTTGATGTCGTCATCAGTCCGCGCACGTTAGCAGTTAGCCAGAGCGAGACAATCCCATGACAATGTACTAGTAAATATCCCTAAAATACTCTGTTCCGCCCCAATAAATTGCAACGACGTCCACCGTATACCACACACTACTATAACCGTTGCATCAGAATTCACGCCACATACATACTCTGCACATAAATATATAAAATCGCGCCGTGCAAGCTAATTATCCTAGCCACGCATGTATCCAAATGTCCTAAATATCCCTAAAATACTCTGTTCCGCCAGAATACATTGCAACGACGTCCACCGTATACCACACACTACTATAACCGTGGCATCAGAATTCACGTCACACGCATACACGGCACGTAAATATAGAACATAGAGCTGTGCAAGCTAATTATCCTAGCGCCAGCCTTGAGTCCTAAACCAAAACAGTGGCGCATCTGGAGCTGTGGTGCGTAAGCACGTCACGTCATCACGTAACGTTGGTTGTTGTTAGTGAGTGTTGAGCCGAGGCTGAGCGGAGCCAAACTTGGAAAATCGATATATCGAAACTTTGCGACCACGTTTCATGTTTATTTCGAGGAAATAATTTATCGCAATATCTATCGTTATTGTTTTATCGCCCAGCCCTAAGATAGACCTCTCACATATAGAGACTAGGGCTGCTAGTAATTATCAACAACAATTATCTCCTCCTGCTGAGAGTGAGCATTATAAAACAAACGTGTTTTTAATCTACCGTGAATTAAAGTGTCAATTAGGGCTGCACGATTAATCGATTTTTAATCGAAATCACGATTTGAAATGATGCAATTATCAAATCACAAAAAAAAGTTACTTAAAAAAAAAAGTGTTTAACCAGGAAGTCCCTTGAGATACAAGATCGGTTTGGGAGAGGGAGGTAAGGGGTTTTAGATTGTGTGTTGTGAAGTTTAGACTTCAGAGAGGGAGAGTAAAGTACAGAAGAAAAGGTACCGGTATCGATTCCCAGGTAAAAAGAAACATTTTCAGGCTCGTGTCCCGAAAAGGCCCACTGCGTAGGCCAGATGCAAGCCGCATTTTACAATAAACCTCTGTGGGGCTGCTTATATTATTATAATCGCAAATTTTATCTCAATCGCAATATCTGTCAGAAAAATCGCAATTAGATTATTTCCCAAAATCGTGCAGCCCTACAACATATCAGCAGCTGAACAGCATTAGTTCTATTTGCTCTCTTCCTTTTAATATTTATGTATTGACGGGCGGCTGGTGGCGCAGCGGACATTGCGCTCGTCACCAACGCAACAGACACCGGGTTCGACTCTGGCTGTCGGCGTTGCCTCCGGCTTGGGCCAGCCGTCATACTAACTCAATTGGCAGAGTTAGCGGGTGGAAGTCGATGGGTGGTAATCTGGACGTTGTGGACAGCGACTCCTACAGGTCGGTTGGGGGACACCTGCACAGCAGAGACAGGAAAATGGCGGGGGTAGTGTGAGCCTCCCACACGTTACACCTCGCCAAAATGAGAGTCCGCGCTGGCAGGTGAAAAGATGTGACAGGCTGCCTCCTCGTGTATCGGAGGGGATACGTGATGCAAGGCTTCTATCCTCCCTACAACCGGCCAGTGGGGGGCATATGCGAGCAACGTTCAAGACGGGGGAGGGGAGAATTGGCACGGCTAAATTGGGATGGGAGAAAAAAGTGGATACAAAAAAATATATATTTATGTATTGACTGACTATCTCTCTCTCTCCTTATGTCTCCGTCTCTTTTTCACGTTCTCTCTCTCTGTCTATCTGTCTGTGTAGATTGTTACGCGTGTAAGGAGTTCTACCTCCACCAGTGTGATGACCATGGTCCTCCAGTCTTCTACCCTGACGTGGAGGTGGCTCCAGGAGTGCGAGACAGGGCCAAGAAGACTCTCCCTCCAGACCTCCAGGTATTGTTTCCTTTAGATTATCTTTAGGTAAATTGCAGTAAAACACAAACTACATTTTCTGGTATCCCTTCCCACTTTATCCAATCAGGAGAGAGAACCCTAGATATTCTTCTTTTACTTGTTTCAAGCACGTACTTGTTTTTATTTCTTATTTGTGTCGGACCACTTTTGCATTGTGGAGTTCTCTCTCCTGGTTGCGTGAATATTAAAGGCAACCAACTTGTGTTCAGCGTTTCTCTGATTGGCCACACGGCCAATCAATCCACTAGCACACGCCCTTGCGGCAGAAGCGCTGGTTGAACCAGCGGTGTTCTGTTGTGTGACTGTACTACAGCGGTGTTCTGTTGTGTGACTGTACTAAACTCTTCCACCACATGACCGACATTTGACATACAGTACACCTCCTATCTATGTTGGGATTATGTTTGGTCATGACAAAACAATAAAAATCGCTACTGTTAGTAATGCTGCCACCACCCACTTCAATGACAGAGCTCTCATATTTGCGAATGCATAAACTATATCTTAAATTATGGCTGTCTAATATGGCTGTCGCGAAGTCATTGATAAGCGACAGCCATATTAGACACATAGCCATAATTTAAGATATAGTTTATGCATTCGCAAAATATGAGAGCGCTGTCATTGAAGGGCTTCTACAACGGAGGAACGGCCGCTGCTGCTGCTGGAGCTGAACCGAGTCAAGCCGCGGGCGGCGCACGGAAGCCGGGGATAAACCACCGCGTCGCCCCGCTGGCGCTTCAGGCTCAGCAGCCTCCACGGGCGAAATAACATATAACGTTACAGTTCCACACTGATGTACAGTGAGTGTCTAATATGGCTGTCGCGAAGTCATGCTGTAACTGACCAGACACTCAGCCCTGTTACTGACCAGACACTCAGCCCTGTTACTGACCAGACACTCAGCCCTGTTACTGACCAGACACTCAGCCCTGTTACTGACCAGACACTCAGCCCTGTTACTGACCAGACACTCTGCCATGTTACTGACCAAAACATGTGACTCACCCACCAGTTACTATGACATTGTTTATCATTACATATGTAGTCAATGTTTAATAATTTTCTTTATTTAATGTTTTTTTGTACCTTTTTTTAATATGCTTGAATCTCAACAGCACGGTCTGTTTTCTTGTAAGCTTGGTATCATTGTAAACGAGGGCCACCCTTAACGTTTGAGAGCATTTTGAAAAGCACCCGTTTTGAGGTAAAAAAAACAGCCCATTCTGTGATAATCGTCTTTTACTGGAATATTCCAGAACGTAGATATTTGTCGGCCTATTTATGAATCGTTTTCAAATAAACGCTAGATGATCAATATTATACGTACACGCACGGCCATTCGAGGCGCGCGCTGATAATAGCCGTGTTCATTTCCTCATGGATTTTACAGTGAAACCGATAGAGCACATTTCACAAAACGGCTTATATCTTCATCAAAACGAGTCTGATTATCCTAACACTGATAACATAGATTTCTTACCTGACATCAGATGGTATCCAACTGGTATATTCCAATTCCTGATCACCATTCGAAAAAATCGATAAGTGTATAGATCTAACGTGTGTACAGTAGAACTCATGCTTGCCGCGGCACAGAGTCTCCAGAATGAACTCTGGTAACCCCGGCTGCATCAGTGGACTGGAAAATGTGGAATGGAATAATTTTTTTCCCCCCATCCACTTTCATTGAGTCCATTCCAAAATCCCTGATGTCATCTGGGAGACGATGGGGGGGCGCTTTTTTCACATCTGATCGCCGGCGGTCCTTGGGTAGACTAGGGTAGGCTCGCGCGTGATGCAATATGATTTCAGATCGCTAAAAAAAAAAGAATTCCGAGAAATCTCGTGAGTGGCTTTCAACGTAACTATTATAAATCCGAGAACTCGTGAGTGGCAATCAAAGTGTTAATGATTTCCCGAGATCTCAAATAAAGGTGTATTTATTTATTTTTTATCTCAACTTATCTGAACAATGATAACATTCCATTGTATCTCAACCTGTCTGCTGGTGTGTCTTCCTGTCTGTGTCTGTCCAGGTGAAGAGGTCTGGAATACCAGGGGCTGGTCTAGGTGTGTTCTACTCTGGGAACACAGAGCTGCCTATAGGAACACACTTCGGTCCATATGAGGGAGACAAGGTGGGGGAGGAGGAGGCTGCCAAGAGCGGCTACTCATGGATGGTGAGGAGGGAGGGAGGGAGGGGGGGGGGGGGGAGGAGGCTGCCAAGAGCGGCTACTCATGGATGGTGAGGAGGGAGGGAGGGGAGGGAGGGAGGGGAGGGGAGGGGAGGGAGGGAGGGGGGAGGAGGCTACCAAGAGCGGCTACTCATGGAGGGAGGGAGGGAGGGAGGGGGGGGAGGGGGGGAGGAGGGGAGGAGGAGGCTGCCAAGAGCGGCTACTCATGGATGGTGAGGAGGGAGGGAGGAGGGGAGGGAGGAGGGGGGAGGGAGGAGGCTGCCAAGAGCGGCTACTCATGGATGGTGAGGAGGGCGGGAGGGAGGAGGGAGGAGGAGGAGGGGGGGGGGGGGGGGGGGGGAGGAGGGAGGGAGTGGAGGGAGGGAGGGGGTATTGTTGATGAGGCCCAATGTGTCTGAAAGTGCTTGATTGATTGTCGATTGAAAATGTTATTACCAGATTGCAGAATGGGTACATACAGTACGGCTCAATACATACAATTGTTAAGGGGATGCAGACAGAGAAAGACTTTCGTCTTGTTACATCAGGGTCCCCCATATCATGTGATCCCCCCCCCCCACCCTCAAAGGTTGACGCATCATGAACCAAGTGCTCTTTTGTATTGAGTCTGTTATGGAATGATGTCTGTGTGAAATGTGTTGAACGTCTTGTCTCTCTATCAGATTTTTGACAACAAGGACAAACACCATGTCGACTACATCGATGCCGAGAGAGCGACTCATTCCATTGGATGAGGTAGGAAACTCTTCTGTGGTTTAAAAGGTGCAGACTAAGGAGCCGTGTCCACAGCCAGCTTTTTGTGAGTTGCCAGCTCCTTTCTGTCATTAATTTCTATGCTAAAGACGCGACAGGCGCGCTCCTTATCCCAGCGCCTCACGTTTTAGCGCTCTCGGCGGCTAGCGTTTTTGGGCGGAGCGCTCCCAGTGTTATGGTTCGTAACCGACCTCAAACGCAACGGCACAGACAGGTAGTTCAGAGTTAGCCAAATACTAGGGCGTATTTATTTACTGAGTCAAAAAAAGGGTAAAGTACAATTATCAAACAAACAGGGAGACTGCCTTCGGCAGAGTCATCTGCGGCTCTGCAGAATCCTCCTAGTGATAGCGGTGGGGAAATGGCATGTGACGTTGTAGCGGCTCTGCAGATACTCCCAGCTTTTACTCAAGGTGGAAAATGGAGAGAGAGAGAGGTATCAGAAACAGTCCAACGAAACACAGAGGCAGTGTGGTTCCCCCTCCCTTAGCTGTGTCCAGAACCAATTGACAGTGACAGTCTTCAGTGTTCCCCACAACACACAATTAGCCAATCCAGAGGGGTAACGAAATCTTCAGTGTCTCTTCTAAAACACACAATCAGAATAATACAGAGGGGTTTGGTTCCACCCAAGCGCACGCGTAAAGCGGGAAAACGAGGCGCAGCTCCAAACGGGGAACAAGGTTCTCAACAGCGTTCTCCACGGAAAGGTCCTGGAGAGAAAGTAGACCAGGAACAGCAACGGGGAAAAAGCAGGCAAATGCAGTTGTATTCCAGAACGACCCGACAACGATAGAAGGAAGGTCCAGGTATATAAAGCCCTCTGGGGCGCTAATCACAAACTATGACAGCTGCGTGATGAAGTGGCAATCGCTCAAAAAGCGTGTGGCGGGGATTGCACCAAACCTCACACCCAGCGCATAAAGTTGAAAATGGTTCAACTTTTGGAGAGGAGCGCCGCTCATCAAGGTCACTTCTTTCGACCGACCAATCAAAATCGAGCAAGTGGCGGAGCCGCGGGAGTCGCGAGACTAAAGCAGATTGAGGTCCGGAGTTCTGGCAACGCTCTGAGCATATTTTAGATTTTCAAAGCGGTCCGCCTTGAAAAAAACACTATCTGTGACACGGC
>NC_140173.1:149880224-149916623 GCF_963971535.1 Notolepis coatsorum | reverse complement strand
AGATCACAAGGAAAGTCTACCGGGACCTTTTTTATCTTCTTACACACAGGGGCTGCTGTGTGTGAAACATCAGAAGCACGTTATAAAGGATTTGATTTGATTTGATTTTATCTTTATTTATCTCGAACATTTTCAACCATAAAAACACACAAATTTGTAATAACAAAAAATAACTAAAACTAAATTTAAAAAAAACTAAATAAAATAAAATACAAATAAAATATATCTTCCTAGACATGGAAGCGATAATCAACATAGCTCAAGACAAATGGTCTTGTTCGAGAAGGGACAGAAAGAAGCAAAGCTTTGCCCACTTCCTTACAATATCATATTAATATGTAATAAATTATCTATCAATATCAAAAAAATTATATACCCACTACAGCAAAAGATTAATAATTACAAAAATACTACTTCATGTTATTTTCAAGCTCCTCTAACTTGTCTAACTTGTCCAAGAATTCCTGTTTATATCTGCATTTAAACTGTTTTTATTGCTCCATCAAGGCCATTCCAAATGGCATGATAATGGACATGATAATCATAGTCATTATAATTCACAGCGTGTGATGGCTGTGATGCAAACGAGAGGTCTAGGTGTGTGACTACCTTCACAGCTCCGTCTTGTAACCCAGTCATACCATCACAGGAGGAAACAATCCTTTACTGGGATGACTAGGTGCTCCATAGATATTACATAAAGACTGGGATAGATGATAAAGGAAGATGAAGATAAAGATAGATGACTAGGATGACTCACCCGCGCCGCTGGCCCAACAGAGACCGATGTTGCCACATGGCGGCCATCTTGCTACAGGTAGCACGCCCACAGGGTATCACTCCATTCTGATTGACAAGCTAAAAGCAATTGGTTTTGATAGTCTATCAGTGAGCTGGATGCAATCCTACCTTGAGGGGAGGGAACAGATGGTGGAGGTAAACGGTACCCTATCCCCCCCTCCCAGTGAGCTGTGGTGTTCCACAAGGAAGCATACTAGGACCGCTACTGTTCCTAATTTATGCAAATGACATGTCGTCAGCTTGTGACTGCAACTTGTTCCTGTTTGCGGACGACTCAGCCCTGCTGGTCTCTGACAAGAACAAGTTACAGGTTGAAAAACCCTCAGCTCGGAACTAGGCAGAATCTGCATATGGCTCGCTGATAACAAACTATCATTACACATGGCAAAACAGAGTCCATTCTCTTCGGTTCAAATAACAAACTCAGCAAGACCGACGGCTTCTCAGTTACAGTGGGTGACAATATTGTCACAAGGAAAGATGAAATTACCTACCTGGGTTCCATCCTAGAGGCTAATCTCTCCTGTGACAAAATGGCATCCAATGTAATAAAAAAAGTCAACCAACAAACTCGATTCTTGTACCGGATCTCCTCTCTGGTAAACAAGAACACCCTGAAGACTCTGGCAGGAGCACTCATTCAGGGTACTACGACTATGCTTGCACCTCATGGTACCAAAGCACCTCAAAGGCGCTAAAAACAAAATTACAAACATCTCAAAACAAACTGGTCAGACTACTGCTTGACCTTACTCCTAGAACCCACCTCACCCCTGCCCACTTTGACAACCTAGGATGGCTTAGAGTAGACGACAGAGTACAACAACTTGCAATGGCCTGGTCTACAAGATACACTACACGACCAAGGTACCCATGTACATGTCAAAATACTTCCAAAGGTCAGTGAATACCACGATCACAACACCAGAGGGAGCTCCACAAATCAGGTTAAACCCAGATTCGGCTCAAATAAGGGACTAAACACGTTTCGCAATTATGCCACATCAATGTGGAACGCCCTACCCAAAGCTGTAAAGGAATGTGGATCACTACCCACTTTCAAAACCTCTCTCAAGGGACACCTACGGGAGACTGCAATTCAACACTGGCCCCTGTAAATATCCTAACCCAACCCCCTCCAATGTACAGTCATTTACCTAGTATGGTTTTGTCAATAGTTCAATGTACAATTGTGTTTGTTTGTACAGTGTCTCCTCCCCCCCCCCCCCCTCAATGTACAGTGTTACTTGTTTATACAGTGTGCCCCCCGCCCCCCCCCCCCCCCAACCACCTCCAATGTAAATTACCCAGTATGGTTGTCAATATCCCAATGTACCCAACCCCCCCACCCAACCTCCTCCAATGTACAGTTTCTACGTCAAATGTATATACTCCCTTTTCTTGACTCCTTCTGTATCACAAACAGTACTGTATTTGCAAATCTGGTATGTCATAAATGTATAGATGTAGCAGTACTGACTATCTGTATGTCATGTATGTCATATATGTCTATATGAATTGAAAATGGGGACCCTGATGGAAACAAGACAAACGTCTTTCTCAGGTCTGCATCCCCTTAACAATTGTATGTATTGAGCCGTACTGTATTGTACCCATTCTGCAATCTGTTAAATAAAGTTTTCATTCATTCATTCACACTCATAACATGAATGTATATAGTGCAGCCATGTACTATTGAAATAACCATAGCTTGCTCAATTTTCAACTGTTTTGTTTGTTAAAAACGTCAGAGATGTAGTGGTATCATCAGTGGTGCAGTGGCAAATTGACAGTAGGTCAAACGCTCCATGCGCGTGCGCGCGCATGTGCACGCGCGTGTGCGCGCGCATGCACAGTTTTTTTTGGCACAGATTTTTTTTTTTTTTTTTGCCTTGAAATAGAGAAGCTGAAAAAGGTAGCAGGATGTTGCCTATATTGTCAACAGATATGGTTGAAAAACAAACAATGTTTTAAATGTATTGATACAATTTCTTTAATTGAATCAACTTAAACTAGAAAAGTAAATACAAACTAAATTAACAATGTAAGTTACATTGTTAATTTAGTTTGTATTTACTTTTAGTTTAAGTTAATTCAATTAAAGAAATTGTTTTACACACAAACACAAAAGCAAACTTAAAATAATCAGACAACTTGTGTTTACTTGGTTCTTTATTTTGAGAATGGGAAAAAGTACACATCACTTAAATTTGTTCAATGTAATTTGTTTCACAACAGTGGTTTCAAAACAGTTTCAAGTTTCTTTAATAGTTGTCATACAGAAGTACAGAATACTTTTATACAAAATGCTTCTTACTGTTACGCTCCAGAGACTGTGCTAGACAAGATAAGTATGAAATAAAATAAAGTAGCATGTAAAAAGAAGTAAAAATAGAGGTCCCAGTGTTCAGTATAGACATATGTACAATGTTCGATGCAGACTAGAAGTAACTGAGTTACCATACAATCAGTCAAGCAAGCCCCCACCAAGTGGTCCTGGGCCTATGATTTGGTTTTGCTATCCTCGTTCTCTTGTCCTCAGCTGAGCGATGGCCTCTCAGCCAAGTTGCAACATATGTTGTTGAATCCCAGAACTCTGGAGGTGGCCCGTTGATCTTAATGAACATCAAAGATGCTACCCGTGAAATCATTAACCTTGTGCGTGTTGGGGTGATAATTTGATTCATGGCACTGAATCCCCTTTCACATTCTGCAGTGCTACATGGAATTACTTTTGTGCAATTCAATAAAGGCCTAAGCTCATCGGGTATCATTTCTCCATTGCTCTCAATAAAGTCCCTGAATCCATCAATGCAAGTTAACATTCCATGGCAATGACAGACACAGCCCATCGTTCACACCAAACCTGATGAGGGCAGGGATTCAATGTGAAACGCCCTACCCAAAGCTGTAAAGGAATGTGAATCACTATTCAAAAACACTCAAAACCCAGTTGTACAATAAATGACCAAGTATGGCTTTGTCAGTATTCCAATGTACAGTGTGCCCCCCCCCCCAATGTACAGTCCCCCACCCACCCAACCTCCTCCAATGTACAGTTTCTACGTCAAATGTATATACACTCTTTTCTGGACACTTTTTGTATCACAAACAGTACTGTATTTGCAAATCTGATATGTCATAAATGTATAGATGTAGCAGTACTGTCTATCTGTATGTCATGTATGTCATATGTTATGATGAATTGAAAATGGGGGACCCTGATGTAAACAAGACGAAAGTCTTTCTCTGGTCTGCATCCCCTTAACAATTGTATGTATTGAGCTGTACTGTACTGTACCCATTCTGCAATCTGTTAATACACTTTTCAATTAATCAATCAATAATATTGTTCATAGCAGCTAGCCTATCTCAGACTGTTAGTTAAAGCTGTTGATAAAAAGTGCACTGACTTGTGTGCTGTTTGGGAACAGTTGACAATGTTTATGTAAAGACAGTAAGGGTTTTCATCAGCTCACCTGAATATGTGTTCTCAAGTTAGTATTGGACGTGTGGGACGTCGAGAGCAGCTTCGTTTTTGGTTGACACAATAAACACCTAAACACATATGTTTTAGGCGTTTTTTCAGTCAAACTCATAAATGTGTCCAGGTAGGGCCATGGAGATGCAGTGTTGTTATTGTTGTTGACATCATCTTCATCAATGCCATCAGTGGAAACATCAAATCCCTCTGCCATTATTTCGCACTGACTGGTTCTGTTATTGTAAATTGCATGATTCATTCATTCTCATTCAGTGGTCTGCGTTTCGATTTTCACTTCCTGGTTTGCGGCCTGGAGTCCCGCCCTATCCTGCCTCTGATTGGCCTACCCGTAAAGTTTTGGCCTACCATACCCAATCGTGAGTCGTCACTCATATCTAAACAAACCAACCAATCATAGTGGTTTTTTTACGGGGAGTTTTTTTTTCTCCTCGCAGATCTTCTAAACTCTTTCTCCCGAAAGTAGCGTGTAACGTTTTTGTGTGCGTGACTGCGCGTACACGCGGGAACATATCCGTGCGCGATTGCGCGTACTTCAGCCTCAGTGACCGAGGTAAAACGCTGTTTTACCGCGGTTGACCAGCACTGCACCACTGGGTATCATACTGCATACTCATAATGGACTTTCATATGAAAATTATATATATCTTTTTTATTCTTCCAAGCAAGAATCATAGCCACGTTAATAATGTTTGTAATAAACCCAACCGTTTGTAAATCCGTCAAGATTTCAGCGAGTTAAGAGTATTTTTGTTTGTGCAGATCACTCACCTTAAAGCGGTAGTCCACTGAAGCAAGATGGCCGCCGGTGAACTACGCGGGAGACTCCGCCTTGCGCCATCTAGTGTTTATATATATCTATGACGTGCTCCATGCCAGCGGCCCTCAAACGCCGCGATGCAGACAGAAGAAGAACGCCTATTCCTGGCCCCCGACCCGGTCGAGCGCTGACCAGTGGTGCAGTCGTAATATGGGAACTGCCCAGACGCCACGTGCACGCGCGCTAACACGCATACATGTTCCCTCGCTTGCGCACAGAACAGATGATTATTATGCATAACAATGTTTTAAATGTAATTGTAGTTACAATTTCTTTAATTGAATTAACTTAAACTAGAAAAGTAAATACAAACTAAATTAACAATGTAACTTAGTTTACAGAAGGACAGTTTCCTTCTGAAGCACAACTTAATGTCTCATCCTTCTAGTCGGGACCACAGATCAAGCAAACCCCCACCAATTGGTACAGGGCTTGTATTTTGGTTTGGCTCTTCTCGTTGTTATGCTATCGGTATCCTATTATTATGCAAAGTCTAGGTGATAAGTGCCGGCCGGGTACTTGGCGCACGGCGCGACGAGTCCAGTGACAATTGCGAACGCATTTTTGTGTGCGCGCGCGTGCACATCTGCTCAGCGAACTACTAGGACGCCGTCTTACCCCGTCCTACCACCACTGCACCACTGGTGCTGACAGAATAGTGAATGGATTTAAGTGATTTGTTAACATGTCTATTATCATGTCTTATTTTTATTACTACTATTACTATTGTTTTATTGCACAATCGTAGCGGGCATGGCCAACCGCATTTCACTGTATGCCCTGGTATGTATGTGAGCTTATGTACCTTAGTTGCTATTGCATGTACATATATGTGTTTTATTACATACTCGAATCCAGCTGTCAGCGGTGCCTCCGGTCATACTGACACAATTGGCAGTGTCAGCGGGAGGGAAGCCGGTGGGTGGTATTCTGGTCGTTGTAAACAGCGACTCCTACAGGTCGGTCAGGGCGCCTGCACAGCGAGGAAGGGATCTGGGTGAGGTAGTGTGATCCTCCCACGCGTTACACTCACCCAATGAGAGTCCTCGCTGCCAGGTGAAAAGAGGCTGCTGGCTGTCTCCTATGTATCGGAGGAAGACTTCAGGGCTCCCTAGACCGGCAAGTAGGGGGCAAATGCGTGCAACGACCAGGAAGGGGAGGGGGGAATTGGCATAATGACTAAATTGGGATGGGAGGAAAATACAAGAAAATAGGAGGAGAAGAAGTGGATACATTTTTTTTATATACATACCAACTATTCGCCTGTTTTATTCTCCACCCATCTATCATCCATAGCAACACTATATTATCACCGACATCCATGTTGGGGGATCCCCCCTTTGCATCCATGTTGGGGGATCCCCCCTTTGAACGGCCCATCAGAGGTTTCTCTCCCCCATGTCGCCTGTGGTGCTTTTTTCCTATTGCTAGGTTTTTAGTGAGTCGTTCCTCATCTTCATTGGGGAATGTCTGGAATGTCCCATGTTTGGATTTTATGGTGGTTTTTGTTCTTGATTTTTTATGATGTTTCTTTTTTACTTTAAAGAAGACTTGTACAGCCCATGGGGGCATTACCTTGTGATTTCGGGCTTTACAAATACATTTGATTTGATTTGATTTGAATATTAGTCTCTCTCTTCAGCAGTGTTGGGCAAGTTACTTTTAAAAAGTAACTAGTTACAGTTACTAGTTACTTCTTCCAAAAAGTTACTAAATTACTTACTCAGTTACAAATTATAAAAGTAACTAGTTACTTCAGAAAGTAACTATTGCGTTACTTTCAAGTACATTTTTTACATAAACAACATACACAAATCTAAACTATTTTAATGTTGCTGTGGGACAAAGTGAGACTAGCCTCCAATCAAATGCCATGTATGTAGATATTATAATTACTATGTTTATGTGGATCATACAAATACAAACACAATAGATGTTTTGGAACTTTTGATATGTATTGCCCCTCAACAGGCCACAACTGGGCAACATTAAATTATGCTTGTTAAGCAGTATACCAAAAATAAATAACAAATATATACTGATTGATTGAACATTTTAATTAACAGATTGCAGAATGGGTACAGTACAGTACAGCTCAATACACACAATTGTTAGGGGGATGGAGACCAGAGAAAGACTTTCGTCTTGTTTACATCAGGGTCCTGCATTTTCAATTCATTGAATTGAATTGAATACTTTATTTTGACACAAATCGTATGACAAATTCATGACATTTATGATACACAACATACAGATATAAGAATCTAATCCAATCATCTAAACTAATCTAATCATGACATTTAAGACATGCATGACATATATATATATATATAATATATATATATATATATATATATATATATATATATATATATATATATATATATATATATATATATATATATATATATATATATATATATATATATATATATATATATCTGAGCACCTGAATTGTTGATAAGGCTGTAGCCTCCACTACTGCAGGGGTTCCCAAACTTTTCAGGCCGCGACCCAAAAATAACGGGGTCAGAGAGCCGCGACCCCACTATTATAGGAGGTAAAAAAAATATATATATATATATTTTTTTTTTAATAAATGGAAATGTATGGTTGAAGCATGCACACGTTCAAACGCACACACACTAATAAGCATTGGAGGCTTTTAACCAGGGCCGGACTGGGGAAATCATTCAGGCCAGGAAATATAGTGCAAAATATAGCCCCAGTCAGGCCACTTTTTAAGCAGGGGGTCTGGGGGTCCCCCACCAGGACATTTCTTGTTACAAAGACTTCATTTCCTGCATTCTGGCTGCAGGATTTTTTTTATTTGTACCCTTTAAATGCCAGTGTTTGTGATTGCACCACAAATTATTGTTAAAAACAGGCTAGCATGTGTATGATTAGCAACAACACTGATTTTGATGGATTTTCAGTTTTTTTGTAATGTCAGATTGAAATAATACAATCTTTTATTCAACTTCAGCCCTGATCATAACACCACATATTAATTTTTATAATTCTAACCCTTTAAATGCCAGTGTGTGTGATGGCATATATTGCAATATATCAAATGCAAAGTAGATTTTCTGGGGGGGATTATTACAGGCTAGCATGTGTCAATGATTAGCAACACAGTCTTTTGTAAGGGTCCCGCCTCCACCAATCACATGCGGCTCCTTTTGTGTGTGTGTGTGTGTGTGTGAGAGCAAGAGCAAGAGAGAGAGAGAGAGAGAGAGAGAGAGAGAGAGAGAGAGAGAGAGAGAGAGAGAGAGAGAGAGAGAGAGAGAGAGAGAGAGAGAGAGAGAGGAGAGAGAGAGATAGTTCTCCAACTTGTGTGAGTTGCAGTGATCTCCTGGTTGTTCCCCACCTAGGTTATCTAACTATTGCGCTGCTGCAACTAGAAACACTGTCCTGGCCTGCTTCTAAGTTCAGTGGCCTGACAAATTTATTTATTTTTGAATTTTTTTGGAAATCATCTGGCGACCCACCCGCGGCGGCTCGCGACCCTCCTTTGGGTCGCGACCCCGACTTCGGGAACCACTGCACTACTGTAGTGCCCTGCGCTGCAACACAACTAACACAAGAGTGAACAAAAAACGCTCATGGACTGTCTGTCGTTGACTGAGTCGCTTGTGTTGTCGCTGTGTGTCAGACTCTGGATTCTTTCGAACACCCGCCCACCTCTACCTCTGATTGGCTTACCATGACATTTTACTCAACCTCAACCAACCGCGCACTGCCCACTAACCAAGGGAAAAAAGTATTGCTTCTCGGTGCAGAGATCTGTCTGAGGAAAAAAACAGCTTCAATCATAGTAACGCGTCGCATTTTTTGGCAGTAACGGTAACATTGTTATTAAGATTGGAAGAGTAATCCGTTAGATTACTTGTTACTGAAAAAACTAACGCCGTTAGTAACGCCGCCCATCACTGGATGTCACAGTATGATGTCATCATAATCAAACATTCTAGAACATTTGTGATGTCACAGTATGATGTCATAATCAAACATTCTAGAACATTTGTGTCATAATAGACATTCTAGAACATTTGTGATGTCACAGTATGATGTCATAATAGCACATTCTAGAACATTTGTGTGTCACAGTATGATGTCATAATAGAACATTCTAGAACATTTGTGACAGTATATATTCAACAATTCTCTCCGAAGATCTCAGATCTCAGAAGACAAGTGAATATCTCACTTGTTGTTTCCGGCTACTTGTCTGTAAGCTTGAATATATTCTGTAGATACAATTTAAAATCCCCACATGGAAAAGGAAACAATGTCCTGTACAATCCTTAATGAGCTGCGTCTGGAGGGAAGGCTCTGTGATGTGGTTATTAAAGTCAACAGCACTGAGTTTAATGCCTACAAGGCCCTCCTGTGTGACTGCAGTGACTATTTCAGGTAAGTTAATATAATATACTGTACTTCTACTGTAAACAGATACTATACTGTACTTCTACTGTAAACATATAATATACTGTACTTCTACTGTAAACAGATACTATACTGTACTTCTACTGTAAAAATATACTATACTGTACTTCTACTGTAAACAGATACTATACTGTACTTCTACTGTAAACAGATACTATACTGTACTTCTACTGTAAACATATACTATACTGTACTTCTACTGTAAAAAATATACTATACTGTACTTCTACTGTAAACAGATACTATACTGTACTTCTACTGTAAACAGATACTATACTGTACTTCTACTGTAAAAATATACTATACTTCTACTGTGCTAAGACCCTATACTTCTACAGTGAAAATATATTACTACACAGGACAGAATGTTGCTTACTGTTTACTCATCAGATATCTCTATACTCTGCGTCCCCCAGGCCATAACTGGGCAACATTAAATTATGCTTGTTAAGCACTATACCAAAAATAAATAACAAATATATACTGATTGATTGAACATTTTAATTAACAGATTGCAGAATGGGTACAGTACAGTACAGCTCAATACACACAATTGTTAGGGGATGCAGACAAGAGAGACTTTCGTCTTGTTTACATCAGGGTCCTGCATTTTCAATTCATGACATTTATGACATACACAACATACAGATATAAGAATCTAATCTAATCATCTAAACTAATCTAATCATGACATTTAAGACATGCATGACATACAGATATATATATATATACAGATATATATCTCTGAGCACCTGAAGACTGCAGGAAGTGCACTACTGTTGATAAGGCTGTAGCCTCCACTACTGTAGTGCCCTGCGCTGCAACACAACTAACATAAGAGTGAACAAAAAACGCTCATGGACCCGCAGTCTGTCGTTGACTGCTCGCTTGTGTTGTTTGTTGGATTAGTTTTGGATTATTTGGGCTCGCCAAACAAACTATCAAAGCGTACACAGAACCGCGGTCTGTCGTTGACTGAGTCGCTTGTGTTGTCGCTGTGTGTCAGACTCTGGATTCTTTCGAACACCCGCCCACCTCTACCTCTGATTGGCTTACCATGACATTTTACTCAACCTCAACCAACCGCGCACTGCCCACTAACCAAGGAAAAAAAGTATTGCTTCTCGGTGCAGAGATCTGTCTGAGGAAAAAAACAGCTTCAATCATAGTAACGCGCCGCATTTTTTGGCAGTACCGGTAACATTGTTATTAAGATTGGAAGAGTAATCCGTTAGATTACTTGTTACTGAAAAAACTAACGCCGTTAGTAACGCCGTTATTTATAACGCCGTTATTCCCATCACTGGATGTCACAGTATGATGTCATCATAATCAAACATTCTAGAACATTTGTGATGTCACATTATGATGTCATAATAGAACATTCTAGAACATTTGTGATGTCACAGTATGATGTCATAATCAAACATTCTAGAACATTTGTGATGTCACAGTATGATGTCATAATAGAACATTCTAGAACATTTGTGTACAGTATATTCAACAATTCTCTCCGAAGATCTCAGATCTCAGAAGACAAGTGAATATCTCACTTGTTGTTTCCGGCTACTTGTCTGTAAGCTTGAATATATTCTGTAGATACAATTTAAAATCCCCACATGGAAAAGGAAACAATGTCCTGTACAATCCTTAATGAGCTGCGTCTGGAGGGAAGGCTCTGTGATGTGGTTATTAGAGTCAACAGCACTGAGTTTAATGCCCACAAGGCCCTCCTGTGTGACTGCAGTGACTATTTCAGGTAAGTTTAGCTTGGTTCAGGTTAGCTTGGTTCAGGTTAGCTTGGTTCAGCTTAGTTTGGTTCAGGTTAGCTTGGTTAGTAAACAGATACCATACTGTACTTTTACTGTAAACAGATACTATACTGTACTTCTACCTTAAACAGATACTATACTGTACTTCTACTGTAAAAATATACTATACTGTACTTCTACTGTAAACAGATACTATACTGTACTTCTACTGTAAACAGATACTATACTGTACTTCTACTGTTAAAATATACTATACTGCACTTCTACTGTAAACAGATACTATACTGTACTTCTACTGTAAACAGATACTATACTGTACTTCTACTGTAAAAATATACTATACTTCTACTGTGCTAAGACCCTATACTTCTACAGTGAAAATATATTACTACACAGGACAGAATGTTGCTTACTGTTTACTCATCAGATATCTCTATACTCTGCGTCCCACAGAGCCCTCTTCACTCTCTCAGAGAAAGCAGTCTACACTATCCCTGGGGTGTCCCCGGGTATGATGCAGCTCATCATAGAGTACTCCTACACGCGCTTTGTGCCGGTGACAGCAGAGAACGTGGGAGAGCTTCTGGTGGCTGCAGACCAGCTTCTCTTCACTGGCATAGTAGGAGCGTGCTCTGAATTCCTAGAAGGCCAGCTGTCTCTGGAAAACTGTGTCAGCATCTGGAGGTTGGTGGACATCTACTGCTGCCTTGACCTGAGGCGCAAGGCCCATCTCTTCATCGTGTGCCACTTTGAGGAGATGTTGCACGTCTCACAAGAGTTTGTGGAGCTGTCCCTGCAGCAACTGGTGGACATCATCGAGAGGGATGATCTGAACGTGAAGAGCGAGGAGACGGTGTTCGAGGCCGTCCTCCGTTGGATCGACCACTCCCGTGAGGAGCGTAAAACACACATCCCTTTGCTGCTGCCTAAGGTAACTAATTGTATTACTGTGCATTACATTAAAACAACACTAGGTTCCCTAGTACAGTGGTTCTCAAACATTTGGGTCCAAACTGTTCCCTAGCAACAGAAACCGTCTACAACCGATGTCTAAGTTGTACCCGCTGTCTGCTTGTCTCTTCCCAGGTTCGCATGGGCTTGATGAGGCCTGACTACTTGCTGAACAACGTCCAGAACAACCCTGTGGTGAGGGACAGCCATGACTGCAGGCCCCTCATCCTCAGCGTCCTGAACCCCCCTGGCTCCGACAGGCTCCCAAACCCCCTGATGCGTCCACGCCTGCCCCAGGAGGTCCTATTGGCCATTGGAGGCTCGGATGGCGGCATCCTGACCATGGAGGCTTACAATATCCGAGCCGGTGGATGGATGGACGTGAGCGCTGAGGCGGAGAGTCCCCGGGCCTACCACGGCACCGCTTATCTCCACGGTCTGGTCTACTGCGTCGGTGGCTTGGACGGCATAGAGGCTCTCAACAGTGTGCGCAGGTTCAACCCCGTCACTCGCAGCTGGCTGCAGGCGGCTCCCATGCACTCATGCCGCTGTGACGTCAGCGTGGTCGCGTTGGGCGGCTGTATCTACGCCATGGGAGGGAAAAACACCATGGGAGGGAAAGACGGACACGTGGTACTGAACACTGCTGAGCGCTACGAGCCTGAAACCAACCAGTGGACAGTGATCTCACCCATGCTGGAGCACAGGAGCCACGCCGGGGCAGCAGCCCTCCAGGGCAAGGTGGGTGGAACTGAGGGACACAGGGTGGTAGATGAACACAAGGAACGTTAGATCAGAAATCATAAATGTCTTTATTGCCAAGTAAGCTTGCACATACAAAAGATGTGTCTGGGTCCTTTGGTGCATCAACATTAACAGACAATTAAAGTAGAATGAAATCAAATGGAATATATAAACTAAATTAGAATATTCTTTCTTATTACAGGTTTACATCTGTGGTGGCTTCAACAGGGGGGAGCGTCTGTTCACAGCTGAGTGCTACAGCCCAGACACCAACCAGTGGACTCTGATCGCCCCCATGAGCAGCAGGCGTAGCGGAGTGGGAGTCGCTGCGTACGGAGGACAAGTCTATGTGGTAGGTGCACACAGAGACAAATGCTTTATACTCAATATTTTTATAGATATGTATCATTTGACTTTCAATGCTTCTGTGATGCCCTCATTTCCCTAAATGGATTAATACAGTGTCTGCCTGCCTTAACCACACATGTGTAACCACTCATGTGTCCTGTCCGCCTGATTGCTTTTACCAAACGGTTCGTGTTTCCGCGTTCCCGTTTTGCGCTCTGATTGGCCACGCACGTTTCTGGTCATGTGACATGTGCGCCCAATCGTGTGACGGCAAGTTATTTCAACGGTTAAGCTTAGGCGCTCTTTCGAAGTTGGTTAAGGTTAGAGTTTGTCTTAGAGCATGGCGATAGAACGCCAGCCCTGATTCCAAACTCTAACCATAACCAACTGCGAAAGAGTCGCCTAAGCTTAACCAGTGATAAACTAGGCGTTAGGTCGTTTGCAGGCTGTTCGACGCGGAAATGGGCTAAGACACTGCTCGTCGCGCGATTGGGCGCACATGTCACATGACCAGAAACGTGCGTGGCCAATCAGAGCGCAAAACAAGAACGCGGAAACACGAACCGTTTGGTAAAAGCATAGACGCTTCCTGTCCTCAGGTGGGAGGGTGGGACGGTAGAAACGTCCTGCGTAGCGGGGAGGCCTACAGCCCCTTGACTGACTCCTGGAGCGCCCTGCCCGCCATGCTCACCCCCCGCAGCAGCTTTGGCATCGCGGTGCTGGACGACCTGCTCTTCGTGGTCGGAGGCTCCAATGGCTGGAACATCATCTCCAACGTGGAGCGCTACGACCAGAGCAGCGACAGGTGGACTGTAGCCGAGGACATGAAGACCCCGCGCGGATACCTAAGCTGCTGCATAATGCATGGCCCGCCATTTTACATGAGCCAGTACGCCGCTCCACGTGGTCGAGGAGGAGGAGGAGGAGGAGGAGGAGGAAGAGGAAGAGGAAGAGGAAGAGGAAGAGGAAGAGGAAGAGGAAGATGAGGAGGAGGAGGAGGAGGAGGAGGAGGAGGAGGAGGAGGAGGAGGAGGAGGAGGAGGAAAAGGAGGAGAATCCATCTAACAACCTTAAACATTTATTAGACCAAAAGAAATCCTAAGAAATTAATAAATTACTATCAGCCAAAGGTGGTGCATTTCTTTCTTCTAGTAATTCAGACAATATCGGTTTTTAGTTTGTGTAATGTAATGTAATATCTGTTTTTAGTAGAGTTGTTCCGATACCGATACCAGTATCGGAAATGCCGCCGATACTGCCTAAAATGCTGGTATCGGTATCGGCGAGTACCCTCTAATTCTGCGCTCCGATACCATATGACGTAATTTATCAACAACACTGCGGTCTGCTGAGTGAGCATTATAAAACAAACGTGTTTTTAACCGACCGTGAATTAAAGTGTCAATGCCATTTGTCATTTTAACAGCAGATACTTTCCAGATACTTTGCCATCGTCCTGACAGAGCGCTGTTGACGGGGAGCTCTGATGGGTTCGCTTGGTGGTGTTATTAGCATTGAACAGCTAACCGAAAGCTAGCGTTAACTAACATTAAAGTTTTAGCTTTAACGTTACCTTGGCTAAAGGTGGGGCTATTCATAATCCAGCAATAATGGCTGCAGACCTGCAAGCAAAGTACAGCAAGTTGGCAAAGGAGTATTCCAAGTTAAATCACATTTTCACCAGTAACGTTACAGTCTTTCCATCTACCGGTAGCTCATGCTAGCTAACCTAACATTAGCTCACGTTAACGTCGTCACTGATCGACCACCTCGCGTACACAATTAATGACATGTTGCGGACAGCCATATCGGTGACAATGTTTAGCTTTTAGTGCCAAATGATAAGAGTCTGAGGCGGAGTCTCAAAAGAGAATGTTGAATATTTATTTACAACAGAACCTCTGGTACTACAGTAGTTAACCTAAACGGAGCCTTGTGGAAGCAAGTGCAGCAACGAATAATGTCCGTGTGGAACTAATGTGCCAACAACCTTTCCTTGGGTGAACTCATTGAGATAGTTTTCAATTACTGATACTAATACTAATCTATACAATCACCTGTTGTTGAATAAATACCATTACTTTATAGTTATTACTAAAAAACAGTATATATAAAACAGTGTATAAAAAAATAAATAAAAAAGTTTTATAATTTATATAATTTTTTTTAATGTATGCACTGGTATCGGATCAGTATCAGTATTGGCCGATACCCAAAGCTTAGGTATCGGAATCGGATCAGGAAGGAAAAAATGGTATCGGAACATCTCTAGTTCTTAGTTTGTGTAATGTAATGTAATATCTGTTTTTAGTTTGTGTAATGTAATATCTGTTTTTAGTTTGTGTAATTTAATGTAATATCTGTTTTTAGTTTGTGTAATGTAATGTAATATCTGTTTTTAGTTTGTGTAATGCACATAATATGGGAACGTTTATCCATATGCTAGCCCGGCATAGTTCTGACAGCTGTCACTTGTGCTACTGCAAAATAAATGACACACGGCTTTGTGTTGTCAACTGATAGAAATTGTGCGTTTCTCTATTCCGATGATTACTACAATATAATATATATATATATATATATATATAAATAACTGTCTTTTACTAGTACCTTACTACTATGTACTATGTTACTATCCGTATACTACTACCTACCATGCTAATATGTCTATTATACTATGCACTCAGGGTGTAACACTCAAGTTCAACACTATTTGACGAACAATGCCACTGACCATAAGCTGCCAGAGATGCACATCTCCTGCTGAAAACCACACACTTTTCTGATAGTGGGGTGCCTGGACACTCAGTTATTTAAAATGTATATGCGAAAGTTTCGTTTTCACTTCTAATTTGAAGATAAGGATCAATAGAACAATTTTGGCTTGAGTGTCAAGGAACCAGTTGAATTTAATAAAAATGTATCCAAAATGGCCACAATCGAAATCATGAATTATTTAAAAACGTCTTAATGTTCACACAATTGGTGTGTAATATAATTTTGTATTGCTATTTTAAGTTAATACCGTGTGCGGAATCAACTGGAGTTCAAATATTGATGTTTTGAATATTCTGGTATGGCAAAAATCAAAGATGGCTGCAATTTCTGTATTTATTTCGAATTACGCTTCATAACTTTTATTCTATTGAACCTAGAATGGTGATGTTGGTGCCTGTACCTATGTTTTCATGAATGAGTAATTGAATAAAAATAAAATAAACATGATTGGAGCATATCTTATATGATATTTCACACAATGAGACAATAAATATGTAGAGAACTAGAGTTAGATATGAGAACTGTAAACAACAAACTGTAAAGAACAAACGATGATTGTGAAGAACGTCCTCATCACAAGAAAGGATCTGCATCTCAGCACCAATGTCAACGCCATGCCAAATACCTGATGGAGGTGTTGCTGAGCAATGGGAATCCCGTTGAGGAGGGCAGTAAAGACCTGGTTACATTAGACAATAAGGTGTGTGATTCTGCGGCTGCTGCCCTATCTGTCCATCAACTCGAGTCTACGGGACAAGAGCAGTACAACAATTTCAGGAAGAGTGCTTGAATCAAATGACAGACTTCTGACAGCACCAATCAAGCGAAATAACTTACTGTTGTTCCATGAGAAGAAAACACAGAAGAAGACAGCAAATAAGCTGAGAATGCAGCACTTCAAACATCATGCATTGCTCTATCGGTAAGCTTTTATTGTGCTAGACACTAGGGCTGGGCGATATAACGATAACGATAAATATCGCGATATATTTTAATAATCTATATCGAATATCTAATTTTTTTTTTTTTTTTTTTTTTTTTTTTTTTGTGACCTGCAACAGGGCAGTTTTAAAACCAGAGACAGTGGACAGACTTGTCTTTCTTGCCTGCAACTTAAAGTAATGGCTTTGCTTGTCCAAATGACAATACTGACCAAATTGAGATTTATTTTTCTCCATTTATTTTGTTTGCTTTCTAATTTAAAATACAGTTTGAAACCGTCTGTACACAGTAGGCTATGTGTGCTAGCAGAGCTAGTGTCCAGTCACAAGTCACGGTCCACATGTGCGGTGGTTTGTCCACCAAAAAAGCGCCAAAAGATCGAAAATAAACTAGCAGAGCCAGAACTGTTCAACTCCCCTGGAGCCACAGCCAGCAGAGAAGCCGGTTTACTTTAGCTTTTAAACCAGCTGCAGCCTGAAAACTGGAGTGTGAGGGGATGTAACACTAAAGATGGCGGCAACGACAAAGAATTGCTGCAAAATAAACATACATCTGTTGTTTAATTTTTTTTTTTTTTTTTTTTTTTACTTATAACAATTTCGATAATTATCGATATCGAGAAATATGATAACATTATCATATCGTTATCGCGATATGATTTTTTGCCATATCGCCCAGCCCTACTTTCTAATTTAAAATACAGTTTGAAACCGTCTGTACACAGTAGGCTATGTGTGCTAGCAGAGCTGGTGGTTTGTCCACCAAAAAAGCGCCAAAAGATTGAAAATAAACTAGCAGAGCCAGAACTGTTCAACTCCCCTGGAGCCACAGCCAGCAGAGAAGCCGGTTTACTTTCGCTTTTAAACCAGCTGCAGCCTGAGAACTGGAGTGTGAGGGGATGTACTGTAACACTAAAGATGGCGGCAACGACAAAGAATTGCTGCAAAATAAACATACATCTGTTGTTTAAAAAAGATTTTTTTTTTTTTTTTTTTTTTTACTTATAACAATTTCGATAATTATCGATATCGAGAAATATGATAACATTATCATATTGTTATCGCGATATGATTTTTTGCCATATCGCCCAGCCCTACTTTCTAATTTAAAATACAGTTTGAAACCGTCTGTACACAGTAGGCTATGTGTGCTAGCAGAGCTGGTGGTTTGTCCACCAAAAAAGTGCCAAAAGATTGAAAATAAACTAGCAGAGCCAGAACTGTTCAACTCCCCTGGAGCCACAGCCAGCAGAGAAGCCGGTTTACTTTAGCTTTTAAACCAGCTGCAGCCTGAGAACTGGAGTGTGAGGGGATGTACTGTAACACTAAAGATGGCGGCAACGACAAAGAATTGCTGCAAAATAAACATACATCTGTTGTTTAAAAAAGATTTTTTTTTTTTTTTTACTTATAACAATTTCGATAATTATCGATATCGAGAAATATGATAACATTATCATATCGTTATCGCGATATGATTTTTTGCCATATCGCCCAGCCCTACTAGACACAATACACGTCAAGGAGAGATATTTCTATTGACGAGGAGTTAGTTGCGCCAGGTGTAACAAGACATTTTCTCATTCCTGTCAAATAAGTTGTTAACAGATGGACAGTTCCCAGATGACAAGGATGTCTACATCACTGCAGGTGATCAAGTCCACCATGTTGGAAACAGTCCACCAATGGATCAATGCAACCATGAGGAAGCTGACACTCGTGTCCTATAATACATCTCCTCCACGCCCTCCAAACATCATCACTTGGGAGGGTGCATACTGGAGATACAGATGTTTGTCGTAATCCTTCTGACTAATTTCCATCACATCAAGCCACTAACAGATACACACCCACTCAGGGACATGCACAAGACTTTAGAGGGGCAGGTGCTCAAAGGCTCACTATACCTGTGTGTGTTTTAACCGAGCGCGCGTAGCCCGATTTTTAAGGGCCCTTTTCGTCCGGGGGGGGCCCCTTTTTATGCTTTTTGGGGGGTTTTGGTGATCAAATATTGAATATTGAACTATAATAATCAGTGCAGGGGCTCACTTATCCTTGAAAGACACTTTTATCACTGACTTAAAAGGCCCATACATCTCCATAAATGTTCAGGGGGAGGGAATAAGTGCTTACCCTACAGACCCCAAGAAGTGCTGTATATTCTGTATTGTTTAATATAAATGCATTTTTTATTCCAATCCCGATTTGTATTTGAAATTCCCAAATACCATCGGACTTGACTTCTTCGTGTCCCTCAGTGAGTATAATACCAGCATTCAACTGTATGCACCACAGCGGTTTCTATCATCATCATCATCACCACCCACACTATGCATAAAATATATAGGTCCGCGGAGAGGCACGCTGAGGAGGCCATGCAAACTGCAATGGAATATGGGGCATCTCTCTCTCTTTACCTAATATTTTGATTATATCCTGACATTTTTCAGTTGGAAGGGCAGTCTATGCGTAACGAAAAAAATATCTATTTATTTTTTTCAAAAAGGGCACTTTTTTTATGAGGCTCAAAAAGGCAGGTGCTCAAGCACCCCTTGGACTTTATGTGTGCACGTGCCTGGATAACAGTAGTAGTATAGTGACCAGTAGTGAATGGCAAGATTGAATCAGACAGCAATGCAGGAATAGTGGTGGTGGTATACATGGTCCAAACACAGTATCACGTGGTAACACACTGTCTGATATCACTTATACAATCCGTACATATATTGCTATAACATAGCGTATTATGTAGCCTACCTTTTTTTCTGTGGTCGATTAGTACTTTATTTTTTTTTTATCTACTTTTTCTCCTTTTTTCTGTGATTTTTCTCCCCATCCCAATTTACCTCTCGTGCCAATTCTCCCTCCCCTGTCCTGATCGTTGCTTGCATATGCCCCCCACTGGCCGGTTGTAGGGAGGATAGAAGCCTTGCATCACATGTCCCCTCCGATACAGCCTGTCACATCTTTTCACCTGCCAGCGCGGACTCTCATTTGGCGAGGTGTAACGTGTGGGAGTCTCACACTGCCCCCGCCATTTTCCTGACTTTGCTGTGCAGGCGCCCCAACCGACCTGTAGGAGTCGCTGTTCACAACGACCAGATTACCACCCTTAGACTTCCCACCCGCTAACTCTGCCAATTGAGTCAGTATGACGGCCGGCCCAAGCCGGAGGCAACGCCGACAGCCGGATTCGAACCCGGTGTCTCTCGCATTGGTGATGAACGCAATGTCCGCTGCGCCACCCAGCCCCCCGATTAGTACTTTATTGACGTTTTCTGATGAGACCATGTTGGCTATAGGCTACTCCTTACTGTTCCCCCCCATGGCCCCCTGCCTTTTCATAAAACCACTCAACCCCCGAAACATTCCCATCAGACACCCCAGAGAGAGAGAGAGAGAGAGAGAGAGAGAGAGAGAGAGAGAGAGAGAGAGAGAGAGAGAGAGAGAGAGAGAGAGAGAGAGAGAGAGAGAGAGAGAGAGAGAGAGAGAGAGAGAGAGAGAGAGAGAGAGAGAGAGAGAGAGAGAGAGTTGTTGTTGTTTTGTATTGTTGTGATATCAGTTGTTGTTTCTGATGTTGTGTGGGTTGGACTCTGCCTGCTTGTTTGTTTTATTTAGATCCCCGTTATCTTTTGCATCGCAGCAGCTATTCTTCCTGAGGGGCGTCCAATAACTTACATGGTGACACAAAAATATACATTCACACTCATCACAATAATATATTGACAAAACACATTAAAAAAACCTATAAATAACACACTTAAATAAAACAATCACTGCAATTAGACAGCAAATAGACAGGATCCATCAGGATCTAATAAATAGATCAATATTATTTATAACATATAGATACTCCTTGTAACCTGGCTCCCAGTGATGACGTCAGGGCAAACATTCGAACACCCGCATTCAAAAACCTCAACGGAAGATTAAAATACGGTACTTAATAATAATAAAATAAATAAAACAATCTTTAATCCTTTTCTTAAAACCATATACAGTAGGCTATATCATTATGTTGCGTAATCTGATTTGAAAGTCAATTCCATTTTATGTCTTTAATTTCGGCAAGGTGAAACAGTCTCCCATTTCACACGATTGATCATTTGAGGAGGACTTTAGAAAAGAAAAAAAAACATCCGTACCAAAGATTATAAACATAATGATGTATATATTTTCATGACCCCCACAAAGTCATCTCGCTGACCCCCTGGGGAAGGTCCCGACCCCTGGGTTGAGAACCCCTGCGTCTATTCAATCAAGGTCTTTCCCTCCCTGCGTCCATCCATCCGTACCTCTAACGCCGTCTCTGTTAGTGTCGCTATGGCAACAGAGGGAGTAAGCCAGCGTGTGATTTCTTCATGCTAGTCTGGATGCTACAGCCTCACATCAATCAGACCGTTGCATCCACGGTACATTGGCTCCACTGGCGATCACACACCTACCTTTGTGGGGGAAACACAAAGAATGTTAAAGGAACACACCAACTTTTTGGGAAATTAGCTTATTTGCCATCTACCCCGGAGTTAGACAAGCAGATACATACCCTTTTCTTCTCTGTGCATGCATTAGGCTTAGGGAACAGCCGCACTGTTAGACTAGCTTAGCGTCATTCACTGGAAGTAGGTGTGCCAGTGTAGCCTAGTTCCCAACAGTCACGAAATACACTCCAAATACAACTCCAAAACGTTCCTGTAAACATGTTGTGACCTGGGGCGGTCAGGCGGCGTAAGCGGAGATTGCGCTCGTCACCAATGCAAGAGGCTGCGGTCTCGACTCCCGGAGTCAGCATTGCTTGGGGCTTGGGCCGGTCGTCATACTAACTCGTTTGGCTGAGTTAGGGGGACAGCGTTGTGGACAGCGACGCCTACAGGTCAGGTCTGGGCGCCTGCTCAGCGAAAGGCAGGAAATGGTTAAAGCATCGTGACCTCCCACGCGTTACGCTTCACCAATGAGAGTCCTCGCTGCCAGGTGAAAAGAGAGCCACTGGCTGTCGCCGCACGTGTCGGAGGAAGCATGTGGTGGACTTCAGGGTTCCCTTGTACCGACCAGTAGGGGGAACATGCGCACAACGACCAGGTAGGGGAGGGGGGGAATTGGCATAACGACTAAATTGGGATGGGGAGAAAAATGTTGTGACTTTTTTTTTTTTTTTACTTGGCTTTTGAGGTGATGAGTATACTGTATATCTGCTTATAAAACGAAAATGTAAAAACAAGTCACAACATGTTTACAGGAACGTTTTGGAGTTGTATCTGGAGTGTATTTCGTGACTATTGGGAACTAAGCTACACTGGCACACCTACTTCCAGTGAATGACGCTATATTAGATAACAAATATATTAGATAACTAGATACACAATTATATTAGATAACTATACACAAATATATTAGATAACTAGATACACAAATATATTAGATAACTAGATACACAAATATATTAGATAACTAGATACACAAATATATTAGATAACTAGATACACAAATATATTAGATAACTAGATACACAAATATATTAGATAACTAGATACACAAATATATTAGATAACTAGATAAACCATATTAGATAACTAGATAAACCAATATATTAGATAACTAGATGAACCATATTAGATAACTAGATACACAAATATATAGATGAACTCTTCTAAAGATCTAGAAAAACAGATGATTACGCACACGAGACTCTAATTAAACATCATGAAAAATGCATAGCAACAGCATTTAAACAAACGCATCCTCGTCCATTTTAATTGAGTCAGCCGCACAATACCTCCCATCAACCCAAACAATAACGATTGATTGTCTTTGAAATGCAAAACCCACCAGAGACCAGCTTTGTCTCGAGGAGCACACGAGAGAGGCTGAGACGGGGGGGGGACGGGGGGGAATAACCAATTCACCGCGATGCCCGTCTCCTCGCCGCTATGGTCACGGGGCGACGCGTCGGGCCGCTTCCTCGCCGAGGCGCAGGAGCGGCTCGTTTACCTCAAAGCCCGCGTTGCCTCGTTATATATATTCCCCTGTTCCCTCGTGCATACATTCTCATTTGTCGCCGCGTCGGGGTCACTGTACCGTAATTGTTTGCTTTACCTTTGATGATTGAATAACAACCCCGCGCGGAGCCACGCTGTGTTTACCGCGCGTTGCCATGGTTCACAGCTTCCTTAATTGGATTTTGTCGTTTCCACGGAAACAAGGTAACCTATTCCATTGCTCAGCAACCTCGGCGATTCACACCCACCGCCCCCCCCCCCCAACCGCCCCGTGCGACGCGAGCCGCCGGTTTTGATGGCTGTTATTTACGTGGGTTGATCCTTGGCGTGACCGCGGTGAGGGGGGGGTGGGTGATGGGGGGGCAGACATTACACCAGGCAATATGCTACAAATATGTCATCTGACATTTGAGACGATCGACACGTCACGCGCATGACTGTGTCCACGCTGCCCGCCACGTGGCTGAGCAGGTGAGCAGGAGGTGCAGAGGAGGGCGAGCGCTCTACCTGCTGCCTGTAGTACGTATAGTAGTAGTAGTAGTAGTAGTAGTAGTAGTAGTAGTAGTAGTAGTAGTACAAGTAGTAGTAGTAGTAGTAGTAGTAGTAGTAGTAGTAGTAGTAGTAGTAGTAGTGGTAATAGTAGTAGTAGTAGTGGTAGTAGTAGTAGTAGTAGTAGTAGTAGTAGTTGTAGTAGTAGTAGTAGTAGTATTAGTAGTAGTAGTAGTAATAGTAGTAGTAGTAGTAGTAGTAGTAGTAGTAGTAGTAGTAGTTAGTAGTAGTAGTAGTAGTAGTAGTAGTAGTTGTAGTAGTAGTAGTAGTAGTGTAGTAGTAGTAGTAGTAGTAGTAGTAGTAGTAGTAGTAGTAGTAGTAGTGGTAATAGTAAGTAGTAGTAGTAGTAGTAGTAGTAGTAGTAGTAGTAGTAGTAGTAGTAGTAGTAGTAGTAGTAGTAGTAGTTGTAGTAGTAGTAGTAGTAGTAGTATAGTAGTAGTAGTAGTAGCAGCAGTAGTAGTAGTAGTAGCAGTAGTGGCAGTGTTGCTGGTGGGTAGGGTAGCGATACTAAACACGAGAGAAAGATTGTGAAAAAGAGAGCAGGATTGGCAGCGCGATGGAGGGATGAATAATGAATGGCAGATGAAAGCAGGTCTGACTGGAGGAGAGCCGTCCTGTCCGTCTCCGGGCCGCGCTTCCTGCCCCGCCTGCTGCTTCAGCGTCTCTACCCAGGCTGATGAAACAAGGGTGCGTTCTCAGGCAAGCGTACGTCGACTATGTTGCTTAGGAACCTCCGCCACACGCTTCCAGTCAGGCCCGTGCACGCATAGAGCCCAAAGGGTGCTCGAGCACCTGCCCTTTGTGCCTCATAAAAAGTGCCCTTTTTATGCCATTTTTTTTATTACCATTTAAAAGAAAGTGCATTTCAAGGATAAGTGAGCTCCTGCACTGATTATTATAGTTCAATATTCAATATTTGATCACCAAAACCCCCCAAAAAGCATAAAAAGGGGCCCCCCCGCCCAAAAAGGGCCCCTAAAAAATCGGCTTGCTAGCATCGCACGCTCGCTTTGCGTAGAGACACATTGCCCCTTTGAGCCTTTGACCCTGCCCCTCTAAAGTCCTGTGCACGTCCCTGCTTCCAGTGCATCTCAAACACGAGATAGAAATCATGAAAATCCCCACATTCTATTAGAATCCCATGACATGAGAGTTATCTTTCCCCCCATCGTGCTATAATACATCACGTGATGAAGAATTCCTCCTCTTCCTCTTCAGACACAGTATCGAGAGCACAACAGAGGAACCTTTCAGGAAAACGTGATCAGTCACACGTGATGGCGTAGGATTCTTAATGGAACACATCAACTTTTTAGGGAAATTAGCTTATTTGCATATACTTACATTATACCCCCCGGAGTTAGACAAGCGGATACAGACTCTTTTCTTCTCTGTGCAGCAGCACGCAGTATCACCTGAGAAGCCCTGCTGCGTCCACTTCACTCAATGAAAGCGTGTTTTCTGGTAAACAGAGCTTTTCAGGTGAAATCACTGCGCCCAGGCAGCAGTGGCTCAGCAAAAAATTGTTCAGAGTATGTAGTAGTAGTAGTAAACAGAAAGAAGCATTTCATATAAAAGTATTATTTTTTTTGTATCCACTTTTTCTCCCATTTTCGATATTTTCTCCCATCCCAATTTCGTATCGTCCAATTCAACCCTCCCCTTGTCTCGAACGCTGTTTCTTGCCTCCCACAAGCCGGCTGCAATGTGGACGAAGCCATACATAGCACGAGTCCCCTCCGGTACTTGAGGTAACAGCAGTCACATCTTATCACCTGCGCAGCTCGATCTCTCAGCGTCGGGGATCTGGGCTTTGGAGGGGCACCGCCCCCATCGCTTCCTGATTCTACTGCGCAGGCGCACCAACCGACCTGTAGGAGTCGCTGTCCACAACGTCCAATCCCCACCCATCAGTTTCCCTCCCCCTAATACTGCCAATGTGTATTAGTACGGACGACCATCTGTATTTTTGTATGACCCAGGGGGAGGCCGGTGGTGAACAGAGAGAGGCTGTCTGTGCCCTGCCTGCTGTGAATCATGCAGGATGAGGCCCGTGCAAAATTGATGCTGGCGCCCTAAAACTCCCAAATTATATACAGTAAGTTTGCCAGTATATGTATGAATCTATTACTGTGTCTGTCTGTGTGTGTGTGTGTGTGTGTGTACATGTGTGTGTGTGTGTGTGTTTGTTTGTGTGTTTAGGTGTGTGTGTGTGTGTGTTTGTGTGTTTGTTTGTGTGTTTAGGTGTGTGCGTGTGTGTGTGTGTGTGTGTGTGTTTGCACACGTTTGTATGTGTGGGTGTATTTGTATGTGGGTGTGGGTCTCTGAAATGCTCTGTTTATGTGTGTCTCTGTGTATTATGCACTTGTGTGTATGTGCGTGTGTGTGTGTGTTTTGTGGGTTAGGTGGGTGTGCGAGTGTATGTTTGTGTCTGTGTGTGTGTGTGTGTGTGTGTGTGTGTGTGTGTGTGTGTGTGTGTGTGTGTGTGTGTGTGTGTGTGTGTGTGTGTGATGTGTGTGTATGTATATGTGTGCGTGTATGTGTGTGTGTGCGTGTGTGTATATATGTGTGTGTGTGTGTGTGTGTGTATGTGTGTGTATGTGTGTGTGTGTGTGTCTGTGTGCGTACGAGTCTGTCCGCCCTGCACAGCTGGTGGTGATGAAGAGGAGGCTGTCTATCTCCTTCGTCTGACAGTGATGATGACGGGAGGAATACCAAGGAGCCTGAAGCAGCTCAGAACACAGCAGAGAGTGAGAGAGTGAGAAAGAGAGTGAGAAGAGAGAGAGAGAGAGAGAGAGAGAGAGAGAGAGAGAGAGAGAGAGAGAGAGAGAGAGAGAGAGAGAGAGAGAGAGAGAGAGAGAGAGAGAGTGATGCCCCAAACCCACTCACTCTGTTCCCAAAGACTGGGGACAGTCACCAGCTAAAAACAATAAATAAATAACAAATACAAATAAATAAAGCTGTATATACCGGGTATAATGTATATATATATATCCACATCTGTCTGTACGTATACCTGCATATAATCCTTTTTACATATCTGTAGATACTATATCTATATCTGTACCTATGTATGTACAGACATGTATGTGGATAGATAGATAGACGGTAAGAATAAATATATAAATACACGGTATATACAGCATTATTTTACATGCTACAGTATCATACAGAGTTATATGGGTTACATGGGTGTATAAGTAGGTATATAGATAGATATGGATATAAATATACTATATATGCAGTCAATATAAATATATAAAAGTATATATACGGTATATACAGCACTATTGTACATGCTATCATACACAGTTATGGGTAGACTATGAATGAATGAATGAATGAATGAATGAATGAATGAATGAATGAATGAATGAATGAATGAATGAATGAATGAATCGTTTATTTTCTGTCTTTGTTTACAGACAAATCAAAAACACACTGTGTGTGGACTTACAAAAAAATATTTTATCACGAATGTACATATTCAAAGTAAGCTCACACACAAAATCCAAAATCAGTGACCGAAAAAAGGAATAGGGTGAAGCAAATTGCTTATCCTTTACAATTCTTAAAAACGAAATATATTTTAATATAAAAAAAACACTTAAAATATGCTGCAAGATATAATTCTTTGAAAAAACTAATGTTTGATGTTTTGCTCAAAACTATACTCCTGAATTATTTATTTTTTGTAGGCTTTTTTAAATCTCCCCTGAGGTACACAACTTCAACCCGTCACTAAGTGTAACTGAGGGGTACAATTCCCTGACTGTATTGTTAGATATGATACTTACTACCACTACCTCTTGTACTTTAGACTCTGGCCACCCAGTACTAGGTATAAATAATTATGATAAACACTCCCACCTGATGAAACGGATCCAACACAAATGTACCAAGTCGAAAGTCTGCGTTTAATAATAATACATAGCAAAAGGTATGTACAACGATCACTTAATTACATTTATGATTTGAAATAGTATGCACTTTTATGGCAAATGAGTATTCGTAGGTAGATCAATATCGAATGTCCAATCTCTGATTGCGCAGGAAGCAAATATACAACCTGGAATATTTAGGGAACAATAGCAATGATACTTGAATGATTATATAGCTGGATACACTAGGGGGAGGTTCCGACTGCTTGTAGGACAGCTGGAGGGGGGGGGGTAGAGTCTGGCTGTATCCCGTCTGGCCGAGGGTACCCTGGGAGAGCCCACAGTCGTGCGACCCGGTGCCCAGCGATCCTCGATCCACAGATGAAAGCAGTTGGACTCTCTGTGGCCGGCGTCCTCCGGTCCACGATGGAGAGACGTGAGGCGACCTCGTCGTGTAGAGCGTCTTCTCACCTGTCGTCCTCTCCGGGGGGGGTATTTCCAACACACCGCAGTGTTGGCCTTTATCCATAGAATAATCAAAGTACTCAAAGCATAATCCAAGCCGGGGAAGGCTAGCCGTCGTCGGTAGAATAATCCAATATACAGGTCCACTCGCTCTTTGGCCTGGAGCTCCTCGGGTGCAGCTTCACGTGGGGTCAACCACCCTGGATAAGCGTCCAGCTGATGCCCGAAACGATGGGGGTGCTGATTACTATAGAACTCTTACCGCACGAGGCACTACATATGAATAGACTATTATTAGCTTAATAGAATACGTCCAACTCGACGATATAGTGCCAAATATGACTATTCAAATATTAATATACACGATGTCTCAATGCCGATACTGGGCCGAATTGGCCTTACTGCCCACACGTGGTTCGCGGGGAGGCTTTTGCGTCTGTCACTCTGTTGGAGGGTAAGGAACTGGACTAAAAGAAAGCTCTACTTTAATAGCGCAGTATATATACGCACTATGAACAAATAGTACCATTAGTGGTGCGGTAGACATATTCCTACGCGGAACTAGGACTTGTCCATACATGTTGAGCGGTACGATTGAACCTGGTCTGAGGGGTATGGCGACCTGGCACCAAGGTCTCGTCCAATGGTAGAATGGAGACTATTATGGGATGTTCAGTAGACTAGAAGGGATATTCAATGCATATTGTACAAGGAATATACAAGGGATATCAGGGGATATACAAATACAATTAAATATATATATATAAATAAATATATATATTCGGTTTAATCTGATCCTTCAGAACAGCCGCCCCCTAATTGGTCCCAACCCAATTAGTTAAGCAGAGACAGATTAACCGCACTGTCTACCACTCAAGGGTTCGCTGTAAGGGTCAGTCAACTCACAAAGTCATAGGGTCATGGTCATCATCGATTGTGTCTGGGAGTCGGGGCAGTTCTATGAGCCTCGCCACAGGACGGGTGTAAATGCGCCCCTGGACGAGTACTTCAGCTGCTCGGACCTTGCCATCGGCACCGGTGATCACTTTGCTTACGCGGCCAGCCGGCCACATAGCTCTGGGTAGTGACTGGTCAATAATCATGACGACTGTTCCTTCCGTCAAATTGTCTCTCTCTTTTACCCACTTCTGGCGGGTCTGTAGAGACGGTAGGTAGTGCAGTAGGAAACTGCTCCAAAACTTGTCGGCTAATACTTGGCTGTACCTCCACATTCGTCGGCCGTTCGCTTCTTCAGGCCGGTACATTGTCTGGGGTAACGCGGGATCTAGCCGCCCCATCAGGAGGGTGTTGGGGGTGACTGGGTCGACATCTGCTACATCACTGGAGACGTAACCGAGGGGCTTTGAGTTCAATACTCCCTCAATCTCCGTGAGGACTGTCATTAGGACTTCTTCCGCCACAGTCTGGGCCCCAAGTTCTATAAAGACAGGGCTGTCTTTATAGAACGTACTTCTCGTTCCCAAGTTCCACCGAAGTGGGGTGCGTTTGGGGGGTTGAATTGGAAGTCAATCTGGGCTGGAGCGAGGTGGGTCTTAAGTTCTGGGCCCATAGCTTGGAAGCTCTCCCTCAGCTCTCTTTCTCCGCCTTTGAAGTTTGTCCCGTGATCGGACAATAATGTAGACGGTTTTCCTTTCCGTGATGTGAATCTTCGGAAGGCCATAAGGAATGAGTCTGCGCTCATGGTCGGAAGGAGCTCGATATGTATCGCTCTGGTGGTCATGCATTTGAATACAATACCCCACCGCTTCTCGGTGCCTCTTCCTTTCTTTATGTGCAGCGGGCCAAAACAGTCCATGCCTGTTGAGTGGAATGGCTTGTCGCCGAGTCGGAGGCGACATGGAGGTAGGTCAGCCATCCGTGGTATGCTGGGCTGCGCGCGCCACTTTCGGCAGTCTAGACAGGTTCGCTGGAAGCGTCGCACCGCCTCTCTTCCTTGAAGTATCCAGTAACGACGTCTGATTTCCGCGAAGACTCTCTCTGCTCCTGCGTGGTGTACATCCTCGTCGTATTTCTTTATAATCAGCTCTGTGACCTTGTGTCGGCTGTTCAATACGATCGGGTACTTAATGTCATCCGGTAAATTGGGGGCTCTCCGCAGGCGACCACCCACTCTGATGAGGGTATGTGTGTCACTCTCGGGGGCCAGATGAATCAATCTGCTGTCTGATGGGATGGGCTTTCCTCCCTGTAGACAGTCTAGTTCATCGGGGAACGAGTCTCTCTGGGCTCGTTGCAGTAGAAGCAGTTCTGCTTCCTCGTAGTCAGCTGCTGACATATCAGCGGGGGACTTAATCTCTGGGTGGTGCCGCAGGAATGTCCGTTGCTGCGCACTCTCTATGGTAATGCAATCGTCTATGTTGGGGTCTGCGGAGACAACAGTGCTCAATCCACAGAACATGGGTTTCTTATTCTCAGCCTCCTCATCACTTGCTTCCCTCGGGGTGGGCGTGGGCCAATCTCCTTCCGGGAGCTTGAGGAATGCTGGTCCGTCACTGTAGATGTTATGACGGGTTAAGTCATCTAGGGACATTCCCCGGGTGATGACGTCAGCTGGGTTGTGTTTTGTATCAACATAGCGCCAGTTTGCTTCTCCGGTTAACTCTCCGGTTAACTCTTGAATCTCAGTGACTCTGACTCCCACGAAGACTTTGTATTTGCATGAATCCGATTTGATCCAGGCGAGTACTGTCGTGGAATCTGACCACAGGATTGTTCTATGCACCGGAATGGTGAGCTCACGTTGGATGAGCGTGGCTAGATGCGCTCCTGCGAGGGCTGCGCAGAGCTCTAGACGTGGGATAGACTGTTGCTTGCGTGGGGCTATTCTCGAGGGGGCGAGGATGAATGCTGTGTAGATCTCTCCCCCCTCTTCTTGGGCCCGCAAGTAGGCTACTGATCCGTAGGCGACCTCGGAGGCGTCACTGAAGACGTGTAGATCCATTTTACATGTCTCTGGCCTCACCGTGGGTGGGAAGTAGCTTCGGCGTATATTAACGCCTGGGAGTGAGTGGAGTTCCATCTCCCACTCTCTCCAGGTGGATGCAAGGTGTGCGGGAATGGGGTCGTCCCAGCCCTGGTCCTTGTCCCACAATGCTCGTACAATCATCTTTGCCCTGGTGGTGTACGGTAGTATACATCCTAACGGGTCATATTGTCGGGCGAGTGTTCTGTACACACTCCGTCTGGTGGTCGGTATTGCCGTCGACCTTCCCTGCTCCGTGGTCAGGGGTTTGTGTCTATAGTGGAGCGAATCTGTTTTGAAGCGCCACACTAGTCCTAGTGTCATCTCTTGGGCTTCTCCTGGGATTGTGGCCATCCAGGTCTCGCTGCTCGCTGCCTTGTCCTCGGAGGAGAGGCTGCGCAGTACGTGCGGATCGCTGCTGGCCCACTGCCTGAGATCAAAGCCGCCTTTGATCAGAGAGGCGCGGAGTTTAAGTAGGAGAGCCTCGGCTTCTTCCTGGGTCGAAACGCTTTGTAGACAGTTATCTACGTAGAAGCTGTTCTTCACACTGTGTCGGACCTCTTCGTCCGCTGCTGGGTCCTCTGCGACATGTCTCTGTAGTGCAAATGTAGCACAGCATGGGCTGCATGTAGTTCCGAAAGGGAGGACTTCCCATTGGTAGATGGCTGGGTGCTCATCTCCTGGCCTCTCTCTCCATAGGAACCGCAACAGGGGCTTGTCCTCCTCTACTAATCTCACCTGCAGGAACATCCCTTTGATATCCCCGCTGATAGCCACCTTGTCCTGGCGGAAGCGGAGTAGTACGCCTAGTAGGGAGGGGCCGAGTGTAGGACCGGGCAATAGCTCTTTATTCAGATTGTGGGATCCGATCTGGTAGCTGCAGTTAAACACGATGCGGTCTTTGCCGTTGTGATGAACCTTGTGGTGGGGCACGTACCACGATTCAGTCGTCTGGTCGGCCTCTTTAATGTCAATCTTTGTGACGTGTCCCGCTGTGATGAGCTTCTCAATCTCAGCGCGGTATACACTTTCTTGGGCGGGGTCCTTGGCTAAGCGCCGCTCTGTGTTTAGTAGGTACCGCTCTGTGGCGTCTTTCTTTGCGTGAAAGGTAGGCATCCCTTCCCGCCGCAGGAGTGGCGTGGCGTATCTCAACACGCCGCTGACTGGGACTCTCTTTGTTCCCGTCTCGAGGAGGTTAATGGCGTAGATGTCGTCTTTAGAGCGAATGTCTTTCTTTTCGTTCTTAAAGGGCATTTGTTCTAAGGTCCATAGCCTCTCTACATGCTGCAGGAGTGCGGTGTCTCCCTCTGTGACTCGGGAGTGGAGACAGCTAGTGGCTGTGGTTCGGTTGAGAGATTTGGCGAGTGGGCCTTGGAGAGTCCATCCTAGGCGGGTCTCGACTGCTGCAGGACAGCCTCTGGGTCCGGTATGAACCCGGTCTATCGGGACAATGAGGTCTGCATGGTCGGAGCCTATCAACAGTGTCGGGGTAGCACCGTCTATGAGTGGGATCGGTAGCTTGCGTAGATGTACATATTTCTCCATCAGCTTGGCTACGGGGTATGTGTACCGCGAGAGTCCTATTTCTTGGCTGGTGAAAGTGTCTGTAATCCTGTACCGTCGCTCGGGCTGGCCGCTTGCTGCGATAGAGAATGAGACATTCTCGCCCTTTATCGTTTTCAAATCTCTTCTTATTGTCCGAATTGTCATTTGGTTTTCGCTCCCCCGCAGCCCTAGCTGGGCCGCAGCGGACGCGAGCAGAAGGGTCTTCTCTGACCCGTCATCAAGGACGGCGTAAGTGTCCATGCCTTTATTCTGGTAGCTCAATGTCACACGGACTACCTTTAAGAGCACTCTGGCTCCGCTGCTGCTGGCGGGGTCGATGTACATGACGCTTGCTTTGCTGCTTGATGGTGCGGGTGGAGGCCGCCGTCTGTTACTGTCGTGGAGTATGTCCAGATGGGCTCCATCGCACCGACTGCACTTTTTCTTTAAGCGGCATTCGGCTGCCATGTGTGATCGCGCACAGCGAAAACAGCGTCTGTTGGACTTTATCCATTGACTCGCTTCCTCCGCATTCATCTTGGGGAGTGAGTCACATTGTGACAGCCAGTGTTCTTTCTCACAGTAGGGGCACACTATCTTCCACTTCTCCTTTCTTGAGGGGGTACTGTGGCTCCTACTGCTTGGCACTGACTCCGATTGGTGCATGACAGTCACCGATCTTCTTCCATCATTTAGTCTCCTGGTTCCTTCTCTGGAGCCAGGGGTGCTCCGTCCGAATGTATCTAGCCGTAAGCTGCTGACTTCTCTCGCCAGGAAGTCGGCTAGATCGAGGAGGTTCGGTTCGGGGCCATTAGGGTCTCGGTGGTCTCTCTGCCGCCTAAAGCGCTCCTGTCGGGCGGGCGGTAGCTTCTCCAAGATCCTCTCTACATTTGAGTTGGCGTATAGTTCATGCCTACCCTTTTCCCTCTGCGCTCCCAGCATCCCTACCAGGGACTGCACTCTGATGGACAGGTCGTCCAGTGCTCGATTGTCTGTTGCTGGGTGTAGGCGGTCGATGTGCCTGATCTCCTGGATCACGTAATCCCATATACGTCCATATCTCTGGTCCAACGCTACCAGCGCTGCGGTGTATGGGGTCGTGGAAGTGGCGTAGGCGAGCGCTATGTTGTGCGCGCGGGGTACCTTTAAATGCTTCAGTAGTATCGCGTATTTATGGCGTTCATCAATGACATCCACCAACATTGTCTCCAGACACATGCGGAGCTCCGTATATTGGGCCCGGTTCTCCTGGGTGAAGTCTGGTACCATAGGTGTGCCAATGTATGACGCGGATTGTTGATACATCGGCGAGCGTTGGGGGAGAGGCCTCCTAGGCGAGTCTCCTCCTGCTCCTTGGCGTGGGCTGGTACCGGCTGTGTACCATGGCCCGCTGGTCCAGGTGCTGTTCCTCGGTGCGGGTCGTGCGTCGTGCTCACCCGTGAATAGCGTCGGGGGTCTGTAGCGCAGCTCCGCGGGGGTATAGCCTGGGCTGTACTGGACCTCCTGGTCCGGTAGAGTACTGTGCTGTCGTCGGGCGTGGTTCTCCTCCTCTTCCTCTTCGTCTTCCGTTAGGTCATCCAGGGCTTGTAGTCTCTGATTTAGCCTCTCCGCAGTGTATGCTGCTCCTTCCCGGTGGCTGGGTCTCGCTTGGACCGGTTGGGGAAGGGGGTCTGCGGGGGGTATAAACCTCGTCTGTTGGTCAAGTTCAGGGTCGCTTACTCGGCTAGGGGATGCCGCCCTGGAGTGATGTCTAGACGAGTTCCTGGAGCCTCTGGTGGAGGGAGGGGGTGTTGTCCTTCTGATCAGCTGTTCTATTAGTTGCGCTTGTGCTCTGTCGCGCTCGGCTTCGCGCTTGGTGAGATCCGATTCTCTCTGGGCACCGGTGGCGGCGCGCTGGGCGTCGGCCCGGTCTCTTGCCATATTCTCTTCCATCTGAATGCGTCTTATTTCCAGGCGTATGTGCTCTTCTTCGCTCCGTTGCTGTATCTGCAATCGATCGCGTTCACCCTGGAGTCTATCGCGTTCAGTAGAGGCTTTCAGGCTGACGAGGAATGCCTGCTGTAGTGTCCTCTCTGCCTCGCTGGGAGAAGACGGTTGTATAGGGGAGCCGTCCCTTGGGGTACTCCGTGCGGAGTCTTGGAGCTCTATCTCCACGGTGCTCTCCTTATCTTCTTCCGTGCCGAGTTCTCTCTCGGTAGTGTTGTCTTCCTCCCGGGACTCGTCGGGGACTACTTCTTCGGTATTGGCGTGGTGTAAAGTCATGTCTGGTTCCCCCTGGTCCCCACCGTGAGCTGGGTCAGTTACGTTAGAACCCATAGGGGCCTCTATGGTCGGGGTAGCCTGGTCGTTAGGGTTAGACATAATTTTACTTTCTAGTTTTACCGCGTTTACTGTTGGTAGAAGACTAGGTTGTTGACTGACAGCGTAAGCCTCTAGGTACTGAGGGAGCTGTCGTTTGCGCCGCGGGCGTTGTTGGTTAGGAGGATCGTTTCGTGGAGTGTTCATCATAGGCCATTTTAATATTAATAACACTATATTAATATTACACTGATTACCATCCGGCTCGAAGGACCAATTGTAACTGAGGGGTACAATTCCCTGACTGTATTGTTAGATATGATACTTACTACCACTACCTCTTGTACTTTAGACTCTGGCCACCCAGTACTAGGTATAAATAATTATGATAAACACTCCCACCTGATGAAACGGATCCAACACAAATGTACCAAGTCGAAAGTCTGCGTTTAATAATAATACATAGCAAAAGGTATGTACAACGATCACTTAATTACATTTATGATTTGAAATAGTATGCACTTTTATGGCAAATGAGTATTCGTAGGTAGATCAATATCGAATGTCCAATCTCTGATTGCGCAGGAAGCAAATATACAACCTGGAATATTTAGGGAACAATAGCAATGATACTTGAATGATTATATAGCTGGATACACTAGGGGAAGGTTCCGACTACTTGTAGGACAGCTGGAGGGGGGGGGGTAGAGTCTGGCTGTATCCCGTCTGGCCGAGGGTACCCTGGGAGAGCCCACAGTCGTGCGACCCGGTGCCCAGCGATCCTCGATCCACAGATGAAAGCAGTTGGACTCTCTGTGGCCGGCGTCCTCCGGTCCACGATGGAGAGACGTGAGGCGACCTCGTCGTGTAGAGCGTCTTCTCACCTGTCGTCCTCTCCGGGGGGGGTATTTCCAACACACCGCAGTGTTGGCCTTTATCCATAGAATAATCAAAGTACTCAAAGCATAATCCAAGCCGGGGAAGGCTAGCCGTCGTCGGTAGAATAATCCAATATACAGGTCCACTCGCTCTTTGGCCTGGAGCTCCTCGGGTGCAGCTTCACGTGGGGTCAACCACCCTGGATAAGCGTCCAGCTGATGCCCGAAACGATGGGGGTGCTGATTACTATAGAACTCTTACCGCACGAGGCACTACATATGAATAGACTATTATTAGCTTAATAGAATACGTCCAACTCGACGATATAGTGCCAAATATGACTATTCAAATATTAATATACACGATGTCTCAATGCCGATACTGGGCCGAATTGGCCTTACTGCCCACACGTGGTTCGCGGGGAGGCTTTTGCGTCTGTCACTCTGTTGGAGGGTAAGGAACTGGACTAAAAGAAAGCTCTACTTTAATAGCGCAGTATATATACGCACTATGAACAAATAGTACCATTAGTGGTGCGGTAGACATATTCCTACGCGGAACTAGGACTTGTCCATACATGTTGAGCGGTACGATTGAACCTGGTCTGAGGGGTATGGCGACCTGGCACCAAGGTCTCGTCCAATGGTAGAATGGAGACTATTATGGGATGTTCAGTAGACTAGAAGGGATATTCAATG
>NC_140173.1:149865224-149875224 GCF_963971535.1 Notolepis coatsorum | reverse complement strand
CCGGTTAGTGTAAACTACAGTCGACCAGCACCTGCTAACAGGTCTGACCCTTTAGCTCAGCTGGTTAGTGTAAACTACAGTCAACCAGCACCTGCTAAACGGGTCTGACCCTTTAGCTCAGCTGGTTAGTGTAAACTACAGTCGACCAGCACCTGCTAAACGGGTCTGACCCTTTAGCTCAGCTGGTTAGTGTAAACTACAGTCGACCAGCACCTGCTAACGGGTCTGACCCTTTAACTCAGCTGGTTAGTGTAAACTACAGTCAACCAGCACCTGCTAACGGGTCTGACCCTTTAGCTCAGCTGGTTAGTGTAAACTACAGTCGACCAGCACCTGCTAACGGGTCTGACCCTTTAACTCAGCTGGTTAGTGTAAACTACAGTCGACCAGCACCTGCTAAACGGGTCTGACCATTTAACTCAGCTGGTTAGTGTAAACTACAGTCGACCAGCACCTGCTAAATGGGTCTGACCCTTTAACTCAGCTGGTTAGTGTAAACTACTGTCAACCAGCACCTGCTCACGGGTCTGTCCCTTTAACTCAGCTGGTTAGTGTAAACTACTGTCAACCAGCACCTGCTAAACAGGTCTGACCCTTTAGCTCAGCTGGTTAGTGTAAACTACAGTCAACCAGCACCTGCTAACGGGTCTGACCCTTTAGCTCAGCTGGTTAGTGTAAACTACTGTCAACCAGCACCTGCTAACAGGTCTGACCCTTTAACTCAGCTGGTTAGTGTAAACTACTGTCAACCAGCACCTGCTAACAGGTCTGACCCTTTAGCTCAGCTGGTTAGTGTAAACTACAGTCGACCAGCACCTGCTAAACGGGTCTGACCCTTTAGCTCAGCTGGTTAGTGTAAACTACAGTCGACCAGCACCTGCTAACGGGTCTGACCCTTTAACTCAGCTGGTTAGTGTAAACTACAGTCGACCAGCACCTGCTAACGGGTCTGACCCTTTAGCTCAGCTGGTTAGTGTAAACTACTGTCAACCAGCACCTGCTAAACAGGTCTGACCCTTTAGCTAAGCTGGTTAGTGTAAACTACAGTCAACCAGCACCTGCTAACGGGTCTGACCCTTTAACTCAGCTGGTTAGTGTAAACTACAGTCGACCAGCACCTGCTAACGGGTCTGACCCTTTAGCTCAGCTGGTTAGTGTAAACTACAGTCAACCAGCACCTGCTAACGGGTCTGACCCTTTAGCTCAGCTGGTTAGTGTAAACTACTGTCAACCAGCACCTACTGACGGGTCTGACACTTTAGCTCACCTGGTTAGTGTAAACTACAGTCGACCAGCACCTGCTAAACGGGTCTGACCCTTTAGCTCAACCGGTTAGTGCAGGGGTCAGCAACCTTTACTATCAAAAGAGCCACTTTTCCCCCCTCCCACAAAATAAAATGCTCAGGGAGCCGCACAACCTATTTACCCTTAAAATGAAGATAACACAGTGTATAACGTTTCATATATCCCCAAGCATACCCCACATTTAGCATAAAACGCCTGACAATTGCATACCCAAAGTAATTTGCGATTTATTATACTTTATACTTATAGCACACAGTTTGTTGCATTAATGGAATTATAAAGCAACAAAAAGAAAATTGTTGACTTTTTATTGCTGTTTTTACCTGTTATAACAAAGGAAAACCTCAAACTCTTATGAAGAGGAGAAAAAATACTGGCTGTGTAGACCTATTTTTAAATAAAACACAGAAGAGGAGACAAAACACTGGTGTCTGTAGACCGACTTTGAAATAAAACCCTGAACCATGCAGCTCTATTTGAGTCCTTCCCTTATTTGTGGAAAATCTATCAAATAAAAAGTAAATTTTTCATTGTTCGCAAATTTCGCACCACATATCAGGCATGCAGGTAAGCCTGCATCGTTAGTCGTGAAATCAACCAGCCCCTGCTAACGGGTCTGACCCTTTAGCGAGGCTCAGCATCAGTCTAATCATCAGGCTAATATCTAGTCTATTTAGCTTTTTCTTTTGTTGTTGTTGTACTTAGCTCTATTCTATTAACATTTTCCCTAAATGTTCTTATGTACCTTAGTTGCTATTACATGTACATATATGTGTTTTATTACAAGTATGTGTAACGGTTGTGACAACGTCACCTCAAACTTCGATGCCCCGAGGGAGTTTCGAACACGGGTCTCCCACGCCGCGGGCAACAGCACAGACCGCTATACCAAGAGGTGAACTTGCGGCTTTGTAACGTGTCTATGTGTCTTTTGAGGATGTGAGAGTGAGTTTAACCCACAGCACCGCTACTCACCCCAGCCCTTCGTGACTGCGCTTCACAGTACCATCCGTTAGATATGTATATGTGTAACGGGGAAGCCCGTGGGTATGTCCACAGTCACGGAAACAGGTGTGTTGACGAGTGACTGTGGCAGTGCGGGCTGGTAAATTAAACTCACTTCCCCATAACAGGGTTAACAGACGCATAGGTACGGTAGTTAGGAGTGAATTCACTTCTTAGTGCAGCGGCCTGTGTCGTCGCCCGCGGACGCGGGAGCCCCCTGTTCGACTCCCCCTCGGGACATTCTCATTTAACATCAAACACAACGCAGACCCAGTATGATCCGTCACATACACATACCCATAGCCGCGAAAAGTAGGGGTGCTGAGGGCGCGTCAGCACCCCCACTTAGAGGTGCAGCACCCCCCTCGCCGCACGAATGGATATTGATGCGAAATAAATGTCACATTATTATACTAGTGTTTTGGTGCCGAAACCCGGGAGATATGAGCGTTTTGGATCGCTCTAGAATGGGTGAAGACGAACGTCGGACTGGAATTGAAAGAATAAAGGAATATCTTATCTTAAACAGCTTTTTCCTTTGATGTAACCGTCTTAGCTTATTTATTTTATTGTTTATTCTTATTTATTGTGCCTATATAATGTATGAAATTGCTGATTAACTGTCTCTTGTTTTGTAAGCATGTCGTCGCTGTAAATGACGTAACCTCAGTGTCTTGAAATACGTTTAAATAATGGTTTGAAATTAAACGAAACATACATGTATTTTATATCTATCATTTTAATATAATGCAAAACTGTGCACATCAACAGTGCTATTCCAGACAACAGAGGGAAAGAAAAAAAAGAAAAGAAGAATTTACATTTTCAACCCATCTCAAAAACATTATGAACATGAACGTGTTTACTTTTTTTCCCTCCGGGGGCCATGAATATAAAATATTCTGCCAATGTTTCTAATGTTAACCAATGTTCTGTCCCTAGCGAGGGAGGCCTTGTTCCCAGAACACAGTGACACATGCAGTCCCTATGGTGCATGCGTGTGTGTGTGTGTGTGTGTGTGTGTGTGTGTGTGTGTGTGTGTGTGTGTGTGTGTGTGTGTGTGTGTGTGTGTGTGTGTGTGTGTGTGTGTGTGTGTGTGTATGTGTGTGTGTGTGTGTGTGTGTGTGTGTGTGTGTGTGTGTGTGTGTGTGTGTGTGTGTGGGCGGGCGTATGTGTGTGTGTGTGTGTGTGTGTGTGTGTGTGTGTGTGTGTGTGTGTGTGTGTGTGGGCGGGCGTATGTGTGTGTGTGTGTGTGTGTGTGTGTGGGCGGGCGTATGTGTATGTGTGTGTGTGTGTGTGTGTGTGTGTGGGCGGGCGTATGTGTGTGTGTGTGTGCCTCTTCTTTAATGATCCCTATTATATATATATATATAATTATATAATATAATATATACACGTATTCATTTGTCTCCTGCTGTATTGTACTCAGCATTGTTGTCACTATTAAAGGACGAAAGAAATTATGGTACGAGGCGGCGGCGTCAAGGAGACGTTCTCGCTGAGGAGAGGGTGTTTTTTTTTTCTTTTTTCTCTCTTTTCTTCCATGGCGACGGCCTCCTCATCACCCCTCCGCTGACTGGAGTGGACGCTACAGTACGCCTTCCTGCTATTATTCCTCTTTACGCGGGAGGACTCATTCTTACGCGTGTTCTTATGTATTATAATTACAATAGGACGGTTTCAACATTGAAAACATTGATCGATTGAACATTGTATTAACAGATTGCAGAATGGGGTACAATACAGTACGGCTCAATACATACAATTGTTAAGGGGATGCAGACCAGAGAAAGACTTTCGTCTTGTTTACATCAGGGCATACCCCCATTTTCAATTCATAACATTTATGACATATACACGACATACAGGTAGACAGACTGTATAAGAGAGTACTGTTACATCCAGACATTTAGGACATACAAGCTATAGAAATATACAGTACTGTTTATTTACAGACAGAGTTTCTAAAAGAGAATATATACATTTGAGGGGGAGGAAACTGTACATTGGGGGGGGGGGGGGCCATTTACTCCGCAGGGGCTTTGTTAGAGCGGTTTTGAAGGTGGGTAGGGATTCATGAACGTTCTAAATGTTAGCTAGTTCAGTGACCAGTAGGAGTGATCCCAACAGAGATCAGTTGGCTAGTTCAGTGACAAGTAGGCAACTATTATTGTACTATTCAGCTAATATTAGTGGTTCAAAAACACTGATTTATAACTAGTGGCAGTCAAGGCGGGCGTAGGTTTGATTTCAACGGTTTCAGCGGTCCCCCCCCAGGACGTTTTGAGCATCAAACACTTCATTTCCTGCATTCTGGTTCAAATTGTATGCACTAATTTGTAAAGCAAAAGATTCAGGTACCCGCTGACACAAATATAATGGAATATAATGCAGTGAGGCTCTCAGGCGTTCCGTATCGACTTAAAATATTTATTATCCTGTATTGTTTCAGGGTCGTCTTTCATATTAGCTATATTTTTTTAGGGGGACCAATTGACCTCTTCTCAATATTGAGGGGGACACGTCCCCTGCAGCCCCCCCCCCCCCCCCCCCCCCCTGAAACTACGCCTATGGTAGCGGTTTTCTTCCTGGAGGACAATACATGTTTGATATTCTTCTGACCCAAAACACATTTGCCAGATTATGATTGCTAATAAATGCATCCTGCTGAGTCAAATGGCATACTTAGAGAGCTCGTTCAATATCCATACCACCTAATATACAGTAGGCTACCGTCTAGGAAGCAATCGACTCATGTTGCCTGACGAGTACAACTGCACATTTGGTATCGTTAATGAGTCAGTTAGAGTCTGGGGGGGCGGGGGGGGGGGTATTTTTAGCGGATGATAGACATAGTGACCGTTTCAGAACATTAACCTCTTAACTGGCGCCCAGAAAAGTGGCAATTTGTTTTACTTGAACTTGAGGACTGCATACTTTTTTTGCAAAGCTTATCTTTATACTTTATACTTATAGCACATGCATGAGCCTGGTCTCTTTTGAAAGATAACATTCTGAAGTTTCTGTTACAATAAAGAACATTCACTTTTAGTGCCAATGAAATAGAGTAACATAGGTCAGGGCCCCGTTCCCCGTACCTGGATAACTGAGTTAGCCGGATAACTTTCGGTTAAGTCTGACTTAAGCCGGACTTTCCGGCTCCCCGTACCTGGATTGTCCAAATCACCATGACAACAGATCCAAAAGTTTGAGCCTGGTCGAAAGCAGGGTTTAAGTTCAAGTTAGCCGGATGAAGCACAGCCACGCCCCCGCAAAGAAAGTGACGTTTCCTGAAATTATTCCCACAGTCTAGGATCTGCTTTATACCATTCTGAATTACGTTTTTGTGCTCCATTCTTCCAGAGGGGGCTTTTGAAATGTAAAATAGACCCAAAATGCTGATACTAAATTCACTTTGTCCTAAATAATGCACGTTATATATACCGTGGCGCTCGCTCGGTGCGATGTACACATTATGTGGTTATTCTAACAACGCGCAGCATTGCAAATGTGAATCCCGCGGGGATATTTTTAATGATTGAAACCTATCGCTCGTTTGGTTCTGATTCCTTTCATATTCTCCGCTGTGGATGTTTAATGGAGCGCCTGGATTGTGTTTCATTCAAGCATAAAATTGAAGTGTCTATGCGTGGATTGTGGATCTTGTCTCGTTCATTAATGTATAAACAATGATTTTATCGCATCTGGCACAGTGGCGCAGCGGTAGTGCTTAATCCTGCCAACCCAGCGACCGGTGTTCGAAACCCTGTGTTTCCAATATAATTTTTTGGAATATAATATTAATGATTATACGCCAAAGTAGCCTAGTTTCAAGTTAAAATATTATAAATCTACATGCATTGAGGATGTCATTCTTTATATAGCTCTCAACGTGCACCAAATTGAATTATTCCTACATCGCAAAAAGAAGGGGAAGACTAGGTTTCGAACCCCGGTCGTCTGCGTGAAAGTCAAAAGAAGAACCCGTTACACCACAGTGGAGATAAGTAAAAGATCGACTATACATCAATCAATGGGAAGAGAGCCGTATCGTTATTTTGTATAACAGTTTAACTAATTATTTTCGCTAGCAAGATCTCATTTGATTATTCAATCCAGCAGGCAAGTTTAAAGAAATATAATCTGATTGATTGAGGTAATGAGGGACTTAAAATTAGCCTATAGATAACGCATTTAACTTGTCGGCGAGGCGATTGAGCCGTACTGCAATATGTTACTAAAGTTTTAAATCAATTAATCAATCAATGCCGCTAGAGAATCAGGATCTCTGCTCTCGACACTTGCTGCCTTCTCGGCTGAGGCGGGCACGTGCACTTATCCTGGGTCTCAAGTCTGGCTTGAGTTAACGAGACTGAATCCACCTTCGAGGAACAGGAAAATCCCGGCTTCAAACATCGGGTTAACTGAATCTGGATAATGACATCTTGATCGACTTAGTTGAACCAGGTACGGGGAACGGGGCCCTGAACTTGAATTGTAGAAAAACGTGCTACTCAGTAGTTGCAATATCCAAAAGTATATATCCCAAAAATTAACTGACTCATTATCGATACCAAATGTGCAGTTGTACTCGTCAGGCAAATTACTGTTACCTGTTGCCCCAGGAGCTGCAGAATCAGAGAGGGAGAGAGAGAGAGAGAGAGAGAGAGAGAGAGAGAGAGAGAGAGAGAGAGAGAGAGAGAGAGAGAGAGAGAGAGGGAGAGAGAGGGAGGGAGAGAGAGAGAGGGAGATGGAGAAAGAGAGCGAGGGAGAGAGAGCAGGGAGAGAGAGAGAGAGAGAGAGAGAGAGAGAGTGAGAGAGTGAGTGAGAGAGAGAGAGAGAGAGAGAGAGAGAGAGAGAGAGAGAGGGTCACCTGTTGCCCCCAGGCTACAGAATCAGTGTGTCGATTCCTGGCGACAGGAAGGGGCGGGTCATGGGGCAGGAAGGGGCGGGTCATGGCGCAGCGGTGGCCTAAAGGTTCGAGAAGCGGGTTTGTGACCGGAAGGTCGCCGGTTCGATCCCCCGGACCGGCAGGACAAATCTGGGGCTGGGCAAGTGAATTCATAACTCTCTTCTATCCCCTTAAAACACCGACCGCTGAAGTGCCCTTGAGCAAGGCACTTAACCCCCAACTGCTCCAGTGGAGTTGCTCAGTGGCCAACGGTGTCAGACTGTGGTTGTACTGGGCAGCTACCTACCCTGGGTAAATAAAAGGTAAAAAAAAATACCCCCCCCCCCACCCCCACCCCCCTGGCTGACAAGTAATTTCATCTTGTACTGAGTGAAGCGTTTATTCTGTTTGTTTCCCCCGCATCGTATCGAGTGTTTATTCAGATGTCTGGCGACGGCTGCATACGACCGAAAACAGAGGCGCGTCGAGGTGATCGTGAAGGCGACGCGCGAGACGCTGATCACCATCGAGTGACAAATCAATCAATGCGAAGTGAAGTGATGCAAATTCAGCTCCAAGGATGTCCTCAAACACATACGTTTGATGTCACAAGTGGAGTGAACTTAATATTCAAGTGATTTTTCTTCTCTACTGGAAACAAGTGAAATTGTACCGCGACTCAACCGTCCTCTGTATTTCAAGAGTAATCAGGCGGACTGGTGCGTATTCTCAATAGAAAGAGTAATCAGGCTGACTTATATATGTATCAGATATATATATATATATATATATATATATATAGATATATAAATATACTTATATTCTCCAGCAGTGGTTCTCACGGTCAGGTCCGCGGGGATATGAACTATTCTATTCCTCTGATTACTAATATACAGTACCCACCTTTCTTCTTGGTATTAGATTATATTATATTATATTAGATAAAATTAACCTGGGTATAACATATAAATTAGTACTACTGAGTAATGGTAGTCAGATGTATGTATAGAGTTGTGATTGATTGATTGATTGATTGAAAATTGTATTAATAGATTGCAGAATGGATACAATACAGTACGGCTCAATAATAGGGAGGTGTAGTGGTGACGTCATTGCCGTTTTTCGTGTTCCACCCTCTGTCCAACGCAACGTATTTCCCCCATTGCCCATTTCTAAATCGCCTCGTTTAAAACTAATAAAGCATTAACATTGGCATGGTGTACCTTTCTGTGCTTATTCATCCACAATCTATAGCTCAACATGAAAATATTTGCAATTAATCATAAAAAAGAATCGCGAATTTTATTTCAACCAACATTTTTTAAACAATAATGTTAGTGATAGAAGGGAACTTATTTTGTGCAAAAATGTAAAGCTTTTCAATTTCCATGCGGCAGAATTGTTACAATAGCCGCTAATCCATTTTCCCAATGATGAATCCCTATACGGGTGGAACAACCAGTGACATCACACTACACCTCCCAATACACACAATTGTTAAGGGGATGCAGACCAGAGAAAGACTTTTGTCTTGTTTACATCAGGGTCCCCCATTTTCAATTCATCATAATGAATTGTAGTATTAATATGTACGGTGATACAGGTATAAAGACACTGTGGTATTAAGTCATACTGGCCAGCAGCGTAACTACTAAGAGTAGGTAAGGGATATGTACAGATATAGATATAGTATCTAGATATGTAAAAAGTATGCAGGCCGATGTGGATATATATATACGGTACAGAACTTGTAAGTCGCTTTGGATAAAAGCGTCAGCTAAATGACAAAATGTAAATGTAAATGTACGAATGAATAATATATATATATTGTATATACAACATTATATGTTTCAATGACCAACCTCCAATAATAGGATACCATAGGATATGGCATCAGATGTCTAAATGGTTTAACGAAAGATAGATGCCATATTAAACTGGTGAAGGCGGTTTTTAATTAAGTTGGCAGCGCGAGCCACGGGGAACGCCCACCCTGATCCTCGACAACGGGTTTCCAGAGAGCCTGCGAACGGAACGCCGCTCCCGAGGTGAACACGCGGGGCATGGGCCGTTTTTAACCCTTTCACACTACAAATGTTTAACCCTTTCACTGCGACAATACAGAAGTTAACCCTTTCACTGCGACAATACAGACGTTTAACCCTTTCACTGCCCCCACGACAAAGGGTTAACCCTTTCACTGCGACAATACAGAAGGTTAACCCTTTCACTGCTACACTACCAACGCGTTAACCCTTTCACTGCGACAATACAGACGTTTAACCCTTTCACTGCCACACGACAAAGGGTTAACCCGTTCACTGCGACAATACAGAAGGTTAACCCTTTCGCTACCACACTACAGAAGGTTAACCCTTTCGCTACCACACTACAGCGGGTTAACCCTTTCACTACCACACGACAGACGGTTAACCCTTTCACTACCACACCACATACGGTGGTAACGAAACGGTTAACCCTCTGTAGTGTGGTAGTGAAAGGGTTAACCTTCTGTAGTGTGGCAGTGAAAGGGTTAATTGAGTTGGCAGCGCCGGCCCTGGAGGAGAATATAAAACACGCTCTGACTACATCCTCGACAACAGGTGTGTAGAGAGAGAGAGAGAGAGTCTGCGCCCTGCTCCCTGCCAAGGTGAACACATTCATCACCACTTAAAAAGTGAAGTTTAAAAGCACACACCGCTATTCATCAAGCCATTCCGAACCCCGCGATTCATTACATTTAGCGCGCCGACCGACACACTCTCACGCGAAGCGAATTAGCCTGAGTGCTGAGCGGCG
>NC_140173.1:149853933-149865024 GCF_963971535.1 Notolepis coatsorum | reverse complement strand
TAAAAAAAAGGACAATAAAAGTAGTGCAATGTAGAAAAAGTGCAGACATAAGAATAGGCATAAAATAAGTACAATAAGTACAGTTATATCGGTTATATATATATCATACGTTACAATAAATATAGGCAATGAAGAATTTGAATCTGAATATATAGTATGAGTTATGAGTAAGAGTGAAAATAAACAGTATACACAAGGTGCAGTATACACTAGGTACAGTATACACAAGGTGCAGTATAACACAAGGTGCAGTATACACAAGGTACAGTATACACAAGGTACAGTATACACAAGGTACAGTATACACAAGGTGCAGTATACACAAGGGGCAGTATACACAAGGTGGCAGTATACACAAGGTACAGTATACACAAGGTGCAGTACACACAAGGTGCAGTATACACAAGGTGCAGTAAACACAAGGTGCAGTATACACAAGGTGCAGTAAACACAAGGTGCAGTATACACAAGGTGCAGTATACACAAGGTGCAGTATACACTAGGTACATATACACAAGGTGCAGTATACACAAGGTGCAGTACACACAAGTTGCAGTATACACAAGGTGCAGTAAACACAAGGTGCAGTATACACAAGGGTGCAGTATACACAAGGTGCAGTATACACTAGGTACAGTATACACAAGGTGCAGTATACACAAGGTGCAGTACACACAAGTTGCAGTATACACAAGGTGCAGTATACACTAGGTGCAGTGTACACAAGGTGCAGTATACACAAGGTGCAGTATACACAAGGTGCAGTATACACAAGGTGCAGTATACACGGTGCCAGTACACACAAGGTGCAGTACACACAAGGTGCAGTATACACAAGGTACAGTACACACAAGGTGCAGTATACACAAGGTGCAGTATACACGGTGCAGTACACACAAGGTGCAGTACACACAAGGTGCAGTATACACAAGGTGCAGTATACACAAGGTACAGTATACACAAGGTGCAGTATACACAAGGTGCAGTATACACAAGGTACACTATACACAAGGTGGCAGTACACACAAGGTGCAGTATACACAAGGTGCAGTATACACTAGGTGCAGTATACACAAGGTGCAGTATACACAAGGTGCAGTATACACAAGGTGCAGTATACACAAGGTACAGTATACACAAGGTGCAGTATACACAAGGTGCAGTATACACAAGGTGCAGTATACACTAGGTGCAGTGTACACAAGGTGCAGTATACACAAGGTGCAGTATACACAAGGTACAGTATACACAAGGTGCAGTATACACAAGGTGCAGTGTACACAAGGTGCAGTGTACACAAGGTGCAGTATACACAAGGTACAGTATACACAAGGTGCAGTATACACAAGGTGCAGTGTACACAAGGTGCAGTATACACAAGGTACAGTGTACACAAGGTGCAGTATACACAAGGTGCAGTGTACACAAGGTGCAGTATACACAAGGTGCAGTAAACACAAGGTGCAGTATACACAAGGTGCAGTATACACAAGGTACAGTATACACAAGGTGCAGTATACACAAGGTGCAGTGTACACAAGGTGCAGTATACACAAGGGTGCAGTGTACACAAGGTGCAGTATACACACAAGGTGCAGTATACACAAGGTGCAGTATACACAAGGTACAGTATACACAAGGTGCAGTATACACAAGGTGCAGTATACACAAGGTGCAGTGTACACAAGGTGCAGTATACACAAGGTGCAGTATACACAAGGTACAGTATACACAAGGTGCAGTAAACACAAGGTGCAGTATACACTAGGTGCAGTGTACACAAGGTGCAGTATACACAAGGTGCAGTATACACAAGGTGCAGTATACACAAGGTGCAGTATACACTAGGTACAGTATACACAAGGTGCAGTATACACTAGGTGCAGTATACACAAGGTGCAGTATACACAAGGTACAGTATATACTAGGTACAGTATACACAAGGTGCAGTATACACAAGGTGCAGTATACACAAGGTGCAGTATACACAAGGTGCAGTATACACAAGGTGCAGTGTACACAAGGTGCAGTATACACAAGGTACAGTATACACAAGGTGCAGTATACACAACGTGCAGTGTACACAAGGTGCAGTGTACACAAGGTGCAGTATACACAAGGTGCAGTATACACAAGGTGCAGTACTCACACGGTGCAGGATACACAAGGTGCAGTATACACAAGGTACAGTATACACAAGGTACAATATACACAAGGTGCAGTATACACAAGGTACAGTATACACAAGGTACAGTGTACACAAGGTGCAGTATACACAAGGTGCAGTATACACAAGGTGCAGTATACACAAGGTGCAGTATACACAAGGTGCAGTACACACAAGGTACAGTATACACAAGGTGCAGTATACACAAGGTGCAGTATACATTAGGTACAGTATACACAAGGTACAGTATACACAAGGTACAGTATACACAAGGTGCAGTATAGACAAGGTGCAGTATACACAAGGTGCAGTATACACAAGGTGCAGTATACACAAGGTGCAGTGTACACAAGGTGCAGTACACACAAGGTGCAGTATACACAAGGTGCAGTATACACAAGGTGCAGTATACACAAGGTACAGTATACACAAGGTACAGTATACACAAGGTGCAGTATAGACAAGGTGCAGTATACACAAGGTGCAGTATACACAAGGTGCAGTATACACAAGATGCAGTATACACAAGGTGCAGTATACACAAGGTGCAGTATACACAAGGTGCAGTAAACACAAGGTGCAGTACACACAAGGTGCAGTATACACAAGGTGCAGTATACACAAGGTGCAGTGTACACAAGGTGCAGTATACACAAGGTGCAGTATACACAAGGTACAGTATACACAAGGTGCAGTATACACAAGGTGCAGTATACACAAGGTACAGTATACACAAGGTGCAGTATACACAAGGTACAGTACACACAAGGTGCAGTATACACACGGTACAGTATAAACAAGGTGCAGTATACACAAGGTGCAGTATACACAAGGTGCAGTATACACAAGGTGCAGTATACACAAGGTGCAGTAAACACAAGGTGCAGTATACACAAGGTGCAGTATACACAAGGTGCAGTATACACAAGGTGCAGTATACACAAGGTACAGTATACACAAGGTGCAGTATACACAAGGTGCAGTGTACACAATGTGCAGTATACACAAGGTGCAGTATACACAAGGTGCAGTATACACAAGGTGCAGTGTACACAAGGTGCAGTATACACAAGGTGCAGTATACACTAGGTACAGTATACACAAGGTGCAGTATACACAAGGTGCAGTATACACAAGGTGCAGTAAACACAAGGTGCAGTATACACAAGGTACAGTATACACTAGGTACAGTATACACAAGGTGCAGTATACACAAGGTGCAGTGTACACAAGGTGCAGTATACACAAGGTGCAGTATACACAAGGTGCAGTATACACAAGGTGCAGTGTACACAAGGTGCAGTATACACAAGGTGCAGTATACACAAGGTGCAGTATACACAAGGTACAGTATACACAAGGTACAGTATACACAAGGTGCAGTATACACAAGGTACAGTATACACAAGGTGCAGTATACACAAGGTACAGTATACACAAGGTGCAGTAAACACAAGGTACAGTATACACAAGGTGCAGTATACACAAGGTGCAGTATACACAAGGTGCAGTATACACTAGGTACAGTATACACAAGGTGCAGTATACACAAGGTGCAGTATACACAAGGTGCAGTATACACAAGGTGCAGTATACACAAGGTGCAGTATACACAAGGTGCAGTACACACAAGGTGCAGTATACACAAGGTGCAGTATACACGAGGTGCAGTATACACCCTGACTGGCATGATATACGTCATACGTTGAGTTCATCAGGCCTTCAGGACACTAGCAGAGCTATATATATTTCAGAAAAAAAACAAAAACCTTCATTTGAAATGTGAGAACCTGCAATATATTTTTTGAAAGTAGTTAATGAAGCCTGAACATTATTTAGCCCATATAAGTCCACATTTTCCTGGCGATAGATGTAACCTATATCTGTTGAAATGGGTTGATAAGTGACATGAACTAGTTAGCTTGGCTCCTCTGTCCCCCCCCCCCCCCCCCCCCCCCCCCCCCCCCCCCCAGGTGGCCTAGATCCCCCCCCCCCCCCCCCCCCCCCTGCCAGATATCTGGGACAACCTTCAGAGGGGGAAAAAAAAGAAACATGTCTACCGAATGAACGGGACAAAAACATTAATTAAAAAAAAGATATGTTAGGATATCCTGGTGGCTTGGCAGGCGGGGGGCGCATGGCGGGTGCTCTCCCGATGTCGCGGGTCTGACCTGCCTCCTCTTCCCCCATCCTCCTTCCTCCTCTTCCCCATCCTACTTCCTGTCCGACGGGCGATTATCACTTTAAACAAAATGTCACTTTAAATAATGAAAAAGTCACTTTAAACGGAATGAACAGATGTGGCTCTTGTATAGTATAGTTTAGATACATTAAGTATAATAATGACGGAGTTAAAATTGTATATTGAGTATAGTAGTGTGTACATATATAGGAACCAGTGCCCTCTCAGGAATTTTGCATGTCTATTTTTATCATGCACATCTTATGTCTTACCTGTTTTATTATTAGTATTATTGCACAATCGATGCGGGCATGGACCACCCGCATTTCACTGTATGCCCCTGGTATGTATGTGACAAATAAACCTCTTGATTCTTCATTCTTCATTCTTACCGTAGAAAATTATGTGAAAATATGAGCGATAACATCGCATGTATCTCATTCTTGATGAGGCCATCATCACATGAAGAGTTAATACACACTATATGTATACCCTACTTGTACTTATACACCTGCATATAACACATACAACGCTACATGATAGCATGTACAATAATGCTGTATATACCGTATATATTTAATCTTACCATATATATATATATATATATATATATTGTGGCAGATATCACCCCCTGTCTCATGGATATGTGAAGGACGGGAGATATTACTGCCACGGGAGGAGTGGAAGCAATTAGGCAGCTGATTAGTACTGATAGAACACACCTGTGCATCATTAGATCACCCACACACGCACACACCCCAGACACACACACTATAATACACTAGGGACACACACACATAATACACTAGGACAGATAGAGTTGAGTTGGGAGGAGGTGAGGTCGGAGCGAGGTATAGAGAGAGAGAGATTGTTGTGCGAGGTGAGAGGTAGTGAGAGGAGAGGTGAAGGCGAGAAGGTATTCATTGTGTACTGGACCCTGGACTGGTTGAGAAACCCCCTTGTGTACTGACCCTGGACCAGAAGACTACTCTGAGTATTGAACAATCCTTTCTTTTGTACGAGAGCCTGATACGTGTTTTGACCCTGGACTGTTTTTGGATTACCCTATTGCCCATAGGACTTGTGCTGATAAACAATAAATATCATTTATTTATTGAAATTGTGCTTGTGTGGACATTGAAATAGTTTGTTTTGGTCCGTGTCGAGCTTGAACAACACCAGGCTCGTCAGAATATATATATATCTAGCTGTACATACCTGCATATAATCTGTGTTACACATATCTGTAGATACTATATCTATATCTGTACATATCCCTGACCTACTCTTAGTATAGCTACACTGCTGGCCAGTATGACTTACTACCATAGTGTCTTTATACCTGCATCACTGCACATATTAATACTACAACTCTGGTTCGTGTTTGGGTGGTCTGCTGTCGGGTATAGTTCTACCGATCCTCAATTGTCTTTATTTTCTTTATTTTATTCAATATTTTTTTTTTTATTCTTTTTATTTTATTTGTTTTTTATTTTGTTATTCATGTGAGCCTGGGGGCTATTCAGGATGGCATGGAATTGGGGAGCAGGGGTGATGGGTGGGGGGGGGGGGGTACTTACTGGAGTGTAGAAATATGATTTAATGTAAGCAATTCTTGTCAAATGTTTATGAAATTATTATTTGATGAAATTAATATAATGTATCTGCACCCCTGTTTAATAATAATTATTTTTTTATTATTTAAAAAGACTACAACTCTGATTAGCACTATTACTCAGTAGTACTAACTCATATAGTTTATACCCAGTTTAATCACCTGTAGCCTACGTTGTATAATTATAACTATTGCCACACCTCTTTTCCTCGTACTGTACTTGTGTGACAACAGATTTGAATCTGATCTAATCTACGAACAGCATGTAGACGTCAATGCTGCTATTTCTGAACGTGACACATTTCAGCGACAAACTTTGCAGAGCAGATGGACCGACTTCACCCTGCGCTGGTGTCTGTCTGTCTGTCTGTCTGTCTGCCTGTCTGTCTGTCTGTCTGTCTGTCTGCCTGCCTGCCTGCCTGTCTGTCTGTCTGTCTGTCTGTCTGTCTGTCTGTCTGTCTGTCTGTCTGTCTGTCTGTCTGTCTGTCTGTCTGTCTGTCTGTCTGTCTGTGTCTGTCTGTCTGTCTGTCTGCCTGCCTGCCTGTCTGTCTGTCTGTCTGCCTGCCTGCCTGTCTGTCTGTATGTCTGTCTGCCTGCCTGCCTGTCTGTCTGCCTGTCTGTCTGTCTGTCTGTCTGTCTGTCTGTCTGTCTGTCTGTCTGTCTGTCTGTCTGTCTGTCTGTCTGTCTGTCTGTCTGTCTGTCTGTCTGTCTGTCTGTCTGTCTGTCTGTCTGTCTGCCTGCCTGCCTGCATGTCTGTCTGTCTGTCTGTCTGTCTGTCTGTCTGTCTGTCTGTCTGTCTGTCTGTCTGTCTGTCTGTCTGTCTGTCTGTCTGTCTGCCTGTCTGCCTGCCTGCCTGCCTGCCTGCCTGTCTGTCTGTCTGTCTGCCTGTCTCTCTGTCTGTCTGTCTGTCTGTCTCTCTGTCTGTCTGTCTGTCTGCCTGTCTGACAGGTGACTCTGCGTCGAGGTCCCTGAGTGAAGAAGAAGAAGAAGAAGAAGAAGAAGAAGAAGAAGAAGAAGAAGAAGAAGAAGAAGAAGAAGAAGAAGAAGAAGAAGAAGAAGAAGAAGAAGAAGAAGAAGAAGAAGAAGAAGAAGAGAAGAAGAAGGAGAAGAAGAATGAGAAGAAGAAGAAGAAGAAGAAGAAGAAGAAGAAGAAGAAGAAGAAGAAGAAGAAGAAGAAGAAGAAGAAGAAGAAGAAGAAGAAGAAGAAGAAGAAGAGAAGTCGGTTTTGAGTGTCTCGGCTGAAAAGACGGCCTCTGGCTATGTTGGTAAGGTATAGTAAAGGGCCTCGGCGACCAGCACCGCGCTCTACCTCTCCATCAATATATTATAATAATCGGAATTATTATTATTATTATTATTATTATTATTATTATTATTATTATTATTATTATTATTATTATTATTATTATTATTATTATTATTATTATTATTATTATTATTATTATTATTATTATTATTATTATTATTATTATTATTATTATTATTATTATTATTATTATTATTATTATTATTATTATTATTATTATTATTATTATTATAAATGTTTTTTATAATAATTAATCAAATAATAAATAACAATTCAGTACATTTATGTGTTAATTTGTTACATTTAGTTTCACTAAGTTAGGAAAGTAATGTTTTAAGTCGAGCCTGATGTTGCCTTGTTGCACAAAAGAATGATCCCAGTCTCTTCCACACAGTGAGGCATACAAGTTTATTAATTGAACAATGGGTATCGGATCGGTACTCTGTGTCGGCCGATACCCAAAGCCCAGGTATCGGTATCGGGACTGAAAAAGTCGGATCGGTGCATCCCCTAGTTATCATTATCTGATCCTGTGACCATGCACATGTCTGTCTATGTTCTTCTTGTTTATGTATGTTTACTGTGATTGATGTCTCGCTCGACGCCGCCCACTCCATCCGATGTTTGTATAATTTCAAGGGTGAGAAAGAAGGGAAAAAAAGAAAAGAAAAAGGAGACATGAATAAAAAATGACTGCGAGCGCTCACAAATGATGTTTGTTTTTGTCAGCTAATCCATCACCGTGCCCGCGTATACCTGTGCCGCGCGTTATTCCTCGTGGCAACGCGGCACCTGACACACCTATATTTAGACGGTGGACGTGGAGGACAGACAGCCGTGCTAATTCAAGCCCCCGGGAGGTGGAGGTAAGATGGGAGGCGTTGAAAACACGGGGGAAACAAGGGTTCAATTTGAATTCAGAGATTTTGATTTGATTTGATTTTATTAGGGATCCCCATTAGCTGGTGCGATAGCAACCAGCTAGTCTTCCTGGGGTCCACACACAAAAAAAACACACAAAAACAATCACTATTGCAAAAAACTAAATTATTAAAAGTCAGTACACACAATGCATAATGAACCTACTGTAACAATTAATATAGCTAAAATTACATTAGTGTAAAACAAAAACAAAAAATTACTTTACAGTGTTAAAAACAATTTAAAAACTATTTAAGATTCTTTTTAAAAGTGAATCTACTGTAAATGCAGCAGAGGTTCCGAGGCAGGCCATTCCACAGAGTTAATGCTCTAAAGATAAAAGATCTCCCCAGAGCGCTGGTTCTAGGACCTGGCAATTCAAGCTGCCCACTACTGGAACCTCTAGTGTAATGCTCGTGCACAGTATTACTAAAAACAATCTGATTATGTATAAAAACAGGAGTCTTACTGCTCATGACCAACTTGAACAGCACAAGTATATTAAAAGACAATCTATTTTCAACGTTAAGCCAAGAGAGGCGGGCATCACATTAGACCTTAGTGAGCAGCCCAGTACCAACCGTGCTGCCCTGTTCTGGACCACCTGGAGCTTCCTGAGGTCACCACTGGCAGCAGATGACCACATCGCAGAGCAAGAGTCAAGATCACATAAAACTAAACTTTGCACTATCTGACATAAAAGGGGACGGGCAACAAAAGAAGCAGAGAGTGAAGTGCTCCTGTTATGTCCCGCCCAGAACAACTTGTGCAGCCAAAATAGCCGTACGATGAATACATCAATAATGAATTATTAATACATAAGTGAGAAAGGAAATTCATTTAATTTCACAGGTAGAAATCTCATTGAGACTTGTGGACACACACACACGCACGCACGCACGCACGCACGCACACACACACACACACACACACACACACTTTGAGACAGAAACAAACATTGTATCAATGAGAGTATCAATAATACACCTGAGTGAAGTCTAGTAAAAAAAATAATAATAATAATTGTTACAAAGGGTCAGATTAAACCGAATATATATATTTATTGCCTGAGATCCCATGTATAATATTTGTATATCGTTTGATATCCCTTGTATATTCTTTGTACATATACACGGAATATCCCTTTACCTGGTACAGGACAGACCATAATATTCGTTCTCCTATTGGAAGCGATCCCCTAGGCGCCACGGCCATACCCCCAATGTCTAGTTCAAAGTCACCGCTAAGACATGCCTGAACATGCCCGGTTTTGCGCAGTAATACGAGACAGAAATAAGGCTGGTGCTAGATTATTCACCGTACGTATAAATACGGCGCAGGTGGATACAGCAGCACTTAGCCTAAAGTCAAGTTGGGTTAACTCAAACGAGTTAACCCAACAAGTTGAAGCCTTCATCACGAGTCAACGACCAAGTGAAGTGAGCAACTTTGCGTCTAAATAGAGCACTTATAACCGCGTGCGAATAGGATAGTAAAAGTGTCAGAGCTTAGTGAAATAACGTCAAGTTCGACCTAGTTAATGTGAAGTACCGTGCACAGGAGAATCTACACCGGTGAATGCAGAGCCTTTTCCGGCTGGATTATTGCTTTGGTACTGTGGCTGCTGGAGCAGAGAACCGTCTACCCCGCTGCTGTGTGGGATTTACCCGTGAGGAGCATCACTCGAGCCCGTCTCTAGGAGAGGCTGGCTGGCTTTCACCTATGCTGTCGCGCATACTTGGATTATAGCTGCTGCTTTCGTCTGCCGATCAAGGGAGTAATGTACCGTTTCCCGTAGCTGGAGCTTATTGATTCCCCGTTGATCCAGACTTTTGCATTCGAACATTCCTCTCCCCCTGCTGGCTTACAACCGGAGGGAACCCCCTTAGTATCTCCAGCTGACCTACTAGTGTACCATATATAATTCTTATGCTACGGGTGGTATTAATTATCCCCTGCGTAATATGCTCATGGACTTACGCTCTTGACCTATTCATGCACATTCTTCGCCTTACAAGCGCAACTCTCAATCTTAATAAATAATGTAAGATAATCTTGGTGCTCTTCTAATAAATATTATTATAAACAGTACTTTCTTGTTAAGCCGTGTTATTGTGGGGGTGTTCATCACATATACCTGTGTACTGTATGGCCAGTAGTAATGTACATAACGCAGTAGTGGTTTAATGATACCATACTTATTCAATACAGTCAGGGAATTGTACCCCTCAGTTACAATAATAATAATAAATAAAAAACGCTAATCTTGCGTTAAAGAAATAGTCGCGTTAACATAATTGTGCGTTAACACGTTAATAACGAGCTAACTTTGAAAGCCGTAGTTACAAAATACATATAGGCAATAAATCGTTTGAATCTGAATGTATACTATGAGTAAGAATAGAGGTAAACGGTATACACACGAGGTGCAGTATACACGAGGTGATATATACGTCATACGTTGTAGTGTCTGTGCAGGTTTTGGTGGTTAAGAGTCAGAGGCGCTGACTGGGTGAGTGACCCGGCGGGTTGTTTCCAGACTGTTGCCCTGGTCTGGTCATGAAACACAACGACTGATTCTGTCAATAGAAGGTATAATGTACAGTTTAGCTTCAGGCCTGGAGGTCTGTTTGATGTTCTTCCAGTGGGAACGCGATTGACGCTGACTCAGCAGCACAGGCCCACAGGGCCTGCTCCTTAAAGCCCCAATCCAGTTCTTTATGACCTATAGATTCAGGCTATATATCCACAGTGTGTAATGTACAGTACACTGAGATTGACTCGTCGTCGTACATGAAAAAAAAACAAGCTCCTCTTAAGTTAACCCAACATAACTGAAAATATGGGTCTATTTTATGCTAACGTTTAAAACAACAACACACTGAAAACTCACTTTTACA
>NC_140173.1:149831433-149851433 GCF_963971535.1 Notolepis coatsorum | reverse complement strand
CATATCAATTACTTCACGACTCTGTGTCGTTCCTCAAGGTTCTGTTGGAAATGAGACGTTAGCAGACAGAAACAATGAGCCTTCCTCCTCCTCCTCCTCCTCCTCCTCCTCCTCCTCCTCCTCCTCCTCCTCCTCCACCTCCTCCTCTTCCATCTCCTACCCCCTCTTCCATCTCCTACCCCTCTTCCATCTCCTCCTCCTCCACCTCATCCTCCATCTCCTCCTCCCCCCTCCTCCACCTTCTCCTCCCCCATCTCCTCATCCTCCACCTTCTCCTCCCCCATCTCCTCCTCCTCCACCTCATCCTCCATCTCCTCCTCCCCCCTCCTCCACCTTCTCCTCCCCCCATCTCTTCCTCCTCCACCTCCTCCTCCCACTCCTCCTCCCTCTCCTCCACCTCATCCTCCATATCCTCCTCCCCCCTCCTCCTCCTCCCTCCTCCTCCTCCTCCTCCTCCTCCTCCTCCTCCTCCCCCTCCTCCTCCTCCTCCTCCTCCTCCTCCTCTTCCCCCTCCTCCTCCTCCTCCTCCTCCTACTCCTCCTCCCCCTCCTCCTCCTCCTCCTCCTCCTCCCTCTTCCCCCCTCCTCCTCCCCCCCCCCTCCTCCCCCAGGCCTACAGGAAGCAGCAACAGCAGCAACATGCGGCGACTGAAACTGAAACTCCTCCTAAACAAATAACTTTCAAATCCAGGGCTTTACACAAGCAACGCTCTCTCTCTCTCTCTCTCTCTCTCTCTCTCTCTCTCTCTCTCTCTCTCTCTCTCTCTCTCCTCTCTCTCTCTCTCTCTCTCTCTCTCTCTCTCTCTCTCTCGCCTCATGAATTTATTTCCATACAGGGAAAGGAAAGGAAAGGAAAGGAAGGGGGGGGGGTCTGCGTTATCTGCCAGCGAGTGTTTACGTGGAAAAACCTCTGAGGGCTCTTTGTTTGCAGCACATGGGAGCAGAGCCAGGATTCCTGAAAGCTTGCAGAGCCAAGATGGCGTCACCCGAGCGGAGTGTGAGTCAGAGGCGGAGCTGGTAGAGTGTGTGTGTGCCCTGGCTGAACTTCCTGTTTGAGCCCCGACCGCAGATATAGGGTTTCTCCAGCCCCTGGCCGTGCAGGAAGTGACTCACACTTTATTCACCAGTATAGTACATCATCATCTGTCTGCCGGCTGAGAGCAGCAGAGCCCGCCCCCCCCCGGCCCCGGAGTGACAGGCCGCGGCTGAGAGCAGAGCCCGCCCCCCCCGGCCCCGGAGTGACAGGCCGCGGTGGCGCAGGGAGCCAAATTAGCTTCTGAAAAACTTTCATCTCCAAACAACTAAATAATTTAATATCTCAGCCGCCGCCCACTTCAAAGGAGTACCTCAACCCCCTCCCCTCCCCCCTCCCCCCTCCTCCTCCTCATCCCTGACCACCTTGATGGAGGCTTTCAATCTCTTTTCCTAAAGGACGACCATTTTGTTGCTCCTGTGTCGTGCGCTTTGAAAAGACACTCTGCTGAAATGCCCTGGTGTCCTGGATATACTGCAATAACCGTGAATCTTTATAATAATAATAAACTTTATTTGGATATAGCACATACAAGAATTGCGGCTCAAAGTGCGTCACAGCAGTGAAAAGACATAAGCATAAAATGTGCACTGAACATTGACAGATCATGAGCAATGCATAAAGGGCAGACATACAATGATGGATCAAATTAGCATAAAATAGACAGCAGCTAAATAGACAAAGTCAAGATAAGGCATAGAACATTAAATCACAGTCTTTCATATTTGGCTCTAACGTACCAACAATAGGCCTCTTTGTTTACCGCTTAATTGTCACTGATACATAGAAAATCATGAAATTGGCGGATACACATGAAATAGACAAACCGGTATTTTAGATGTAAAGTACCGTAATTTTCGGACTATAAGCATCTTTTCCCCCCATTTTTTGACCCTGCAGCTTATATAACGGTGCGGCTTATATGTGACTCGACGTGACCAAACCCGAAAATGTAAAAATCGAAATATCGCTTTTTTGACTGCATTGAAATGTTATTTATTTGCTAAACTTAATACAACTTGTAAATCAGTTCATTCTTGTTATTTGTCCAACAGTATTGTGTCCCAATGCTAATTACATATGGTAATTAAACATTAAAACACCTGCGGCTCATAGTCCAGTGCGGCTTATATATGTATGTACACATCATTCAATTTAGCTGCTGCGGCTTATATTCAGGTGAGGCTTATAGTGAGAAAATTACGGTAATGCATAAAGTACAGACATAAAATGGACATAAAATGAAGGTGGACCTGGATGCTAAAGATGACGTAGCGGGCGACACGTTGTTCCCACTGAAGCGTCCTCGTCTCGTCCCGGGGGCCGGAGGGACAGTGTTCAACAAACACGAGCTGCGTTCACTGCAGACCCTGCAGGCGAGCGGTGAGCAGCGGAGGGAGCACTTAATTAACCCCTTGTGCATCTTCCACCATGTGGACCGGAGCACAGACACACGTTGACAGGGTGGAGGTACAAAAACACAGCTCTCGACGGGACACCCATTATTAATCGAGTCTAATCTGAAGGGAAGAAACCTTTTTTATTTTTAAGACAGAAACCAGAAGCGCTACTCGTTAGAATACGTTGATCGCACTGGGGATTTATCGTGTGTCACAAGTGGTGCCGTGACATTCAACATCTTAAAGTTACGCGGGACAACACAACAGTCGTACACATGGTAGAGCGACAACACAACAGTCATACACATGGTAGAGTGACAACAGGACAACACAACAGCCGTACACGTGGTAGAGCGACAACAGGACAACACAACAGTCGTATACGTGGTAGAGCGACAACACAACAGCCGTACACATGGTAGAGCGACAACAGGACAACACAACAGTCGTACACATGGTAGAGCGACAACAGGACAACACAACAGTCGTACACATGGTAGAGCGACAACACAACAGCCGTACACATGGTAGAGCGACAACAGGACAACACAACAGTCGTACACATGGTAGAGCGACAACACAACAGCCGTACACATGGTAGAGCGACAACAGGACAACACAACAGTCGTACACATGGTAGAGCGACAACACAACAGTCGTACACATGGTAGAGCGACAACAGGACAACACAACAGTCGTACACGTGGTACAGTGACAACAGGGCAACACAACAGTCGTACACATGGTAGAGAGACAACAGGACAACACAACAGTCGTACACATGGTAGAGCGACAACAGGACAACACAACAGCCGTACACATGGTACAGAGACAACACAACAGTCGTACACGTTGTAGAGCGACAACAGGACAAGACAACAGTCGTACACATGGTAGAGCGACAACAGGACAACACAACAGTCGTACACATGGTAGAGCGACAACACAACAGCCGTACACGTGGTAGAGCGACAACAGGACAACACAACAGTCGTACACATGGTACAGAGACAACACAACAGCCGTACACATGGTACAGAGACAACAGGACAACACAACAGTCGTACACATGGTACAGAGACAACACAACAGCCGTACACATGGTACAGAGACAACACAACAGTCGTACACGTGGTAGAGCGACAACAGGACAACACAACAGTCGTACACATGGTACAGAGACAACACAACAGTCGTACACATGGTACAGAGACAACAGGACAACAGAATAGTCGTACACATGGTAGAGCGACAACAGGACAAGACAACAGTCGTACACATGGTACAGAGACAACACAACAGTCGTACACATGGTACAGAGACAACACAACAGTCGTACATGTGGTAGAGAGACAACAGGACAACACAACAGTCGTACACGTGGTAGAGAGACAACACAACAGTCGTACACATGGTAGAGAGACAACACAACAGTCGTACACATGGTACAGAGACAACAGGACAACACAACAGTCGTACACATGGTAGAGCGACAACACAACAGTCGTACACATGGTAGAACGACAACAGGACAACACAACATCCTAATCGTGACGCGACAACGGAGACGGTTCCCTGAAACTAGGGATGTCCGATATTATCGGCCTACCGATATTGGCATTCAAATGTAATATCGGAAATTATCGGTATCTGTAACCTATATTTACCTAGGCAAGCAAGTAAGAACAAATTCTTATTTTATTTATTGTCAAAAGTATGCATAATGTTGTGTTAATTCCACGACAAGAGATATGTAATGTTAATTACCTGAAATTATTCTGTTTTTTGGGGGGGAAACCCTGCATATATCGGTATCGGTTGATATCGGACAATATCGGTATATCGGATATCGGTAAAAAAGCCAATATCGAACATCCCTACCTGAAACCTGTTTGTGTTCTAGAGTTCCGAGAGAGAATTCTGAGAAAACGGTCCAGAACCAAAAACGTGCATCTTGAAAGGATAAACATTATTAGTCACAGCTGTGTTTGTTTACGTGTCATTTAGCAGCTGACGACAGGTCAGCAGGACGTGTACAAGTCTTACAGCTGAGTAACAATGTTCGTCAAACAGTGCTGAAACTTGGGTGCTGCAGTGTTGAGTGCATAGTGGTAGAGACTAGGGGTGTACGATGCATTGATTAATCTAAATGCATCGATTCTAATGTGTTAGAATCTATGCATCGATTTTAATATGTTAGAATCGATTATAATCAAAATGTATAAAAAAAAAATTATCTTTTTTTATGTTTTTTTTTTGTGTATTGTTTTTATTGACCTATAGTCCATTCATGCTGAGTGAATCAGTTCCCCCAGCCACATTTGTGTATTTAAAATTGTTTGGGGAATTAACTGATCGTTCGCATCGTTACACAGCTAGTAGAGACATATTAGTATAGTAGGAAGAGTGCATGACAGTATAAGACAGTAAGAAGGTTAGTGTATTAAAAAAAAAACAAGTTGTATTCATTTCAGATATTGATTGAAGAAGTGCGTCCTTAGTCGACAGCGAAAGATTCTGTCCTAACTGTGGTGGGCAGTTTGTTCCACCACTATGGAGCGAGGACAGAGAATTCGGCGGCTTCTCCTTGATGACCCTCCCGGAGCTCGGATAGGAGTGGGTCTGAGGCGGCCAGAGGATGTAGAGCGGAGGAATCTTGAGGGTGTGACAATAACACAACCCCCCCCGCCTGAGATATCTTGTGTATTATCTTGTTTCTGGCTCTCAGGCTTTTAACGGAATGTGAGACATACTGTCAGCATGGGGCGGAGATAACCTTGGGACTGGAGGTTTGCAAATTTACTTTGTGCAATTGGCCTTGATTTCCACTCAGCCACATTGCCAGAGAGCTGTGTCGCTATTGGCTCCCAGGAAAAGTGGATCAGGGAAGTTGAAAGTTAATCCCCAAGACCCCCCCCCCCCCCTCTCTCTCTCTCTCTCTCTATCTCCCAGCCAGAGGCAGGGTTCAGAGTATTGGCATCTGCAGAGAGGCAGGGGGTCTCTCTCTCTGTCTCTCTCTCTCTCTGTCTCTCTCTCTCTCTCTCGCTCTCTCTCTCTCTCTCTCTCTCTCTCTCTCTCTCTCTCTCTCTCTCTCTCTCTCTCCCTCTCTCTCTCTCTGGATCCACATCCTGTTGCAGCGGCACACACAGACACACACAGACACACAGACACACACACAGACACACACAGACACACACAGACACACACAGACACACACAGACACAGACACACACAGACAGACACAGAGACACACACACACACACAGACACAGACAGACACAGACACAGACAGACACAGACACACACAGACACACACAGACACAGACAGACACAGACACACACAGACACAGACAGACACAGACACACACAGACACACACAGACACACACACACACAAACACACACAGACACAGACAGACACACACAGACACACACAGACACAGACACACACAGACAGACACAGAGACACACAGACAGACACAGACACACACAGACACACACAGACACAGACAGACACAGACACACACAGACACACACAGACACACACAGACACACACACACACACAGACACACACAGACACACACACACACACACACACACACACACACACACACACACACACACACACACACACACACACACACACACACACACACACACACACACACACACACACACACACAGACATACACAGACACACACACACACACACACACAGACACAGACACTGATCACTTGTCTAACATGTCTACTTGTATCCAGAGCTCAACTAGAATAGAATTGAGAAAACGTGTCTCTATTCCCACTTTATTGTTGTTGTTGTTGTTGTTGTTGTTGTTGTTGTTGTTGTTGTTGTTGTTGTTGTTGTTGTTGTTGTTTGTTGTTTTTACTATCGTTTCCATTTGGATCACAGACCGCACCTTTAAAAAGCACAAGGACTACTACAGTATATTCCGTTTTATCGGTAAATAAACAGCGTTTAACCCTTTCACTGCCGTACTACCAAACGGTTAACCCTTTCACTGCCACACGCCAGCAGGTTAACCCTTTACTATCACACTACAGCAGGTTAACCCTTTCACTACCACACTACAGAAGATTAACCTTTCACTGCCACACTACAGAAGGTTAACCCTTTACTATCACACTACAGACGGTTAACCTTTCACTGCCACACTACAGAAGGTTAACCCTTTACTATCACACTACAGACGGTTAACCTTTCACTGCCACACTACAGAAGGTTAACCCTTTACTATCACACTACAGACGGTTAACCTTTCCCTACCACACTACGTCTGTAGTGTGATAGTATACCGTCTGTAGTGTGATAGTAAAGGGTTAACCTTCTGTAGTGTGGCAGTGAAAGGGAGATTATTAAATGAAACCCGGCGCTCTGAGAGAGGAGATCTCACGCCCAGGTCAGGCCTCCTGCTCCTCCTCCTCCTCCACTCTGAGGGTAAACAGGAGGTCGCCTGGCTGCCAGGGAGGCATCATATCTGGCAGCGGCCTCGTGGAGCAGTTGGTTGGCTTTACAGACAGACTATATTAACTGTATCTAATGAGGCAGGGCATGCATGATCTCATGCTAGCCTACTTCCAGTGTTAATCGCTATGGTTCCGTGCGTGTGCGTGCGTGTGTGTGTGTGCATGTGTGTGTGTGTGTGTGTGTGTGTGTGTGTGTGTGTGTGTGTGTGTGTGTGTGTGTGTGTGTGTGTGTGTGTGTGTGTGTGTGTGTGTGTGTGTGTGTGTGTGTGTGTGTTATAACATGCCCAGGATGTAAACTAACAGACTGACAGACTAACAGACTAACAGAAGGTATAACATGTCCAGAATGTAGACTAGGAATTCAAGATTCAAGAGGTTTATTTGTCACATACATACCAGGGCATACAATGAAATGAGAGTGGCCATGCCCGCTTTGATTGTGCAATAATACTAAAATAATAAAATAGACATAATAAACAGGTAATAAAATAGACGTAAAATAGGCATGATAAAATAGACATGCTAAAGTCCTGAGATAGTGCAATACAATGTTAGCTACGGATTTAAGCCACTGGGTCCTATGTACACTACAATACAATATACAGTTTTTACTCTATATCCCTATGCTATACTTGCTACAGTATTTTTTTTTATTTTTTTTTATTGGTCTTTTCCCCCTCCATTTTCCTCCGATTTTCTCCCATCCCAATGTTAGTCGTATGCCAATTCCCAGTCCCTTCCTGGTCGCTGCGCACTTACCCCCCACAGTCAGATCATCTGGGAGAGTGGAGGCTACCACGTGCTTCCTCCGACACACGTCCAGCCAATCACCGCTTCTTTTCACCTGGCAGCGCGGATTCTCATCGAGAGGGCGTAGCGTGTGGGAGGATCACACTATCCCCCTCACGTCCAATCCGCGCTTAGCAGGCGCCCCGACCGAACTGTAGGAGTTGCTGTTTACAACGACCTGGACCCACCCCGCCAGCTTCTCCCACCCTCTAATACAGCCAATTGTATTAGTGCAGACGGCCAGCCAAGCTGGTGACAACCCCGGAGCTGTGAGCTGGATTCGAACAGGCGAATCCAGCTCACAGCTCCGGGGTTGGTGACGAACGCAATCTCCGCTCGGCCACCTAACCGCCTTTGCTACAGTATTTCTAAACTATACTATACAAGAACCACATCGGTTCTTTCCTTAAAGTGACCTTTATTTTCCTCGTTCCTTTAAAGTGTCCTTTCCATTCTGTTTAAAGCGACTGTTTGTGTGTGAGCGAATGCAGCATGTGTGACTTGTGTGTGTGTGTGTGTTCATGTGTAGTTGTGTGTGTGTGTGTGTGTGCTCATGTGTACTTGTGTGTGGAGAGATCAGTGTTCAGTGTTCTGATGGCCTGGGGGAAGAAGCTGAGCCGTAGTCTCTCTGTTCTTGTTGCGTGTGTGCGTAGGCGCTTGCCCGACTAACAGACTAAACAAATACAATTAACGAGGGCATTACACCCCAATGCAGGTATCTATCGCTGATACCCTGTGAATACCTGTGAAGTTGTACGTTATCATTTTACTCTGTTATGACTTCAGTGCGTTGGTCGACCTTGCGGCTTATGAAACCCATTCAAAACCCTGAGGGGAAAAATCTAAATCCTTCAATCTGAAAATAAGGTTGTGTTTTTTCTTTGGAGGTGTGGGCTTTTCGACCAACGATACAAGATGTTCTCTCAGCCTCTTCAAAAGCTTTACTCCAGGAGTATGGCTCCCAGCATCTTAAAGAGCCTGTTCAAGTAATAATGACTACTGTATGTCAGTGGAACAAATACACACCTCTAATCTTTTACGAGTATGTACCTTACTACTATGCTACTATCCTTATACCACTACCTATCATGCTAATATGTCTATACTACTATGCTGCTATCCTTATACTACTACCTATCATGCTAATATGTCTATACTACTATGTTACTATCCTTATACCACTACCTATCATGTTAATATGTCTATACTACTATGTTACTATACTGTACTTATACTACTACCTATCATGCTAATATGTCTATACTACTATGCTACTATACTGTACTTATACTACTACCTATCATGCTAATATGTTTATAGTACTACTATGCTACTATACTTATACTACTACCTATCATGCTAATATGTCTATACTACTATGCTACTATACTTATACTACTACCTATCATGCTAATATGTCTATACTACTATCCTTATACTACTACTGTACCTATCATGCTAATATGTCTATACTACTATGCTGCTATACTTATACTACTTCCATGTACGAATAAATACAAATGAAATGAAATGAAGTCGAGACAAGTTGAGACTGAGGATTTGTTTTTATTTTCTTTCCAGTGCAGTTTCAGTCGCCTTCCTCGCAGAGACCCGTACGGATTAAAAAAAAAAGGCTCCCCCATTGATACGTTATTGCGATAGAAGTGCTCTCTCTCTCTAATCCCCGGCGCTAGACTTCAACCCACGCACACAGAAACCGCGCGGAGAGATATTCTCTCAGCGCCTCTTCAAGAAGCGGTTTTATTCTTCTTCAAGTCGCACGGCTCGCAGCCTCTTAACCCCTTTCACTGCCACACTACCGAATGGTTTAACCCTTTCACTGCGACAATACGGAATGTTAAGCCTTTCACTACCACACTACAGAAGGTTAACCCTTTACTATCACACTACAGACGGTTAATATAACCCTTTACTATCACACTACAGATGGTTAACCCTTTCACTGCGACAATACGGAATGTTAAGCCTTTCACTGCCACACGACAGAAGGTTAACCCTTTACTATCACACTACAGACGGTTAACCCTTTACTATCACACTACAGACGGTTAATAACCCTTTACTATCACTATAGTAACTATAGTAGTATAACCCTTTACTATTTGTGATAGTAAAGTGTTAACCTTCTGTAGTGTGGTAGTGAAAGGGTTAACCTTCTGTAGTGTGGTAGTGAAAGCGTTAACCTTCTGTAGTGTGGTAGTGAAATGTTAACCTTCTGTAGTGTGGTAGTGAAAGGGTTAACCTTCTGTAGTGTGGTAGTGAAAGGTTAACCTTCTGTAGTGTGGTAGTGAAAGGTTAACCTTCTGTAGTGTGGTAGTGAAAGGTTAACCTTCTGTAGTGTGGTAGTGAAAGGTTAACCTTCTGTAGTGTGGTAGTGAAAGGGTTAACCTTCTGTAGTGTGGTAGTGAAAGGTTAACCGTCTGTAGTGTGGTAGTGAAAGGGTTAACCTTCTGTAGTGTGGGGCGGCTAGGTGGTGTAGTGGGCAAGGCACTCGCCACCAATGTGGAGACGCTGGGTTCGCGTGTTCGAATCCAGCTCTCCACATTGTTTTCAGTTTAGCTGGTCGTCCGCAGTAATACACATTGGCCGTATTACGGGGAGGGAAACTGAAGGGTGGGGATCGGGCGTTGTGAACAAGCGACTCCTACAAGTCGGTTGGTGCGCCTGCGCAGTAGAATCAGGAAGTGTCGGGGGCAGCGTGAGCCTCCCACGCGTTACTCCTCGCCACTGAGAGATCGAGCTGCGCAGGTGAAAAGATGCGACTGCTGTTACCTCAAGTACCGGAGGGGACTTGTGCTATGTATGACTTAGTCCACATTGCAGCCGGCTTGTGGGAGGCAAGAAACAGCGTTCGTGACAGGGGAGGGTTGAATTGGATGATACGAAATTGGGATGGGAGAAAATATAGAAAATGGGAGAAAAAAGTGGATAAAAAAAAAAAACCTTCTGTAGTGTGGTTGTGAAAGGTTAACCTTCTGTAGTGTGGTAGTAAAAGGTTAACCTTCTGTAGTGTGGTAGTGAAAGGTTAACCTTCTGTAGTGTGGTAGTGAAAGGGTTAACAGTCTGTAGTGTGGTAGTGAAAGGGTTAACAGTCTAGTGTGGTAGTGAAAGGGTTAACCGTCTGTAGTGTGGTAGTGAAAGGTTAACCTTCTGTAGTGTGGTAGTGAAAGGGTTAACCCTCTGTAGTGTGGTCGTGAAAGGTTAACCCTCTGTAGTGTGGTAGTGAAAGGGTACCGTCTGTAGGGTGGCAGTGAAAGGGTTAACCTTCGGTACTGTGGCAGTGAAAGGGTTGGAAGCCATCTCTTCCAAGTAGTACGAGTCCGTCAGGGGAACAATGGGTATTCTGAGTCGGGTGGTGTGGCACAAAGGTTCACATTGACACGCTTTCCTGAATTAGCCTGTTTGGAGGGAAGTGTGAGCCCCCTACCTGTTCTCCCCGGGTCCCCTGGGTCACGCTGCAGACAGCAGAAGGATACAGAGAGGCGTATGACTTGACACACACTCTCTCCAAACTGGGCTAAGGGCGCACAAAGAAAACCTTCAGATTTAACCCAGATTGAGGGTATAACGTGCCCAGGATGTAGACCACCCAGGGGGTTCTCAAACTTTTTCATACCGCGACCCCATTTTTATTTGGGGACTTAAGAGGAATATCAAAATAAAAGCATGCATTGTTGAACTTGATCGTGCATATTTATTAGAACATTTAATTACAGCACTGTGTTATCAATACACATTTATAAAACGAGGCATGTTATGCCAGAATATGTTGCCAGAACATAAACAAAAATATATATATATTTTATTCGTTTTTTTTTTACTTAGCTACGTTATGTTTACTTCCAGATTTTTCCCCTCAGGGTTTTGAATGGGTTTCATAAGCCGCAAGGTCGACCAACGCACTGAAGTCATAACAGAGTAAAATGATAACGTACAACTTCACAGGTATTCACAGGGTATCAGCGATAGACACCTGCATTGGGGTGTAATGCCCTCGTTAATTTAATTTGTTTAGTCTGTTAGTCGGGCAAGCGCCTACGCACACACGCAACGAGAACAGAGAGACTACGGCTCAGCTTCTTCCCCCAGGCCATCAGAACATTGAACACTGAACTCTCCACACACAAGTACATATGAACACACACAAACAGTCGCTTTAAACAGAATGGAAAGGACACTTTAAAGGAACGAGGAAAATAAAGGTCACTTTAAGGAAAGAACTGATGTGGTTCTTGTAGAGCAGGGGTCAGCAACCTTTTTGACATGGAGTGCCTGTTTGAAATATAGTTGTAACTAGTGTGCCTCAACAATATTCCATGCATCGTACATTTCTTTTCTCATAATCAGGTCTTTTTAATGATAATTTTTACATTATTACATCATTATTGTGATTGTTATTATTAACAATATTATTATGATGGTTGTATCAACCCTAAATCTGAGTTGGGGGGGGGGGAATGCAATGCAGACAAACAGCTGCATACAGTGCGACCATTTCACTCACATTTGCCCATTCATTTTTGGACACATCACACACCATCGGTGTGTGTACTGTACGTGTGCTGTCATAGCTCCACCTACAGGCCTAATGGAGAACAGCAGGAGAACACCAGGATGTGAATGGAGGGTGAATGTGAGGTATATCATGTAAATAAGTTTTGATTGATTGCAAGACTACACTGTAAAAAAATTAATAATAATAAGTTACCAGAACTTAAAAATATTGAGTTCAGTTACTGTGCATTAAGGTTTTCAGTTTTCAACCCATAATAAGTTAACAGAAAAATAAGTACACAACCACATTATTTCAACCTAATAAAACTATGTTTATTGTCATTGTTTTAAGAACACAAGTTGACTTGGTAATACTCACATTTTGAGTAAAAAAATTGCTTTTAACATGTGCAATGTTCAATGAAATAGACAAATAAATAATTAAATGTGTTTATTAATCCCACTGGTCACAATGGTGACCGTAATAATGTTTTTGTTATAAGGCTCTGCAAATGTTACTGAATGATGTAGCAATGTATTTCCAGCTAAATTGAAATAATAAACAAATAAAGGGTCTCAATTAAATATGTGGTAGTAAAAATAACCTGTGGGAGGATTTCAACAAGATAAATGCGACAACAGTGCAAAATATTTCACTATAATATTTCAAAGCAAAAAAAAATAAAAAAATATAATATATATATATATATATATATATATATATATATATATATATATATATATATATATATATATATATATATATATATTTTATGCTGCCCCCTGTGCCTATGAAAATGCCCCCGCGTGCCTATGCAGGCACACATGCCTAGGGTTACCTACCCCTGTTGTATAGTATAGTTTAGATATACTGTAGTAAGTATAGCATAGGGATATAGCGTAAAAACTGTATATTCTATAGTAGCGTACATAGGACCCAGTGGCTTACATCCGTAGCTAACATAAATGCCTATGCCACTACAGAAGGTTAACCCCTTTACTATCCGTTAACCTTCTGTAGTGTGGTAGTGAAAGGGTTAAAGGGGAACTACGCCCACTTTCAGATCTCATAACAACTCTGTGACCTTCGCTGGGGTGTCCGGTCACCCCCCCCCCCCCCCCCCTCCTCCCAACCCCCCCCCCCCCCCTGTAGCTTCCCACCGTACGCACAGCCCCCGTAAAAGATAATGTTACCATAGAAAATAAAGTACATACTGTGTGTAGCCGTCACACCTACAGTATCTGGAGAGGAAGCGGTTGGTTTCCCAGGAGGAAGACGACCTCATCTTCTTCACTGCAGGTCTCTCAGAGACAGGAAATGACCTTCAGGCTGTGAAAATGTCTTTTCTTTCTCCCATGCATATCTTGTGTCTTACACCGGTTCCTGACAGGGAGCGAGCGAGCGAACTAGAGACGAAATCGCGCGCGACACTGTCCTGATATGAGGCGGCGCGTGTCCAAGTGTGTCTGTGTGTGTGTGTGTGTGTTACCTGGAAGCACACGTGGGGGGGCCTGCGATTCTTGACCAATAAAAAGTGTTTAGGGGCGGGACTCGGCCGCGTAATCGCTCAACTAGAGACACAGCGAGCGAATATTTGAGGGGGGAGCGACATCGCCGCTCAGTTCGCTGTCGCTCGCGGCAGGTCAGGATGCGTGTTGCTTTTTAACAGCGCAGCAGTGCAAGAATGTGACAATTTGACCATGTGACCGCGGCAACGCGGGAGAGCGGCAGTGCGGAAATAGGCTGTCTCTAAGACAAACTCTAACCTTAACCAGCTCCTTAACAGCGCCTAAACTTAACCGTTCTAACCTTAACCAACTCCGAAACAATGCCTAACCTTAACCTTAACCATAACCATGCCTAACCTTAACCGGCGAAAGAATACACGTTAAAAAAAAAATCACGTTAAAAAAAAAAAATTGATGGGATTCGAACTCATCAACAACGGACCGCAAGATCGCAGGACCGCTGCTCTGCCAGGTGAGCTGAAGCACCGAATGAAAATCATGGCCGATTAGGACGGTTACATAATTCCGCAAGCTCTGCCGCTCCGCTCGCTCTGCCGCTCTGCCGCTCTGCCGCTCTGCCGCTCTGCTCTGCGGTTGCCGCGCCTGCCGCGGGGCATGGCGCAGCCAATCAGGGAAAACGCGGAAGCAAAAGCAGCACTGCTGCGCTGTTATTAAACAATAGGCGGTCAGGATAGTCTGATTGAAACAAATACATTTTAATCATTTTCGCAATCACGCTCGCTCGCGTCGCTCCCTGTCAGGAAGGGGTGTTATACCTATTTTATTTTGTCTATGTTTTTTTTTTTCTATGCCTGTTTTTATTATTGTATTTTGCACAATCGATGCGGGCATGACCACCCACATTTCACTGTATGCCCTGGTATGTATGTGACAAATAAACCTCTTGATTCTTATTCTTGATTCTTAAACCAAGACCTCAGCTGGTCTCGCTGTGTCAAACGCTCGCTATTTTCTCCCAGACTATTGATTGATTGATTGATTGAACATTTTATTAACAGATTGCAGAATGGGTACAATAAAGTACGGCTCAATACACACAATTGTTAAGGGGATGCAGACCAGAGAAAGACTTTCGTCTTGTTTACATCAGGGTCCCCCATTTTCAATTCATCATGACATTAAAGACATACAGTACTGTTGCATCCAGACATTTATGACATACAAGATATACAAACCATGATGTTTTTTGTTTTATGTTATTATGTACTGTTGCTGTTGTTGTTGTTGTTGCTGTTTTAGTTGCTGTTGCTGTTTCAAGCTCAATCGTGCAAAACAAATTCCCCTTTCATTCATGCATTCATGCACTCACTCACGCATTCATGCACTCACTCACGCATTCATGCACTCACTCACTCACTCACTCACTCACTCACTCACTCACTCACTCACTCACTCACTCACTCTTTCCTATTCATTTCTGATTCAACTAAACAAAGCCAGTGCAAAAAGCGTGGGCTCTGATTCGTCTGCACAGTGGGTCCTCAGCGTCTCGCTCACAGAGACCCGCTCGGATCAGAACCGCCTGCGGTGAGGCGGACGCCACGGGGAGCCGGTGGGAGCCGGTGGGAGCCGGTGGGAGCCGCGCGGCCTGCTGTATTATTTATTCATCCGCGTCCGTCGGTCCTGTTGCACCTGATATCACGCGCAGACTTTACCTCCCTCTCACTTCACCGAAAAATCCATACACCTCATCAATCATAGTCTGGTACGGTTCTGCACAAAAACACTCCATTCAAAAAACATCAGTGCATCATAAACAAGGCCTCCCGCACAACCACCCGCGCCAGAAAAATTGCAAAAGACCCCTCACACCCCCCGTTTCAGCCCCTGCCCTCAGGTAGGCGCTTCAAGTCCATCCTCTCAAAAACCACCCGCTTCAAGGACAGCTTCTTCCCAACCGCCATTCGGACCCTGAACTCCCTTGGCCCCCCTCTCCCCCTCCCCCCACCCCCCCTTACACTAACCAAGCTCCTGACCTGATGGACTAGACTCTTCCGTGTGCTGTGTCGTGCTGTGCTGTATTTATGTATTTATTAAGGCTGTCAAAGTTGTTAACGCGGTATTAATGCGTTATCGCCGTTTTCTTTCCCCTATTATTTCATACACACTTTATTCATTGTTTTAAATTATTATTTTCTTTTACGTTTTTTTGTGCATCACTCTGTTTTGAATTTGATGCAAATTTGCAATGCATGAGGGTCATCCTTTTGTGTTAAATGGCTGCATAAAGCAAGCATTTGTTGACTCATGTTGATAAGAGTATTAAAACTTGGAACTTGAAAAATATCCGTTTAAGGTAAAAAAAAAAAAAAAAATGCGATTAATTTGCGATTAACCGCGAGTTAACTATGGACAATCATGCGATTAATCGAGTTAAATATTTTAATCGATTGACAGCACTAGTATTTATTGTGTCATGTTGTGCTGTATTATGTATCCATTGCTGGGAAGGTGGGTGGTGGTAAATGTATCTATGTTCCAGTGTTATGTCCTGTAGAGCTTAATACACTCTGTACCGATCACCAACCCACCAACCTGGTTGTGTGGCAATAAAGGAACCTTGGATCTTGTATCTTGTCTTGTAATCCCTCCCTGCGTCGGTCGACGGACTGAAGTACTAAAAACTGTTCCTGCCCCCGCCGCTCGCTCACCGGGGGATGCGTGTGCTGTCTGCCGCTCATGTGGGGCGGTGGTTTTATTTATAATCTTTTTATCCACTTTTTATCCATTTTCTATTTTTCTCCCATCCCAATTTCGTATGTATCCAATTCTCCCCTCCCCTGTCTTGAACATTGCTAGACCATGCCTCCCACTGGTCGGCTGTAGTGAGGACAGAAGCCTTGCATCACGTGTCCCCTCCCTCCGGTACACGAGGAGGCAGCCTGTCGCATCTTTTCACCGCAGCAGCTCGAACTCTCAGTGGCGAGGAGTAACACGTGGGAGGCTCACGCTGCCCCGCTACTTCCTGCTTCCGCCGCACCGGCGTCACCAAACCGACCTGTAGGAGTCGCTGTCCACAACGTCCAATCCCCACCCACCGGTGTTAGTATGACGGCCGGCCAAGCTGGTAGCAACGCCGTCCCCTGCATTAGTGGCGAGCGCCTTGCCCACTGCGCCAATCAGCCGCCCCTTATTTTTATTGTTTTATGGTGGATCCCCATTAGTCTACAGACACCGAAGTGAGACTATTGATTGATTGATTGAAAACTACTCTTCCTGGGGTCCAAACATTTAAAATACAAACACAAAAAAATCAAATAAAAATATAAAACCACAAACATTGAAGTACTCACAACAAAACATCACAACAAACAAAACAAAGTGAATCAAAGCTCACTCAATATTCATAAGTCAGATATCACAATTCTCCAACCATAGAATACATATTCATACATAATCAGTCCATAAGTACAAAACAGATACAAATCTTTTAAATTATTTTTAGCATTTTCCATACTAATTTCCATAATAAGTCAATGACCAAAATGTATCTCGTTATTCCTGAGCGCAATTTTTGACGGTGGCAGTCGACCACCCAAACGGGCGGTGGTTGGTGTTTGGGTGGTCTCTGCTGTTGGGTATAGTTCTACCGATCATCAACTTTTCTCTTTTATCTTTTATGTTATTAAGTTATTTATGTAAGCCTGGGGGGGGGGGGTATTCAGGATGGCGTGGAATCGGGGAGCATGGGGTGATGGGTGGGGGTACTTACTGGAGTTTAGCAATATGATTTCATGTTGTAATTTCTTGGGACATTTTGATGAAATGAAGAAATTACTATTTGATTAACTGCATCTACTGTATCTGCACCCCTTTTTAATAATAATAATAATAATAATAATAATAATAAAAAAAAAAAAAAAGTATGTTCCTCTATCCATACGTTATTATGGAGCGACATTGTACTTTTGTACTTATTTTATGCCATTATTAAGTCTGCACGTTTACATTGCACTACTTTTATTGTCTTTTATGCCTATTCTTATTCTGTCAATCTGTGAGCTGGTTTTATGCCTGTGTTCATTTTATACTATATAGATAGTTATTCATATTTATTATTGTAGAAATGTGTGCATTGAAGTGTCTGTAAAGTCTCGGCGACATGAGGGTGACCTCCATTGTCTTTTCGAGTATAAATAAAGGTTGATGATGATGATGATGATGATGATGATGATGATGATGATGATGATGATGATGATGATGATGATGATGATGAAAGTGTTCCCTCTGACAGCAGTGAGCGGCACATCACCCCCCCCCCCCCTCTCTCTCTCTTTTACTTTTTTATCATAATTAATAATTAAAATGTTTTGTTTATTTAGACGGGACAGAGCATATTACTGTCACATTACAAAATAAATGCAGTGTAAATACACCGGATTTAGCAAGGATGCTAGTTTTCATCTGCAGTCCCCACACAAAGCATAAAAACGAAACATGCAGGCAGTGAAGTATAACATGCGATGAGACAATTAAGGCATAAAAACATACATACAGAAAAAAGTACAAGGTATAAAGGGTGCACTACAATACTATTTGACTATACATGGTCACAGGTTTGGTTGTCGAGTAACAATTTTTTTTTAATTGAATTTAAAAGATGGAAATAATGTACAATCTCGTATGGTCAGTGGTAGATCATAACAGATTAAACCGCCCTGGACTGAGAGGGTGTTTTTACCGAAGGCGGTTTGCCGGCCGGGCACTTCGCAATCCTCTCTAGTGGTCGCTCTAGTGCTGATTCCTCTACCGGGCTTCCTTTCTATGAATTCCCTCAGAGGGGGCGGGCACAGACCATGTAGGGTCTTGTAAATAACCTGACCCTACAAATAGCCTGTTTAAAAAAAAAATATTGGCACAACTCAAAAGATTGTGAGGTTTCTTATCGAATACTTTAAAAGTGCACTCTTGTATAGCTGTTCTATGGGTTTGAGGATCGTCACACCCTTGCAAGACCAGTTTGTGAAGCAGTACTCAATGTGTGATAGAATCATGCAGTGAAGATAGGATCTAGCAGCGCTGACTGTCAGGAAGGGTCTAATATGTTTGAAGTTTTGAAGGTTGAATTTGATGGTGTTTGTAACTTTCTTCACATGTTTTTTGAAGGTTAAGGTTGAGTCTAGCATGACCCTGAGGTACTTGAACTCTGACACAAGTTCAAGTTCCTCCCCGCCTAGAAACACATTTGAGGACTCTAAACACAACAGATTTTTTTGAAAAAGCCATGCAGACTGTCTTTTTTGCATTCAGGAGCAGACATGAGTCTATGAGCCAGTCCTGAACACTGGTCAAGACAGAGGTTAAGGACGTTGATACCTCTGCATAGCTTTTGCCATGGGTAAGTATAACAGCATCATCTGCATACATCTGGATATGTACATTGTTACACACATCATTTATAAACAGTGAGAACAGAATTGGTCCTAGTATTGATCCCTGGGGACACCAACCGAGCAAGTGTGGTAAGGAGACTTGATACCGTTAACACTTACACACTGTTCCCTGTTGGATAAATATGAGCTAAACCACTGGATAGCCTCTGGGGAAACATTTACATGTGATAATTTGGCTAGGAGGACCTGGTGACTGACGGAGTCAAAGGCTTTTTTGAAGTCCAGAAACACTGCCATTGCACAGGGGGCTTTGTCCACAGCACACTTCACCCTTTCAGTGAAAAGGCAGTTTGCCGTCTCAGTGGAGTGGAAGGCCCGGAACCCAAACTGCATAGGATGTAGTGGGGTGTGACCTTTGTCTAGATCAGGGGTCGGGAACCTATGGCTCGCGAGCCATATATGGCTCTTCTGGTGACAGCATATGGCTCCCAGAATTTTTTTAGTAAAAAAAAAAAAAAAAAAAAAAAAAAAAATTTAATACTTGTGATATTTCGTAATAATACTGTCATTTAAAAGTAAACAGAAATTAGTTTTGAAGATACAGCTAATAGTATCTGTAGCTGAAGATATAGCGAGCAGAGCTGGCGAGGGAACACAAGTGGACAGAAATAAAAAATCTTCAACCTGAAGACCAGCTGATTCTTAAAACTTGGAACAAGCTTCCTGTGACATACCACACAATGCAGCGTGAGTATTGCCGTATTGACCATGTTTGGCTCTACATATGCATGTGGGCAGTCATTCTCGCATATGAGGAACATTAAGACCAACCTACGCTCACGTTTAACTGATGGAAGCCTCAACGCCTGCATGAAGCTCAACCTCACCACGTATGAACCAGATTACAAGGCCAT
>NC_140173.1:149807935-149817935 GCF_963971535.1 Notolepis coatsorum | reverse complement strand
AGGAATCCTCTTGGTTGCCCCAAGCAATAGCTTAGTTCAGACCTTTAAGTGAGAGGCCAGGGGCTACGGCCCCCACCGCTCCCTCGACTACATTGTTTACTACTCGACTACAAATCCCCATCAACGGAAAATGAACCCGCCCATACCCATGCTGATTGGTCCTTGTGCAAGACTAGGAAGCGGGGGATCTTTGATTAAGCACCTGCTATCAGAAGAATAGACAGTCAGAAAAAAAGTTTTAACTTTAACTTTTTAGTACTTAAGTACATTTAAAAGTAGAAACTTTTTTTTACTTTTACTCAAGTGTGTTTTTAGCCAGATACTCTGACTTTTACTTGAGTACGATTTTTGAGACGGTACCCATACTTTCACTTAAGTATAATATCTGTGTAATTTTTACACCCCTGCTAGATACCAAGAACACGCAAAAAATGGACCTTGTATAAGTGGAGCAATCTTCCATTTACTTAGGTATGTATTTCTAGGCGAATTTTCGGAAAATATGGCTCGGTGCCTAAGAGGCTAAACCTATTTTGATCAGAAGGTCCGTCTACAATTATAGTCGATCAATTATAATCCACCACAAAGGTACATGGGATGCTTTCACAGGACAGTTTACCAGAGCTGTCGCACTTTTAAAACGGTGGACAGAATGCAGTGACAGTGTCCTCATTCCTGACATAACTACATTTATTTTCTCTCTGTCACTCACAGACACACACACACACACACACACACACACACACACACACACACACACACACACACACACACACACACACACACACACACACACACACACACACACACACACACACACACACACACACACACACACACACACACACACACACACACACACACACACCATGCTGTAAGTGTTGTGGCATTACTACAACAACAACACATGCGTCAGCGCCATTCACAGATTCCATCAAAATACCTTGTGGGAATGAACTGTAACTAAGTCATACTGGATGACACCTTAGTACAGTATGTACAGAGACTTACTGCAGGAAAGTGATTATTATGAAGTCAAAACAGTGGCAGGTTCGGTGGTGATGCAATGTTAACGTAACACGTGGATGAGCTATGAACTCTAGTAAGTAATATACAGTATATATATTATGGCTGACCTCGATTAGTCGAATAGTCAACTAATCGGTCGAAAGGAGCCGTAGTCGAATGCCAACCTTTTAGTCGAATGCAAAAAGTAAAAATTATTATTATTATTATAATTTTAATTTTAATTTAACGTTATGTATCTTTTATGTTGTGACACTTCACCTCCGGTAACCTCTGGTTGGTTGTCTGGTGTGAGTTGGAAAGTTTCAACATCACAGTCTTTTTTCATTTGAAACCATGTGAACGGAGGTTGTTTTTCCGCCCTGCTTTGGGTTAGAACTTCAGTCGGTCTGATGATGAAACTCTAATTCCTAACAGTCCAACTCTGAAGTGCCTCTTGGACACACAACGGTTTCATCTTGGTCTTTTGTAAGCAAGTGAGTTTTTATTTCAAAAGCACATTTTAAAACAACTGCAGTTGCATAAGTGCTGTACATATAAATGGCACTATAGTGAAACTCAGTAAGAACATGGTGAAGAACGCAATACAAATAGGACAAATATAACAACAAATATGATTAGGTGGGGGCCCATTCCCGGGCCCTTTTATGGCCGATTTGTCCACCGGCGCGACACGGCACTTTGCGAGCGTCTAGCGGCTCGGGTCTAAATGTCTATAGGACGTATTATATATAGAATTAAAGCCCGATTTGTTGCCGTTCGAATGCCACCTTACTCGACAAAATCCATTCAGCGGTTCTGGAGCTACATGCCGATATGTTAGGTGTGCAACTTTGTACACGCAAGCCTCAGATTACCACCCCTGACTCCCGAGGCTCTGGAACTGACATTCGCCGATTGCGGAAATGATTGGACAGGGTTGTAGCCAATGAGTGTAGCTTTCCAAAGATACCCCACGTGGGGTTGTGCGAATCAGGGATCTAGGTGAAAATAGACTAGCGAAAACAGGAAGTGAAAAACACAGAATGCATTGCCGTCAATGAGGAAATGGATTACTGGAGAACTTTCTTTTTTTTACACAGTTTACCAAAATCGCTCGAAATAACCCTGAACGGATTTTTATGAAATTCGGACCTGTACTACATAAGACTTCAGGCTATGGACCCACAGTGTCGACCAATTTTTCTGGATATTATTTTTCAGGATATTTCAACTACTACAGAAAAACGTGAGTACACAATTACAAGTACAACTCATGTTCAGCCCTATGTTACTCTATTTCATTAGCACTAAACGAATTTTTTCTTTATTGTGTAAGAAACTTCAGAATGTTATCTTTCAAAAGAGACCAAGTCTAAAGTCCCCTTAAGTATAAAGTATAAAGATACTTTCAAAAAAGTATCCGCAGTTCAAGTTTAAAAATGGCCACTTTTCTGGGTGCCTGGTAAGAGGTTAAAACATTTGAATAAAAAAAAGTAATACTACAAATAAATAAATAAATAATATATAATACGTAAAATAAAAATGTATACAATTAAATAAAATGTAATCAAATGTAATAACATTTAATAAAATGTAATTACATTTAATTAAATCAAATATAATTAAATGTAATAAAAAAAGACACACCATAAAACAGGTTAGGTATCCCGACCAAAGAGCTCCGTTTGTCCTTTATTCCACGTCTTCTATATCCACGGCACTCATGACGACACTCCGCTCCTCGTGAGAAAACGTCGCAGCGCCTCTGTTTGTGACTCTCGTGTTTTCACTAGAAGTGAGGGCTTGTTGTTGTCACTGTGATTTGCAGGAAAGTTTTGTGTTTGGGTGGAAGTCAGGGAGGAGGACACGACACGACAACGCCTCTCTAAACACACTCACGGGCTTCCAAACAGCCTCCTAAATGTTTTACAACATAATAAATGACGTCAAAGGACATATAAATATGACTTTCAGACCGAGACATAACGTCGGGTCCCAGTTGGCTTCCAAAACACGGAATGTCTGTGTCGTTCTCTTTCTTACAATATGGTAACCACTTTAGAAACAAATTGCCTAATTTCTGTGCAGCGTTGGAGCACAGCATGATATTATTGTTCCACGGCCGGTAACCTGGTTACAACATCCAGTAATAAGACACAAAATTATTTAATTTTTTTTTTTTAGGCATTTCTCACATATGAGCACATAAGCAACATTGTTTTGCACATTTCTTCCAACATGGAGGACAAATGGGCATTGTAAACATTCTGTGAAATCCCTCTATTCATGAGAAATCAGAAAGGCTCATAAAAAACGGATGGAGTATCCCTTAACAATAAGATCTTTAGATGCAAAGCACTTCAAAAACCAGCAATGTCATTCCCTCACTCTCTAACTCACTCACTCACCCAGTCACTCACTCACGGTTTGCCACTCTAGCCCCTAGTGGTGGCTCATAGGCATGGCACTTTGTGTTGTGTGCTTCACATCTATCACATTGTATGTCCTTGTTTTCTTTCTGGAAAGAGACTTTCATTCAACAGAGGTGTTTTTTCTGCCTCCTCACTGTTGATATCGTACTCCGGGGTCAGCTGTGTGTAAATCCTAGCAGGCTGAAAACTCGAAGACAGATGCCCAGAGATGCTGTAGTGGTTAAGTCCCTCGCCTCTGGAATCGAATCCTGCCAGAACCTTCACTCCTGTCACTGTCTCCCCTGCTGTCCCATAAACTAGACCGACGTTGTCAGATAGCTTAGTTGTGTCTTAGAGCCTCACACAGGTGATACAAAAAACAACAACAAAAATAGCGGTGTTCCCGAACATTCTCAGGTGAAAGGCTACGTCACAGGCGTTAATAATCTAGCGCCGCCCGTCACACCGGTCGGTCGCCTTCAACCCGATCATCCAGACGGCGGCAGTTTGCCATCTTCACCGCCGATGACCGCCAATGTGTTTATTTATTCCCCAGACCTATTCATGGCACACCTGCCCAGAGTATTCGATACACTCAGGGTCAAGGGTCAAGTTTAGTACAGGAGGCGGAGCTACAGTCCTGCCCTGCCCTCTGTTGTCTCTCTTCGGCGAACTCTGACATACCCCAGTGCTTGCTTGCGTGTGTGTGTGTGTGAGTGTGTGTGTGTGTGTGTGTGTGTGTGTGTGAGTGTGTGTGTGCGTGCGTGCGTGCGTGCGTGCGTGCGTGCGTGCGTGCGTGCGTGCGTGCGTGCGTGCGTGCGTGCGTGCGTGCGTGCGTGCGTGTGTGTGTGTGTGTGTGTGTGTGTAGCTCATCTGTCTAACAAAAGCTCAATAGCCGTATCCACTTCGAGACACGGACACCATGAAAGCGGAGATAATGGAGATAACACAACCTCATTCAGGACAGTCAAAACAGAGATAACACAACCTCATTCAGGACAGTCAAAACAGAGATAACACAACCTCATTCAGGACAGTCAACACAGAGATAACACAGCCTCATTCAGGACAGTCAAAACAGAGATAACAGAACCTCATTCAGGACAGTCAAAACAGAGATAACAGAACCTCATTCAGGACAGTCAAAGCAGAGATAACAGAACCTCATTCAGGACAGTCAACACAGAGATAACAGAACCTCATTCAGGACAGTCAAAGCAGAGATAACAGCTTCATTCAGGACAGTCAAAACAGAGATAACAGTCAAAACAGGTAAATGTCTTTCTCGCTAGGACGGGGGTTTTGTTATATACACAGAATACAACTACAATTGTCTACAACTGCCCTACACTGTCATTGTAAACATTATAATCATAATAATCACAACTACTGTACCTACCTGATACTATACTGCCCAGCAGAAGATAACTGCAGTAACTACAATCTACAAGTGAAATGTAACTTCTCAATATCTGTTTTATCTTGGGACAAAGTTTTCAGAGTTCAATCTTGCTCTGTTTTTAGAGAAAAAGGGTAGAAAGAATTGCAGTAACTATAAAATCACTGGATAGTCAAAGAACTTTAAAGCCATATATATATATATATATGTCCACATCTGTACAATGTATATTACTATTGGCACATTACTGGCACTCTGGTTGGATGTCAAACCTGTTTTCGTTGTACTGTACTTGTGCTGCATAATGATATCTAATCTAATCTATAATATATTATATATATATATGCCTTTGGTAGTGCCTTCAGTGTTAACTGATGAAAACACTATGATGCAACGTCTCGACGCTCCCCAGTGGGCGGGGCTTTGAGCTACAACACCCGCCGGCGTCCTAAATAAATCATCTAAAGTCTCGCGGAGGGGAGAAAAGAAAGACAACAAAAGCTTCCTCTTCTTCTTCCGCGGCGGCGAAGTGAGTCACTTCTTCAAAGCGAGCGCGCCCCTCGTTCTCCCACATGAAGAAGCATATCCGAGGCTCCCGTTTCAGCCGGGCGACAAAGGGGGCTAATTGATGATGACTATCCGGGCGGGCGGGAGGGAGGGAGGGAGGGAGGGAGGAGGGCCTCGTCACCCGACACCCATCTGCACCAGCCACGCCTCGGAGGAGGAGGAGGGAAGGACCACTTCCTCGCCGGGAACAAAACAGCTGCGGGAAAATGTTTTGGTCAACAATTTGACACTTTCACTTGCTGTTCTTTAACGGCCCCTAAAAGCAGAATCCATTTGCTTCAAGATTCAAGAGATTTATTTGTCATATATATGCACAGTCAAACAGACCGTTCAACCACCGTACAATGAACATCTTACTTTGCTAGTCCACCCTTCAAACATAATATACAAAATATTGACTTAAACTACAATTAAAATATGAACTCTTTCACTACCACATCTATCACATATAGGTTAACCTTCTGTAATGTGATAATGAAATATCATATATAGTGTGGTAGTGAAAGGGTTAACCTTCTGTGGTGTGGTAGTGAAAGGGTTAACCTTCTGTAGTGTGGTAGTGAAACGGTTAACATTCTGTAGTGTGGTAGTGAAACGGTTAACCTTCTGTAATGTGATAATGAAATATCATATATAGTGTGGTAGTGAAAGGGTTAACCTTCTGTAGTGTGGTAGTGAAAGGGTTAACCTTCTGTGGTGTGGTAGTGAAAGGGTTAACCTTCTGTAGTGTGGTAGTGAAACGGTTAACCTTCTGTAGTGTGGTAGTGAAAGGGTTAACCTTCCGTAATGTGGTAGTGAAAGGTTAACCATCTGTAGTGTGGTAGTGAAAGGTTAACCTTCTGTAGTGTGGTAGTGAAAGGGTTAACCTTCTGTAGTGTGGTAGTGAAACGGTTAACCTTCTGTAGTGTGGTAGTGAAAGGGTTAACCTTCTGTAGTGTGGTAGTGAAACGGTTAACCGTCTGTAGTGTGGTAGTGAAAGGTTAACCTTCTGTAGTGTGGTAGTGAAAGGGTTAACCTTCTGTAGTGTGGTAGTGAAACGGTTAACCTTCTGTAGTGTGGTAGTGAAAGGGTTAACCTTCTGTAGTGTGGTAGTGAAAGGTTAACCTTCTGTAGTGTGGTAGTGAAAGGGTTAACCTTCTGTAGTGTGGTAGTGAAAGGTTAACCTTCTGTAGTGTGGTAGTGAAAGGTTAACCTTCTGTAGTGTGGTAGTGAAAGGGTTAACCTTCTGTAGTGTGGTAGTGAAAGGTTAACCTTCTGTAGTGTGGTAGTGAAAGGGTTAACCTTCTGTAGTGTGGTAGTGAAAGGTTAACCTTCTGTAGTGTGGTAGTAAAAGAGTTAACCTTCTGTAGTGTGGTAGTAAAGGGTTAAATCTAAAGTGCACTTGCTCTTCTGAAGGCTGCAGGAGCATTTCATTTAATTTAATTTCATTTAATTTGTATTTGTTCCTTCATGGTAATAGTGCACAGTTCCATGAAATAAAAAATAAAAGGTATTTCATAATCAAATCAAACATCCCAATTTGCACATTCCACAAGAAAAAAGGAGCAAGGAGAAGATAATCTTATTTTGCCTGCCCTCTCTCTCAAAACAATAAATAAACAATATAAATAAATGTTCTGTCAATTATACATATTTAAGAGAAAAAAAATTAAAGAAAATAGTAACACGGAAAAGCTATTACCCCTCAACTTCATAAAGTCTGATTGTTCTTTCTTTATAAACATGTTCTTGAACTGAAAGATATGTGTACAACTCTTTAAATCGTCATAAAGAAGAAATCAACGTCAGGCACTCTCTTGTGTTGAATAGGAACAAGAAGGTTATGATTACAAAGCCTTCATTTGACATGTCTTGTTGTACACGCCAACTGGTAAAAAATAAATAAAAGAGAAAGAGCAGTTTTGACCTAACAGGTCTTCATCAGGGGCGATGAGGTAGAGGTCATCCGGAGGTTCCCGGTTCGATTACCACTCCTACGGGGAAGCGTGTCGAAGTGTTCTTGAGCAAGACACTTGATTGATTGATTGATTGAAAACTTTATATAACAGATTGCAGAATGGGTACAACAATACAGTACGGCTCAATACACACAATGAAAGACTTTCGTCCTCCTAACCCCTAATTGCTCCCGATGAGCAGGTTGGCACCTTGCATGGTCGCCTCCACCGTCGGTGTGTGAATGTGTGAGTGAACGGGTAAAATGTGAGGAACAAATTGTAAAGCGCTTTGGATAAAAGCTGCTATATAAATGCAGCCATTTACCATTTACTGTCTATCAGGGTGAAAACTGAATTTCCTTGGCCATGTGAAATTCAGGGAGCTATATTCACACAGATTCTTGACAGAAGTTTGACTTGAGAAACGGAAAACAAGCCTCCACCGTACTTCAACTTAACCCTTTCACTACCACACTACAGAAGGTTAACCGTCTGTAGTGTGGTAATGAAAGGGTTAACCATCTGTAGTGTGGTAGTGAAAGGTTAACCGTCTGTAGTGTGGTAATGAAAGGGTTAACCGTCTGTAGTGTGGTAGTGAAAGGTTAACCCTCTGTAGTGTGGTAATGAAAGGGTTAACCTTCTGTAGATGGTTGTGAAAGGGTTAACCCTCTGTAGTGTGGTAGTGAAAGGGTTAACCTTCTGTAGATGGTTGTGAAAGGGTTAACCATTTGTCGTGTGGCAGTGAAATGCTTAACCTTCTGTATTGTCGCAGTGAAAGGGTTAACCTTCTGTATTGTCGCAGTGAAAGGGTTAACCTTCTGTATTGTCGCAGTGAAAGGGTTAACCCTTTGTCGTGTGGCAGTGAAAGGGTTAACCGTCTGTATTGTCGCAGTGAAATGCTTAACCTTCTGTATTGTCGCAGTGAAAGGGTTAACCTTCTGTATTGTCGCAGTGTAAGGGTTAACCTTCTGTATTGTCGCAGTGAAAGGGTTAACCTTCTGTATTGTCGCAGTGAAAGGGTTAACCTTCTGTATTGTCACAGTGAAAGGGTTAACCTTCTGTATTGTCGCAGTGAAAGGGCTAACCAGTTGGTAGTGTCGTAGTGAAAGGGTTAACCTTCTGTATTGTCGCAGTGTAAGGGTTAACCTTCTGTATTGTCGCAGTGAAAGGGTTAACCTTCTGTATTGTCGCAGTGAAAGGGTTAACCTTCTGTATTGTCACAGTGAAAGGGTTAACCTTCTGTATTGTCGCAGTGAAAGGTCTAACCAGTTGGTAGTGTGGTAGTGAAAGGGTTAACCTTCTGTATTGTCGCAGTGAAAGGGTTAACCTTCAGTATTGTCGCAGTGAAAGGGTTAACCTTCTGTATTGTCGCAGTGAGGGGGTTAACCCTTTGGTAGTGTGGTGGTAGTGAAAGGGTTAAAACACCGTTGTCTGTGTCACTGCACCACATTTCCACATTCCGTGACTCCAAAAAGGGAAGAATCCTCTCCTCTCTGGCACTGAGCCCCAGCAGGCCTCATCGTTCAGCCCCAGCAGGCCTCATCTTCCAGCCCCAGCAGGCCTCATCTTCCAGCCCCAGCAGGCCTCATCTTCCAGCCCCAGCAGGCCTCATCTTCCAGCCCCAGCAGGCCTCATCTTCCAGCCCCAGCAGGCCTCATCTTCCAGCCCCAGCAGGCCTCATCTTCCAGCCCCAGCAGGCCTCATCTTCCAGCCCCAGCAGCAGACAAAGACACTTTCACTTTCACCTGCGGTGCCAACACGTCTTAAAGTGACACCACAGCCTTTTAATATCTCCAGGCACTGAGAGTGAACATTTTCCCATAATGATACGACGAGACACACAATGCAATGTGATTACTTTATGAAACAATATGATATGACTCAATAGATATAGAGTCAAACGATTAGATTGGATTAGATTAGATTCAAATGTATTGTCATATACAGTACAATGAAAAGAAGTTTTAAAATCGGAAAAAAACGATTGTGCGAATGTAACAGTAAAGTACAATAGGAATATGTACAATGTTGGATGCCAAACTTATTTCCGTTGTACTGTACTTGTGCTGTATAATTAATGACAATACATTTTAATCTAATCGAATTAGATTCAAATGTATTGTCATTATACAGCACAAGTATAATGTCAGTTTTGCCCCCAAGAAACACACGCAAATAACACAGGGAATGACCAGGCGCGGAATTACTATGCGGGTGAACCGACGTGTAACTTCAAAAGCGTCGGCCCTTTTAGTATTCGTACGGTCTCTGTTGTGTGCAGCGCTTGCCTCCTGACAGATCACAGGCTGAGGAAAAGTGCCAACGCGGCACGGAGACTTCCGGAAGCCGTCGGTGACGCGAGCGATCAAGAGTCACCTCAGTTCCGCTGACAGACGGGGGGGAAAGTACCGACAGCAAACGCATGAAAGGAAAACGCGGCTCAAAACAGAATCTTTGAATTGACGTGTCCTGACATCACAGGCGCCCATAACAACAACACGGCACGTTACGAGTCACAATACGGTGGGCCGTCTAATCAAGTCTCTCCTCGGTAAGCTACCCGCTGATCCCGACTCAAAGGCAAAGGCAGATGGTCTCTCAGGAGCCTCTTTAATGTTTTAATCTTCACAAGTTCACAACTTATAATCAGTCAATGAGAGGGAGACACACTTGTATGA
>NC_140173.1:149800435-149802935 GCF_963971535.1 Notolepis coatsorum | reverse complement strand
CAACCGCTCCCTCCCTCCCCCGGCGGGTTCCATGTCTGAAAAAGCATCGTACGATGGATGACTCCACCCCCAGCGACAGAACCAGGCGTGCAGACGACACAGCTGTGGACCACAGGCCGGGGACAAACAGACACACAGACAAACAGACAAACAGACAAACAGACAAACAGACACACAGACACACAGACACACAGACACACAGACACACAGACAAACAGACAAACAGACACACAGACAAACAGACAAACAGACAAACAGACAAACAGACAAACAGACACAACAGACACAACAGACAAACAGATAAACAGACAAACAGACACACAGACACACAGACAAACAGATAAACAGACAAACTGACAAACAGACAAACAGACAAACAGATAAACAGATAAACAGACAAAAACAGACAAACAGACACAAACAGACAAACAGACAAACAGACACAAACAGACAAACAGACAAACAGACACACAGACAAACAGACAAACAGACAAACAGACAAACAGACACAAACAGACAAACAGACAAACAGACACAAACAGACAAACAGACAAACAGACAAACAGACAAACAGACACAAACAGACAAACAGACAAACAGACAAACAGACAAACAGACAAACAGCCTACATGCTGCAGACAAACAGACACACAGACAAACAGACAAACAGACAAACAGACAAACAGACAAACAGAAACACAGACAAACAGACAAACAGACACAACAGACAAACAGACACAACAGACAAACAGACACACAGACAAACAGACAAACAGACAAACAGACAAACAGACACACAGACAAACAGACAAACAGACACAACAGACAAACAGACACAACAGACCAACAGACACAACAGACAAACAGACAAACAGACAAACAGACAAACAGACAAACAGACACACAGACACAAACAGACAAACAGACACACAGACAAACAGACAAACAGACAAACAGACAAACAGACAAAAACAGACAAACAGACAAACAGACAAACAGCCTACATGCTGCAGACAAACAGACAAAACAGACACACAGACAAACAGACACACAGACAAACAGACAAGCAGACAAACAGACACAACAGACACATTTACATTTAGTCATTTAGCTAAACGCTTTTATCCAAAGCGACTTACTGTACAAGTTCTGTACGACAAGTCATCAGGAAGGGCACAACTCTATCAGCTGAGTAACAATGTTCATCAAAGTGTTGAGTGCTACAGTGTAGGTTATAGTTTATTATAGGACAAGTGCATGACAGTAAGGTTAGTTAAGGTTAGATATATATTTTCCCAAACAGACAAACAGCCTGCAGGCTTGCAGACAAACAGACAAACCGCTCCCTCCCCCACGACGGGTTCCTGTCTGAAAGCCGCGCACGATGACTAAATATATACCCCCAGCGACAGAAGCAGACGTGCCTCGACACAGCTGGCTCCTGGCTGCCCACGGAGGGGGGATTACGGGCGGTGTCAGGGGTGATTTCTGCTCCCGTCAAAGCCAGAGATACCCTTTTAAGTTCAAAGTCACCGGCGTACAGGAAGAGAGGCAGATGGAACAGGATTTAATCTCCCTGGCACACGCATGATACACACACACGCATAAATACATACACCCACACACACACACCCACACACACAAACACATTCACACACACATACGCACACACACACACACAAACACATACACACACATGCATAGAGTCAGGCTTCTACACACATATGACATACTCAATAACACACACACACACAAACACATACACACACATGCATAGAGTCAGGCTTCTACACACACATGACATACTCAATAACACACACACACAAACACATACACACACATGCATAGAGTCAGGCTTCTACACACACATGACATACTCAATAACACACACACACACACATACACACATGCATAGAGTCAGGCGTATACACACATATGACATACTCAATAACACACACACACAAACACATACACACATGCATAGAGTCAGGCTTCTACACACATAGGACATACTCAATAACACAAACACACACACACACACACACACACACACACAAACAAACGTATGTACTACAGACTGATGATTGGTCTGTGCACACAAACATATAGATATAGAGATATGACAGAGATATGACATACTCAATAACACAAACACGTACATATGTGTACAGTATGTACCGCCATGATTTGTCTGTACACACACAAACATACAAACACATGTACATACACACATATGCATGCACACACACGTACAGTACACACACACACACACACACACAAACACACACAAACAGAAGGGACAGATAAGAGAATAGTATATGTCTGTACAAGTAGATACATACTGTACACACGTATGTGTGCGCACACACACACACACACACACACACACACACACACACACACACACACACACACACACACACACACACACACACAAACCGGGGGAGGACTGAATGTGCGCACAGTTATTTACACAAATGCAACCAACAACCCACACACA
>NC_140173.1:149767408-149800235 GCF_963971535.1 Notolepis coatsorum | reverse complement strand
TGGTGATCGGGCCTTCCCACGTGCTGCACCCCGACTCTGGAACAGCCTCCCTCAGACCATCAGAGACTCTCCCTCACTCTCCACCTTCAAATCCCATCTCAAAACCTATATGTTCTCCCTAGCATTTAACCTTCCCTACCCATAACCACCCTCCTCCAACCTGTCGCTTCCTTTCCCTACCGTCTCTGCCTCCCCCTCCCCTCTCCCTCTCTGCCTCCCCTCCCCTCTCTGCCTCCCCTCCCCTCTCCGCCTCCCCTACCGTCTCTGCCTCCCCTCCCCTCTCTGCCTCTCCTAACCTCTCTGCCTCCCCTCCCCTCTCTGCCTCCCCTCCCCTCTCTGCCTCCCCTACCATCTCTGCCTCCCCTCCCCTCCCCTCTCTGCCTCCCCTCCCCTCTCTGCCTCCCCTACCCTCTCTGCCTCCCCTACCCTCTCTGCCTCCCCTCCCCTCTCTGCCTCCCCTACCATCTCTGCCTCCCCTCCCCTCCCCTCTCTGCCTCCCCTCCCCTCTCTGCCTCCCCTCCCCTCTCTGCCTCTCCTCTCCTCTCTGCCTCCCCTCCCCTCTCTGCCTCCCCTCCCCTCTCTGCCTCTCCTCTCCTCTCTGCCTCCCCCCCCCCTCTGCCTCCCTCTCCCCTCTCTGCCTCCCCTCCCCTCTCTGCCTCTCCTCTCCTCTCTGCCTCCCCTCCCCTCTCTGCCTCCCCTCCCCTCTCTGCCTCCCCTCCCCTCTCTCTGCCTCCCCTACCCCTCTCTGCCTCCCCTCCCCTCTCTGCCTCCCCTACCATCTCTGCCTCCCCTCCCCTCTCAGCCTCCCCTCCCCTCTCTGCCCTCCCCTCCCCTCTCTGCCTCCCCCTACCCTCTCTGCCTCCCCTCCCCTCTCTGCCTCCCCTACCCTCTCTGCCTCCCCTCCCCTCTCTGCCTCCCCTACCATCTCTGCCTCCCCTCCCCTCTCTGCCTCCCCCTCCCCTCTCTGCCTCCCCTCCCCTACTGGCTGTATTTGTTGTCTGTTACTGGGGCTCTATGTTCCTGTGCATTCATATTGTTCCCCGTTTCCCTGTGGTTCTATGTTTCTTTGTTTATTTGTTTTTCTTTTTGCCTACTGTCAGCGACTTCGGGTTATTGAGAAGCGCTTTATAAAATAAATTAATTATTATTATTATTTCAAATGAGTTCCCCAATAACTCACTAGGTTACTTCTATGCTGTGGCATGCTGGGGAGGCTACATCAACTCAAGGGACACCAACAAGCTCAACAAGCTGGTGAGGAAGGCTAGCTCTGTGGTGGGAGTCGAGCTACCTAGACTTGAGGTGATGGTAGAGAGGGGGATGATAAGGAAGCTGGATGCCATCATGGAGAACCCCTACCACCCCCTCTACGACGAGCTAGTCAAGATGAGAAGCTCGTTCAGCCACAGACTCATCCCCCCCCGACACTCAACTAACCGCCTCGGACAGTCCTTCATACCAGCGGCCATCAGGCTCCACAACAGTGGGCAGCGACTAGCAGCCTCCAGGCCCCACAACAGGGGCAGCGACAGCGACTGCTACCAGACATTGACCTGGGACTTATAGGAACCCAAGGGGGACAAAGTAGACTACCCTGGTACTTTGATTAATGTAATACTCAGTAGATAGTAAATTATTATAACACTACCTCTTGCATACTGCACCTCATGTGACACTGTGAATAATGTGAATATTCCTCAGCTAGTCAGATAGTAAATTATATTGACCATATTGATCAAATTGTTTACACTGCCTGTGTTGTCTTTTACTACCTGTATACTGTGTTGTTTTACTACCTGTACCCCTCCCCCCCTCCCCCCCATGCTGCTATGATGCCTGAATTTCCCCAAGGGGATCAATAAAGGAATATCTTATCTTATCTTACTACCTTCACTGTAACTGAGCAGGTGAAGCCCGACTCCCTTGGCCAACGCAGCCCTCATGAACACCTGGCTGGTATAGCCTCACATCAGGCTTCACACAGGTGCCACACATCATTAATTACCAACCTAAACGGGTGCTACACATCAATACATTAACAAGTTCCTACTACACACTATATACAAATTAATTAATTAACCTATCCCAAGCCAATAGCAACACCAATAAAAACTACAACCCCAGGTGGTAAGAGCCGGCAACTGCACCTCCTCATCCATCACGCTCAACATAGGGGCCCCCCAGGGCTGTGTTCTGAGCCCCCTCCTCTACTCCCTGTACACACATGACTGCGTAGCACAGCGGAACAACAACACCATCATCAAATTTGCTGATGACACAGTAGTGGTGGGCCTGATCTCTGCCAACGACGAAAGGGCCTACCTGGAAGAGGTAGAGAACCTGTCACAGTGGTGTCAGGAGAACTGCCTCTCCCTGAACGTCAGCAAAACAAAAGAGATGATTGTGGACTTCAGGAGGTCGGGGGTCAAGGACTACAGCCCCCTCAGCATCGACGGGGCACCAGTTGAGAGAGTGAACAGTTTCAAGTACCTCGGAGCCCACATATCCGAGGACTTGACATGGACCACACACATTGACAGTGTTGTGAAGAAGGCACGACAACGCCTCTACTTCCTCAGGCGCCTAAGGAAGTTCCAAGTCAGTCAGAAGATCCTTAGGAACTTCTACTCATGTACAATAGAGAGCATCCTGACCGGCAACATCACCTCCTGGTTTGGGAATAGCACTGCACAAGACCGTAGCAGACTACAAAGAGTGACACGTTCAGCCGAACGCACAATTAGAGGGGGGCTTCCCACCCTCCAGAACATTTACAACAAGCGGTGCAAGGGGAAGGCTAAGAGAATTATTAAGGACTCGAGCCACCCGAACAACTGCCTCTTTGAACTGCTGCCGTCAGGCAAGCGATACCGGAGTCTTATGGCGAGCACAGAAAGACTCAGAAGGAGCTTCTATCCCCAGGCCATCAGGCTGCTAAACGAAAATAATCGCTAAACGAACAATAATCACTATGCAACAACCATCAAATGCACACAGCACACACACCCACACGCACACACTCACTCAAACAAACAACACACTGCAGCACCCACTCTCCACACTTTAGATCACACAAACACACTTACACTTTATATTTATTGATAAAGGATTTGCACTACAACTCGTACACCTACTGTGAATTGTACCTAAACTGCACCTCGTCCATTTATGCCTTGCACTATATTGTATTGTATATTAGTACACTGCACAGTATTGTATATTGTATGGTAACTACGTCTACGAACATTGTACATATGTCAAAACTGAACACTGTGACCTCTTTTTTTACTTCTAATTTTTACTATGTTTTTATTTCATACTTATCTTGTCATGCACAGTCTCTGGAGCGCAACAGTAAGAAGCATTTTGTACAAAAGTATTCTGTACTTCTGTATGACAACTATTAAAGAAACTTGAAACTTGAACTTGAAACCTGATAATATAATAAATATATGTATGTATGTATGCATGCATGTATGATAAGATTAATGAAAGTATGTATGTTTGATAATATGTATGAATGTATGTATGATATGAATTAATTTAATATGAATGAATGTATGTATGATAATATGTAATAATAATATGAAATTATTATACACTTGGCAAGGGTATGGTGGTGTTTGTGGTTTTCTTGGCAAGTGTAGAGTAAAGAGGAAGTTATCTTCAGTGAGCTGGTTGGATGCAGCTTGTTCAAGTGATTTAGAGAGGAAGTGATCTATGAGCTGGTTGGATTATGTGACAAGTATTATTAGGTTTGTATACTTGTACTTTAAAAAATATATACTTTTTACTCCTTACATTTAAAATGCAGACCTACAAAGTACAAAGTACAAATCTCGCAGGTCCAACCATTTTAATTAGTATATTTGTTTCTCTGCCTCCCCTCCCCTCTCTGCCTCCCCTACCATCTCTGCCTCCCCTCCCCTCCCCTCTCTGCCTCTCCTCTCCTCTCTGCCTCCCCTACCATCTCTGCCTCCCCTCCCCTCTCTGCCTCCCCTCCCCTCTCTGCCTCCCCTCCCCTCTCTGCCTCTCCTCTCCTCTCTGCCTCCCCCCCTCTCTGCCTCCCCTACCATCTCTGCCTCTCCTCTCCTCTCTGCCTCCCCTCCCCTCTCTGCCTCCCCTCCCCTCTCTGCCTCCCCTACCCTCTCTGCCTCCCCTCTCTGCCTCCCCTACCATCTCTGCCTCCCCTACCCTCTCTGCCTCCCCTACCCTCTCTGCCTCCCCTCTCTGCCTCCCCTACCATCTCTGCCTCCCCTCCCCTCTCTACCTCCCCTACCCTCTCTGCCTCCCCTCCCCTCTCTGCCTCCCCTACCCTCTCTGCCTCCCCTCCCCTCTCTGCCTCCCCTCCCCTCTCTGCCTCCCCTCCCCTCTCTACCTCCCCTACCCTCTCTGCCTCCCCTCCCCTCTCTGCCTCCCCTCCCCTCTCTGCCTCCCCTACCCTCTCTGCCTCCCCTCCCCTCTCTGCCTCCCCTCCCCTCTCTGCCTCCCCTCCCCTCTCTGCCTCCCCTCCCCTCTCTACCTCCCCTACCCTCTCTGCCTCCCCTCCCCTCTCTGCCTCCCCTACCCTCTCTGCCTCCCCTACCCTCTCTGCCTCCCCTCCCCTCTCTGCCTCCCCTACCCTCTCTGCCTCCCCTCCCCTCTCTGCCTCCCCTACCCTCTCTGCCTCCCCTACCCTCTCTGCCTCCCCTACCCTCTCTGCCTCCCCTCCCCTCTCTACCTCCCTCCCCTACTGGCTGTATTTGTTGTCTGTTACTGTGGCTCTATGTTCCTGTGCATTCATATTGTTCCCCGTTTCCCTGTGGTTCTATGTTTCTTTGTTTCTTTGTTTTTCTTTTTGCCTACTGTCAGCGACTTCGGGTTATTGAGAAGCGCTTTATAAAATAAATGAATTATTATTATTATTTCAAATGAGTTCCCCAATAACTCACTAGGTTACTACCTTCACTGTAACTGAGCAGGTGAAGCCCGACTCCCTTGGCCAACGCAGCCCTCATGAACACCTGGTTTAGCCTCACATCAGGCTTCACACAGGTGCCACACATCATTAATTACCAACCTAAACAGGTGCTACACATCAATACATTAACAAGTTCCTACACACTATATACAAATTAATTAATTAACCTATCCCAAGCCAATAGCAACACCAATAAAAACTACAATGTTTGATAATATGTATGTATGAATGTATGTATGATATGAATTAATTTAATATGAATGAATGTATGTATGTATGATAATATGTAATAATAATATGAAATTATTATACACTTGGCAAGTGTATGGTGGTGTTTGTGGTTTTCTTGACAAGTGTAGAGTAAAGAGGAAGTTATCTTCAGTGAGCCGGTTGGATGCAGCACGTTCAAGTGATTTAGAGAGGAAGTGATCTATGAGCTGGTTGGATTATGTGACAAGTATTATTAGGTTTGTATACTTGTACTTTAAAAAATATATACTTTTTACTCCTTACATTTAAAATGCAGACCTACAAAGTACAAAGTACAAATCTCGCAGGTCCAACCATTTTAATTAGTATATTTGTTTCTCTGGCCGAACTAACGTTAACGTTATTAATCCTGCGGCCGCACTTTATTTAAAAATGGAATAAGTTTGAGACCCCTGGTCTATCCCTTGCAATACAAAAAGGGTTTTACTCTAACTTTTTAATACTTAAGTACATTTAAAAGTAGAAACTTTTTTACTTTTACTTTTTTTTTTTATCCACTTTTTCTCCCATTTTTCTATATTTTTCTCCCATCCCAATTTCGTATCATCCAATTCAACCCTCCCCTGTCACGAACGCTGTTTCTTGCCTCCCACAAGCCGGCTGCAATGTGGACTAAGTCATACATAGCACAAGTCCCCTCCGGTACTTGAGGTAACAGCCGTCGCATCTTTTCACCTGCGCAGCTCGATCTCTCAGTGGCGAGGAGTAACGCGTGGGAGGCTCACGCTGCCCCCGACACTTCCTGATTCTACTGCGCAGGCGCACCAACCGACCTGTAGGAGTCGCTGTCCACAACGCCCGATCCCCACCCTTCAGTTTCCCTCCCCGTAATACGGCCAATGTGTATTACTGTGGACGACCAGCTAAACTGAAAGCAATGTGGAGCGCTGGGCTCGAACAGGCGAGCCCAGCGTCTCCGCATTCGTGGCGAGCGCCTTGCCCACTACGCCACGTAGCCGCCCACTACTCAAGTGTGTTTTTAGCCAGATACTCGGACTTTTACTTGAGTAAGATTTTGAGACGGTACCCATACTTTCACTTAAGTATCATTTCTTGGTACTTTTTACACCCCTGGCTACAGCACACCTGTAACCCCCCCCCCCCCCCACAGCACACCTGTAACCCCCCCCCCCCCCCCCCGCTACAGCACACTTGTAACCCCCCCCCCCCCCCACAGCACACCTGTAACCCCCCCCCCCCCCCCCCGCTACAGCACACCTGTAACCCCCCCCCCCCCCGCTACAGCACACCTGTAACCCCCCCCCCCCCCGCTACAGCACACCTGTAAACCCCCCCCCCCCCGCTACAGCACACCTGTAACCCCCCCCCCCCCCCCGCTACAGCACACCTGTAAACCCCCCCCCCCCCCGCTACAGCACACCTGTAAACCCCCCCCCCCCCGCTACAGCACACCTGTACCCCCCCCCCCCCCCCCCCGCTACAGCACACCTGTAAACCCCCCCCCCCCCGCTACAGCACACCTGTAACCCCCCCCCCCCCCCGCTACAGCACACCTGTAAACCCCCCCCCCCCCGCTACAGCACACCTGTACCCCCCCCCCCCCCCCCGCTACAGCACACCTGTAACCCCGCCCCCCAGCCTTGCATCATTCTGCCCTCTGATGTATTACCGGTGAGAGATAAGACACTAGTCTCCACTGTGTCCTCTATCTGTGATACAGTGTGTTGGTCTTCTCTGGCAGAGAGGTGTAAGGATCATTTGTTTATCTGTGACGCCATTATAAAAAAGCGACCACCTTATTGCTTAGATTAGAATTTTGGGCCCTATCTAAGCCGCTCAAATGACTGGCTTATGCTTAACCCTTTCACTGCCGCACTACCGAACGGTTAACCCTTTCACTGCGACAACACACAGAATGTTAACCCTTTCACTGCCACACGACGAGAAGGTTAACCCTTTGCTATCAGGCAACCGACGGCGACCGCTTTGTAAGACGCTTTGGATAAATGACTAAATGTCAAATGTAAATGTAGTGAGAACCACTGACATCCCACACACCGAAGAATCCACATACAGCATGAACACATCCCATAATAATAACAATAATAGCATAGCAGCCACAACAACAACTCACATTGACGGTTGGCACTCACGAACACAGACACCGCCAAGTGAAATACTGTGTCCCAGTTCAACGGGTGTGGGCGGGGTGCCAGGGGAGAGAGGTTCTGGTGACGGGGCGGGGTGTCGGGGTGCCAGGGGAGAGAGGTTCTGGTGACTGGGCCGGGGTGCCAGGGGAGAGAGGTTCTGGTGACTGGGCCGGGGTGCCAGGGGAGAGAGGTTCTGGTGACTGGGCCGGGGTGCCAGGGGAGAGAGGTTCTGGTGACTGGGCCGGGGTGCCAGGGGAGGGAGGTTCTGGTGACTGGGCGGGGTGTCGGGGTGCCAGGGGAGGGAGGTTCTGGTGACTGGGCGAGGTGTCGGGGTGCCAGGGTGCCAGCGGAGAGAGGTTCTGGTGACTGGGCGGGGTGTCGGGGTGCCAGGGGAGAGAGGTTCTGGTGACTGGGCGGGGTGTCGGGGTGCCAGGGGAGAGAGGTTCTGGTGACGGGGCGGGGTGCCAGGGGAGAGAGGTTCTGGTGACTGGGCGGGGTGCCAGGGGAGGGAGGTTCTGGTGACTGGGCGGGGTGTCGGGGTGCCAGGGGAGAGAGGTTCTGGTGACTGGGCGGGGTGTCGGGGTGCCAGGGGAGAGAGGTTCTGGTGACGGGTCGATGCGGTCGGTTCACTCCCCCTCTGGTTTGCTTAGAAAATAACAACATCTGACAGGCCAGCTGTTGCTCTGGTCTCATGGCCCAATCAGAGACATGTGTGAGGCGAGGCAGCCATGACGCTTTTATGAGTCAAAGAGGAGTCGGCCTGAAATTGAGAAGAAAGATTATATACTGTACACACACACACACACACACACACACACACACACACACACACACACACACACACACACACACACACACACACACACACACACACACACACACACAAATACAAATATATGTGTATATTCAAAAGCCTTTCATTAAGATGGGACACTGTAGTGCCCTGTGAAAAGATGCCATGTACCCATGTAGCAATGTGTGTTTTTATCAATAATACAGGTGCTGTAGCTGACTGTTCCAGAACATACTGTACCTATTACAACCCTAGTACTGTTGTTGTTGTTGTTGTTGTTGACTGTTCCAGAACATACTGTACCTATTACAACCCTAGTACTGTTGTTGTTGTTGTTGTTGTTGTTGTTGTTGACTGTTCCAGAACATACTGTACCTATTACAACCCTAGTACTGTTGTTGTTGTTGTTGTTGTTGTTGTTGTTGTTGTTGTTGACTGTTCCAGAACATACTGTACCTATTACAACCCTAGTAGTGTTGTTGTTGTTGTTGTTGTTGTTGTTGTTGTTGTTGTTGACTGTTCCAGAACATACTGTACCTATTACAACCCTAGTAGTGTTGTTGTTGTTGTTGTTGTTGTTGTTGTTGTTGTTGTTGTTGTTGTTGTTGTTGTTGACTGTTCCAGAACATACTGTACCTATTACAACCCTAGTACTGTTGTTGTTGTTGTTGTTGTTGTTGTTGTTGTTGTTGACTGTTCCAGAACATACTGTACCTATTACAACCCTAGTAGTGTTGTTGTTGTTGTTGTTGTTGTTGTTGTTGTTGTTGACTGTTCCAGAACATACTGTACCTATTACAACCCTAGTAGTGTTGTTGTTGTTGTTGTTGTTGTTGTTGTTGTTGTTGTTGTTGTTGTTGTTGACTGTTCCAGAACATACTGTACCTATTACAACCCTAGTACTGTTGTTGTTGTTGTTGTTGTTGTTGTTGTTGTTGTTGACTGTTCCAGAACATACTGTACCTATTACAACCCTAGTAGTGTTGTTGTTGTTGTTGTTGTTGACTGTTCCAGAACATACTGTACCTATTACAACCCTAGTAGTGTTGTTGTTGTTGTTGTTGTTGTTGTTGTTGTTGTTGTTGTTGACTGTTCCAGAACATACTGTACCTATTACAACCCTAGTACTGTTGTTGTTGTTGTTGTTGTTGTTGTTGTTGTTGTTGTTGTTGTTGACTGTTCCAGAACATACTGTACCTATTACAACCCTAGTAGTGTTGTTGTTGTTGTTGTTGTTGTTGTTGTTGTTGTTGTTGTTGTTGTTGTTGTTGTTGTTGTTGTTGACTGTTCCAGAACATACTGTACCTATTACAACCCTAGTACTGTTGTTGTTGTTGTTGTTGTTGTTGTTGTTGTTGTTGTTGTTGTTGTTGTTGTTGTTGTTGTTGTTGTTGACTGTTCCAGAACATAATGTACCTATTACAACCCTAGTAGTGTTGTTGTTGTTGTTGTTGTTGTTGTTGTTGTTGTTGTTGTTGTTGTTGACTGTTCCAGAACATACTGTACCTATTACAACCCTAGTACTGTTGTTGTTGTTGTTGTTGTTGTTGTTGTTGTTGTTGTTGTTGTTGTTGTTGTTGTTGTTGTTGTTGTTGTTGACTGTTCCAGAACATACTGTACCTATTACAACCCTAGTACTGTTGTTGTTGTTGTTGTTGTTGTTGTTGTTGTTGTTGTTGTTGTTGTTGACTGTTCCAGAACATACTGTACCTATTACAACCCTAGTAGTGTTGTTGTTGTTGTTGTTGTTGTTGTTGTTGTTGTTGTTGTTGTTGTTGACTGTTCCAGAACATACTGTACCTATTACAACCCTAGTACTGTTGTTGTTGTTGTTGTTGTTGTTGTTGTTGTTGTTGTTGTTGTTGTTGTTGTTGACTGTTCCAGAACATACTGTACCTATTACAACCCTAGTACTGTTGTTGTTGTTGTTGTTGTTGTTGTTGTTGTTGTTGTTGTTGTTGTTGTTGTTGTTGTTGACTGTTCCAGAACATACTGTACCTATTACAACCCTAGTACTGTTGTTGTTGTTGTTGTTGTTGTTGTTGTTGTTGTTGTTGTTGTTGTTGTTGTTGTTGTTGTTGTTGTTGTTGTTGACTGTTCCAGAACATACTGTACCTATTACAACCCTAGTACTGTTGTTGTTGTTGTTGTTGTTGTTGTTGTTGTTGTTGTTGTTGACTGTTCCAGAACATACTGTACCTATTACAACCCTAGTACTGTTGTTGTTGTTGTTGTTGTTGACTGTTCCAGAACATACTGTACCTATTACAACCCTAGTACTGTTGTTGTTGTTGTTGTTGTTGTTGTTGTTGTTGTTGACTGTTCCAGAACATACTGTACCTATTACAACCCTAGTACTGTTGTTGTTGTTGTTGTTGTTGTTGTTGTTGTTGTTGTTGTTGTTGTTGTTGTTGTTGACTGTTCCAGAACATACTGTACCTATTACAACCTTAGTACTGTTGTTGTTGTTGTTGTTGTTGTTGTTGTTGTTGTTGTTGTTGTTGTTGTTGTTGTTGTTGTTGTTGTTGACTGTTCCAGAACATACTGTACCTATTACAACCCTAGTACTGTTGTTGTTGTTGTTGTTGTTGTTGTTGTTGTTGTTGTTGTTGTTGTTGACTGTTCCAGAACATACTGTACCTATTACAACCCTAGTACTGTTGTTGTTGTTGTTGTTGTTGTTGTTGTTGTTGTTGTTGTTGTTGTTGTTGACTGTTCCAGAACATACTGTACCTATTACAACCCTAGTACTGTTGTTGTTGTTGTTGTTGTTGTTGTTGTTGTTGTTGTTGTTGTTGACTGTTCCAGAACATACTGTACCTATTACAACCCTAGTACTGTTGTTGTTGTTGTTGTTGTTGTTGTTGTTGTTGTTGTTGACTGTTTCAGAATAAACCTATTGCAGCCCTAGTACTGTTGTTGTTGTTGTTGTTGTTGTTGTTGTTGTTGTTGTTGACTGTTCCAGAATACACCTATTACAACATTTGATATTGGTTGATGTATATTTCCTCAGATTGCTGCCATATTTAAAATGTTAATACAGGCTTCAATAGAACTGCACCAAAGTCTGGCAGCAAGCAGAGCATAGAACGCTGGTGTTCTGACGTGATGACCCTTCCTTCTTTTATAGTTTCCTTGGCTGGATACAGGAAGAGGGAAGAGAGGCGGGAGAATTAAGGGGAGGCGATGATGTCATCACTGAGAACTCAACACACGTCATTCAAATCATTAGAGAAACTGACGTGTGCTGAATAGTTACTGGTTAGCTATTAGGAATGTCAATTTCAATATTGTAAATAAAATCATTTCTCAATTTGATGACAAAACTAGCAAAATCGTTAGCCTAGCTTACCGTCGTTATTTTCAAATCGCCAAAACCGGTGAAATACATCATCAGTCTGCACCCAAAATATTACGAAAATCCCTGTTAAAAAAAGATCCACTGAATGACATTCTGATTATAAAATGTCAATATGTTTCTAAGACCGTAAACATGGCAAATCTGTTGCTCAATCAAACTTCCTCTACTTTTACTGGTTTAAGCAATTTTACCTCTCATTCCATTCATCTAGAGCAGGGGTTCTCAAAAGTTTTTTGTACCACGACCCCATTTTATTTAGGATCTCTTTTGGCGACCCCACACTTAAATTGCGTAATTTCAACGTGGAATTCATTCATTCATTCAATCTTTATTTATACTCGATAAATACACGGAGTAATTAAACTAATTTACAGTGCCGTCGAGATGTTACATTCACAAGTGTCACAGTGCGTTCATAAATATAAAGACATCAGACAATCAGAATAATTAAGAGCACATTTTGAATAAAGGAATATCAAAATAAAAGCACACGTTGTTGAACTTGATCACGCATATTTATTAGAACATTTTATTACAGCACTGTTACAAATACACATTTATAAAACGAGGCGTAGTTAGCCAAAATAAGTTGCCAAAAGAAAAACTATTTTTTTTACTTGTCAATGCACTGTCACCTACCCGCGACCCCACTTTTGGTCGCGACCCGTAGTTTGAGAACCGCTGATCTGGAGTCCCTTGTCTGCTTATTTTCCCAGAGCTGGTGACAGAAGTAACCATGTCTCCAGTCTCTGTTCCTCCCCATCTCTGTTTGTATTTTATACCAAGCTGTGGTCCACTGGCAGACAATGTGTGTCTGGTTTGCATTCAACCTCTGGCTTTGTTTATGTCTCATTAGATTCACTGAAGTTGATTGATTAAAATATATATATATATATTATCTTTTATTTAATTTTTTTTAGATATGATGCAATGTCACTAACTCACTCACTCAATCAATCAATCAGTAATTCACTCACGCTTTGCATCTATGACACTATGTTTCCTTGTTTTCACTATAATTAATTATCTAAACTATCTATTTCATTTCATTTCAAACCTTTTAAACTCGAAAGGCAGCGGAGGTTTGCCTCATTTATAGCACAGTCACGTCGAGTGTACGTACAGAGTTAAGCAGAAAGGGAAAAAAAGCATGTAAAATCACACAGCATATAAAATCATAATAAGACAACAAGACGAGGCAAAAAGCAAGGATAACAAATCAATTGAAACATGTACAACTTGATTGACAAAGGTTGGAGATCAAGGTTTTAAACTCTGCAACAACAGAGGGGAGAATCTCCAGCTTTAAGGACCGTTGGAGTTCATTCCATGAGCTGGAGGGGCAACTCACTGTAGCACCCACTTTACCCACTTTAGACACTTTAACACACTTTATATTTATTGGTAAAGAGATTTGCACTACAATTCATACCTCATTGCACCTTACCCTAAGTTGTACCTCATCCCATTTCTGCATTGTACTGTATAATATACTATATATATTATTTTTTTTAAGATTTATTTCTTTAGCGTTTATCGCTTTTTACTACTGTGCAGTCCAGTAGAGAGAGAGAGAGAGAGAGAGAGAGAGAGAGACAGAGTGGGGGGAAGACATTCAGCAAATAACGACGGGTCCGGGAATCGAAACCCGGGTCGGCCGTGCCGCGACTCAGCGCGTTATGTGGTTCGCCACTGGGGGGCGCCCCTATATATATTATTGTATTGTAACTCAGTTACTAAACTTTTCTACTCTGTATTGTATATTGTGTATATTGAACACTTTTGTTTACACTTTGTTTACGTACTTTTGACGTTCTATTTGATACTTTATCTATTTTCTATCTAGCACACTCTCAGGAGCAAAACGGAAAAAAGCATTTCATATAAAAGTATTCTGTATTTTTTTATTATTATTTTTTTTTTTACTTTGACCAGTCAGCTGGTTCTTTTCGCGTTTATCGCTTTTTCTGGTCAAGTATGACCGACAGAAACAGGTTGAATGTGAGGTTTCTGTCCTTGCTCTCTCACTCATTCTGTTCCTTTAACCACCCTCGCTTTGTTTTCATTCATTTTCTGTCAATTGGTTCTATTCCCTCGTTCACACGTTTCTCCCCGTTGACGTCATCAGAGACGTCGCTGATTGGTTCTCTCACTTCCCCACGCTTTTCAATCACATTCCCCAGCTGTCACTGCTTTTCAATCAATCGATCCCTCATTATTTATACCCCGTTTTTCCCCACCCTAAGTTGTTGGATCGTCTTGATTTGTCCCTGGATGTTTTTCCCCGTTGCTGCTGCTGCTGCCTTTTTCTCTGTGCTGTTCTCCAGGAATTCCTAGAAGCCTTCGCTTGGATACCTGCTCCCGTGGCGCGCGCTCGCCTCCACTGTTGTTCCAGTTCCATTTACGCATCTCGTCTGGGTGAGTTATCTATTTGACTGTCTTGACCTATTCCGTTTTTCGTGTGTAACTTTTACACTGAAGACTACCACCTTTTTGTCAAACAGTCACTCACCCAGCCATTATCTATTTTTGCTTATTCCTTTATGGAATAATATTTTTGGGATCTTCCATCTCCCTCTGTGTGTTTGCTCACACCGAAGATATTATTTCACAATTGGACTGAGTTTGGATTTTGCTCACTGTGTGTTTACATGAAGATATTCACTGGGACTGTGTTAGGATTTAGCTCACTGTGTTGTTAACACGAAGAGTTTCACTTGGGCTGTTTTTGGAATTGTGCTCTCTGTGTTGTTAACACGAAGAGTTTCACTTGGGCTGTTTTTGGAATTGTGCTCTCTGTGTTGTTAACACAAAGAGATTCACTTGGGCTGTGTTTGGAACTGTGCTCACTGTGTTGTTAACACGAAGAATTATACACCCTGTTCTCCTGCTCGTTTTAAGACTGCTCTGTCACTGACTCGTTCCCTCTCTCCCTCTCTCGGTCTCGCAACAACATCTGAGAATCCACCGAGAGAATTCTGCAGAGCGGTTCAGAAGTCAACACCTGCTTCCCAAGACTACCCTCACGGGAGAAGCTGCAGAGCAGCAGAACTTTGCCCCTTGATCATTGTACCTGTCTTGTTTGACCTGCTTTCCCTGTTTCTCTTATTCTTAGTACCAAATAAACAAGCCCTCGTATTTGGCAACTCTGAATCCTACTCTCTTGTGTCGTTGCGTTTGGGGTCGGTGTCAAACCATAACATTGAATGGGGTATAGATGGGGGGAAAGACACTCTGAGAAAATACGGCGAGTCCGGGAGTCGAACTCGTGTACCCCAGATCCGTGACGCGCACGGTTGTCCCCGACGCCGAAATAAAAAGTATTCTGTATTTTTGTATGACAACTAATAAAGAAACTTGAAACTTATACGGAGGTAGCTTACCAATAATGATGTAGTATAAGGAGGTAGCTTACCAATAATGATGTAGTATAAGGAGGTAGCTTACCAATAATGATGTAGTATAAGGAGGTAGCTTACCAATAATGATGTAGTATAAGGAGGTAGCTTACCAATAATGATGTAGTATAAGGAGGTAGCTTACCAATAATGATGTAGTATAAGGAGGTAGCTTACCAATAATGATGTAGTATAAGGAGGTATCTTACCAATAATGATGTAGTATAAGGAGGTAGCTTACCAATAATGATGTAGTATAAGGATGTAGCTTACCAATAATGATGTAGTATAAGGAGGTAGCTTACCAATAATGATGTAGTATAAGGAGGTAGCTTACCAATAATGATGTAGTATAAGGAGGTAGCTTACCTGGTGAGAGCACAAAGCGTCCCCTCTAAGGGTAACAGGGAAAGGGGACAAAACAGATACATACAATTAAATAGAAAAGGTCATGGTCAACTTTATTTATATAGCACATTTAAAATCAACCGAAGTTGTACCAAAGTGCTGTACAATATAAAAACAGAAATACTAAAAGAAATACAAAATACAGTAAAGTCATATAACTACAATAAAGTTTAAAAAAAACAATCACGACACGACCAGGGATGTGTGGCTCACCGAGCCTCAGAACGCCAATAAAAACAGGTGAGTCTTCAGCTGTGTTTTAAAACTCTCTAGGGTCTCTGGGCAGCAGACCTCATGTGCAGTGGAAGACTGTTCCATAATTTAGGGGCAGCCACCACAAAAGCTCGATCGCCTGGAAAAGAGACAGACATCACAGAGGTAAGGGAAATAACTAAAACACACATAGAAGAACAAACAACCAAATAAAATTACAAGGTACGTAAGACATGAAGCAGAACAGACCGATTACAGTTAAAAGGCTGGGTGACGGCTGCAGGTGTGTCTAAACAACTCGGAGATAAGAGACCTTAAAAGTAGTGAGGGGGGATCGATTTGTACATTTTCAACATCCTTTGCATCTCGTTCCAACTGCTGGGAGCAGCACATTGGAAGGGGGATTGACCAAAGGAAGTGTTAACGCGAGGAACGTCTAGTGGTGTGTGTGTGTGTGTGTGTGTGTGTGTGTGTGTGTGTGTGTGTGTGTGTGTGTGTGTGTGTGTGGAGATATGGTGCGTTTGTCTATGCCTGGGTCTTCTAATATGTCATGATGTGCTCTGTCCTTGTGTCCATGACTGTAGTGTGCCCTGTATCCCTATATCTTATGTCATACTATGTGCTTTTGTTTGTGTTTTTATTCTAATGTTATTTATCTCGCTTTTATTCTGTTTGTATTGCTAACGCTTTTTCACACAGGATTTTAGCCTGTACCTTCTGGCAGGGGGACTGCCAATGGAAATGAGCCTTTTGGCTAAAATTGGCTGCATTTACGTTTTTAAAATGTTTTATTAATGTACGCTGTCCCCCTTGAACAAATAAAGTAAACCTAACTTAAACCTAATCTATAACCTTTGGCGTTATAGGGAGTAGATGACCATTTTAACAGGTGTCAGACCAAGGAGGGTTTTGTAAATGAGTGTAAGCCAATGGATTCCTCATCGAGTGTAACGATGGCCAATTTACAGCTGTGTACAAGTCACAGTGATGTCTTGAAAAGGGGGCATTTGTAGCAAACCTAACTGCTGAGTGATACAAAACATTATATCATCTTCAAACAATATCTGAAATAAAAAACTTTAAAAAGAAACTAACCTTCTTACTGTCTTTTTACGATTATGTACCTTACCACTATGCTACAATATGTATACTACTACCTATCACGCTAATATTATGTCTATACTACTATTAGGGATGTCCAATATTATCGGCCTACCGATATTATCGGCCGATATTGGCATTAAAATGTAATATCGGAAATGATCAGTATCGGTTTTCTAAAATTACTATAATATTTTTTTACATTTATTTAACCTTTATTTACCCAGGCAAGCAAGTAAGAACAAATTCTTATTTTATTTATTGTCAAAAGTATGCATAATGTTGTGTTAATTCCACGCCAAGAGATATGTAATGTTAATTACCTGAAATTATTCCGTTTTTTTGGGGGGGAAACCCCGCAAACCCCGCATCGGTTGATATCGGTATCGGAAATTAAGAGTTGGACAATATCGGTATATTGGATATCGGTAAAAAAGCCAATATCGAACATCCCTAACTACTATGCACTCAGAGTGTAACACAAGTTCAACGATGCCACTGACCCCTAGTGGCCAGAGATGCACCCTTCCTGCTGACTTGTTGTACAGAACTTGTAAGTCGCTTTGGATAAATCGTCAGCTAAATGACTGAATGTAAATGTAAATGTACCCAAAGTCTAACCAGATACACCAGATATTTTGAATCTCGAGGACAGAGTTTTGCAGAGCTTGTTATTGGGGCTTAGTGAGCAAGTTCCAATGATAGGATATGATATGATACATTTATTTATATTGCGCCCCTTAACCAATAGTTACATCGGCCCGGGGCGCATCCCGGGAGAGAAAGAGAAACAAAAAGACAGGAACGATACGAAAACAGAAAAAAATACATGCAGTCCAACCAAGCAGAGAGAGAACAGACATACATAATGCACCACACATACAACAATACAAAAAACTAGCTCCCTGCATGGCCTAATAACGCCTAATAACCTAATAACGTGCATATTATTCAGTGGTGGAAAGTAACTAAGTATTTTTACTCAAGTACTGTACTTGAGTACAATTTTGAGCTATACTTGTACTTTATGTGAGTATTTTCATTTTAGGGAACTTTATACTTTTACTCCACTACATTTCAAAGGAAATATTGTATTTTTTACTCCACTACATTTATCTGAACCCATCAGTTACTAGTTACTTTGAAGAAAGAGATTTTGCGTAGAAAACATGGTTAAAAATGTATGAAGATTATGGGCACCCAAGTGGCGACCCATGTAACGCGCTGCGTCGCGAAGCGGCCCGACCCGGGTTCGATTCCCGGACCCGGCTTCCTTTGCCGAATGTCTTCCCCCCGCTCTGTCTCCCGTTCTTCCTCTCTCTCTCCCTCTACCGGACTGCCCGGTAGTACAAACAAATAAAAATCTACCAAAAACATAATAAAAAAAATATATAAAAATGTATGAAGATTATATACTTTCACAGAGGACATAATCAGAGCAGCATAACTGGACGACATACCTTTAAAAACCTATAGAGGTCACTGGATCGAGGCTTGAATGCTCCCAAGCACTGGGATACACAAACATCATGTAGAATGCATACCTTTATTTTAGATACTTGAGTAAATTCAATAACAAATACTTCTCTACTTTTAAGTAGAATTTGAATGGAGGACTTTTACTTTTACCAGAGTACTTGTTTATCTGGGTATTTCTACTTTTACTTAAAGGAACATGCCAACTTTTGGGGAAATTAGCTTATTTGCCATCTACCCTGGAGTTAGACAAGCAGATACATACCCTTTTCTTCTCTGTGCATGCATTAGGCTTAGGGAACAGCCGCACCGTTAGCCTAGCTTAGCGTCATTCACTGGAAGTAGGTGTGCCAGTGTAGCCTAGTTCCCAACAGTCACGAAATACACTCCAAATATAACTCCAAAACGTTTCTGTAAACATGTTGTGACCTGTGTATTTACCCCGTGGAGAATTATTTTTATTCTTTTGACATTTTCGTTTTCTAAGCAGATATATACTCTGAAATCTTTTTTGCAGTGATTTCATCAACCTAAAAAGCCCTGTTGTTTTTTGAAAATCTGGGCTTTTGAGGTGATGAAATCACTGCGCCCAGGCAAAAAATGTATCTGCTTAGAAAACGAAAATGTCAATTTTTTTAATTTATCCCAAAAAGTTGGCGTGTTCCTTTAAGTAAAGGAACTGTGTACTTCTTCCACCACTGATATTATGCCACCCAGACACACAGGCGTGCAATCAGCGTGCAGGGCGGAGCATGCGTGGCAGCTGTTTGATCGAAAAGCCCCGATTCATTATGACGGTGTTCAAACGCGGAGGAAAAGACCCGTGAATTAAATGAAAAGCTACCTCGTGAAACGATGAGTTGACACACATTGAGTGAATTGACAGGACAGTTGCTCACAATGTTCTGAGGTTTCTTTTGTGTGTTCTTCCTCGTCGTCGTCCTCCTCCTCCTCTCTGCGTCTGCGGTGATTACCCTGCAGGCACCTCTGGGAGAGGCAGGGAGGAAGATGAAAGGACAGAGAGAAACCGGGACGTGAACAAAGCCAGGCCAGAGAGAGGGAGAGAGAGAGAGAGAGAGAGAGAGAGAGAGAGAGAGAGGCCAAACGCTTGAACACCGCGCCACGACAGACAGCCTAAATAAGGGTTGTTTTATTCAGCTGCCAGGAGCTTTTTAGGATTCGTTTTATCTGCCCCCCCACCCTCCCACCCCCCTGAAAAGTGTTCCAGATGATTTGTATCTAGTTTGGCTTCAGTTGAACCAGCACAGCCATTATTAACAGCAGCCCCCCCCCTCTCTCTCCATGTCTCTATCTCTCTCCCTCTCTCTCTGTCTTTCTCTCCCCTCTCTCTCTCCATTTTTCTCTGTCTCATTATCTCTCTCTCCCTCTCTTTCTCTCTCCCTCTGTCTCTTTCTCTCTCTCCCTCTCTCTCTCCCTTTCTCTCTTTCCCTTTCTCTGCCTCTTTCTCTCTCTCCCTCTCTCTGTCTCTTTCTCTCCCTCTCTGTCTCTTTCTCTCCCTCTCTGTCTCGTTCTCTCTCTCCCTCTCTGTCTCTTTCTCTCTCTCCCTCTTTCTCTCTCCCTCTCCATTCCTCTCTCTCTTTCCCTTTATCACCCCCTCTCTCTCCCTCCCTCTGCCCCCCCCTCTCTGTCTCTCTCTCTCCCCCCTCTCTCTTTTATTTAATGCCTGGTAAACACCTTTTCTCCCCCCCCCGCCCATGCATAAAATCAAATGAAATACTACTGCACATTTCAAAACAAATTAAATTAAATTCCACTTCATGTTGTGTTCCAGCCAGGCTCCATGGTGAATGGAGATTCTAAGGTTAATTCCCTCCCTGGTGCCATAGTCTTCTATAGTCTGAGCACCCACACAGAAATCTGTTGTAGATGGAGATGTGAGTGTACTGGGGTCAGACGTGGCCACAGATACGGGCTTTAAGCGGGACATCCATCAAAAGAAGAGGCACTCCACCCCTCCCTGTTTCAACATTTTACAATTCGGGAGTTCCCCCTTCTGTGTTGCTCGAGCCAGCCCCCCCCCCCCTACCCAAAACGCACGAGCGCAGCCCCGATCAGGGTAATCGAGTTCACGTGCCTCCCACAATAACCTTCAAAATAAATCACCTCCGCTGGACACAAAGTGCTTGGAACATCCGGAGGCGTTTAGCGCTCGCGCGGCGCACTGATCTCCATATAGAGAGGACAACTGTCTCGCCTGTTTTACTGCAACACTACTATCATCACCGACATCTATAAGAAGGGAGATCCCCCCTTGAACGGCCCTTCTAAGGTGTCTCTCTTATAAAAAAAATGGTTGGACTTTATGGTGTTTTTGTTTTGTTCTTGATTTATTGTGATGTTTCTTCTTGACTTGTTTAAAGAAGACGTGTCCGGCCCATGGGGACATTAACGTGTGTTGTCGGGCCTTACAAATAAATACATTTGATTTGATTTGTGTAAAGAAGCCGCCAGATTAAAAACACACAACAGGATTAATATACGTCGCGCACCAAAGCTGTTGTCCGTCGGAGCCGCCGCGCGCTCCGCTCCACCGCTTCCCGCGCGCTCTGACAGCACGCAGATTGATTGATTGATTGAAAACTTTAATTAACAGATTGCAGAATGGGTACAATACAGTATGGCTGTCAGTGTGAGGTTTTGTCCGCTGCTCACCTACTCTTTCCTTCCTTTTAGCCTACTGTTTAGGAATTCCCTTCTCACTCACTCTCACTAGCCCCCACCCTCTCGTTCTTTACTCTCGTTTTCTCTCAGTGGCCACACCTGTACTACCTGTCATTATGTGTTTGATTGGTCTGGTGCCGAACTCACACTTTTAGTTCGATTATCAATTACCTCTTGCACCTGTGGTGCATTCTAATTAGTTCCCCTGTGGGCTTTAAATACCTGGCTCTTCCACTCTGTTCCTCGTGGGGTCGTGTTGTAACATGCCGTAACACTCGGTATCATATTCTCTTTCATCAAGACTCCCTCGGGAGGTCCTCTGTTCTGTCTATGCTGTTTTTATCTCCGGCGTAAATATGTGCTCCAGCCTTCGCCTCCTGTCGCCGTTGCCTGAGGGAGAGACTGGACTGCGCTCCCTAGACTTCCACGGGAGGCATCCCAGTGATCCACTTCAGACCCCCGCGCAGCAGTCGTCCTGACGCTCATCCAGACCTCCGCGCTGCAGACGCCCAGACACCATCCAGACCTCCGAGCTTGGCACGCTCCTCCGTACCAGCGCGCACTCCCAGCAGACGCGCATCATCCAGACCTCCGAGCTTGGCACGCTCCTCCGTACCAGCGCGCACTCCCAGCAGACGCGCATCATCCAGACCTCCGAGCTTGGCATGCTCTCCGTACCAGCGCGCACTCCCAGTAGACGCGCACCTTCCAGACCTCCGAGCTTGGCACGCTCCTCCGCGCAGACGCACTCCAGATGCGTTCTCTGTACCGGCGCGCACTCCAAGCAGTGGCGCACCACTCTGACCTCCGCTCGGACAGCCGGCTCCCCGGTGGCGACGCTCTCGCCCCGCTGCTGTTCCAGCACCATTACGCATTACGTCTGGGTGAGTTTTTATTGACTGTCTTGATCAATTCCGTTTTTCGTGTGTTTCTATAACACTGAAGATTACCACCTTTTTAATCAGACAGTCACTCACCCAGCGTGTGCCTTTGTTTGTTTTCACTGGGATATTATTTTTGGACTTTACATCTCCCACTGTGTGTTTGTTCACACCGAAGATAGTATTCACATTTGGATTGTTTTTGGAACTTTGCTCATTGTGTATTTTACACGAAGATTGTTTTTACTTGGATAACTTTTGTATTTGGACTAGTCACCTCTCCTGCACCTGCTCTGTTTTCCCCCTTTGTACTCTAACCCTCTCCTCTCTCCCTCTCGGCCCCGTCTACCCACCTTGGAGATCTGCCGAGAGAAGTCTGCAGAGCGGCCCTGATGTTCCCACCTGCTTTCCCAGTCCTCCCTGTCCCCCAGCCCGCCTCCGCGGGCCTCTGTCCCTAGTTCTCCCCTCTCTAGTTCCTCCTAGTCCTCCCGTCCGGTCCTCCTAGTTCCTCCCTGTTTTTCCTGCCTTCCCTTGCTCTGGCCCTGTTTCCCTTAGCCTTCCCTTGCCTTCCCCTTAGCCAGCTCGCCTCTTAAAGGCACTGTACCTTCCCCCTCTTGTTATTCCAGTATTTTGTGTTTCTCCCTTAAAGGGACAGTGCCGGTTTTTCCTTTGTTCAATAAATGCCCGTTTCTTGGCTTACCCTCATACCTGTCTTGTGTTGTGCGATTGGGGTCGGTTACAAACCATAACAGTCAGAGCAGACCAGAGAAAGACTTTCGTCTTGTTTACATCAGGGTCCCCCATTTTCAATTCATCATGACATTTATGACATACATGACAGACGTACAGATATAAAAATCGAATCTAATCATCTAATCTAAACTAATCATGACATTTATGACATACAGATATGCAGTACTGTTGCATTTGTGACATACAAGATATGCATATATACAGTATTGTTAAACAGAGATCCTAACAGTAAATATATACATACGAGGGGAGATCTGTGCTCTCGCGGGCCCCACTGTGGTCTGCTGTGGTCGGAGAGGTGGGGGATTGATCACAGATCACAGACCGCTCCTCATAAGGGAGAGTGTCGACGTCCCAGACAGCCGTATTGATCCCCATTGTTGCCTCGGAGGACAGACAAAGACGGGGGGACCTACCACCGCCACACCTGGTACCTCCGAAAATCAATGTCGGCTGGCTGTAACTGCACATCGAATAATGCAATAGTACGGTGTTTGGAAAAATAATTACTTTTTACTATAGGGATGTTCGATATTGGCTTTTTTACTCATATCCGATATACCGATATTGTCCAACTCTTAATTTCCGATACCGATATCAACCGATACCGATATATGCAGGGTTTCCCCCCCCAAAAAAACGCAAATCATTTCAGGTAATTAACATTACATATCTCTTGTTGTGGAATTAACACAACATTATGCATACTTTTGACAATAAATAAAATCTGAATTTGTTCTTATTTGCTTGCCTGGGTAAATAAAGTTTAAATAAATGTAATTTTTATTTTTTTTTATTTAAACCGATACCGATCATTTCCGATATTACATTTGAATGCCAATATCGGCCGATAATATCGGTAGCAACGCATCACTGTTCGTTCGTTACGTTGGCATTCGAATTCTAAATCAACATTTGAATTTTTTATTTTTAATAAAAAAGAATATATACCGGTATATATATTTTTTTATTCATTCTGGTTTTTCTTCACAGTTGCATATAAAGATTAGGCTACACTAATATTATATTATTAAAATAAACTGATGAGATATATTCATTAACACTTTGAATGCCAGCCACGCGTTTTGTCGTTAGTTCATGTCGACCGTTGAGTGCCCTCCAACGCTATATAGCGTTTGTTTGTCGTATTTCTTTTTATTGGCGATTTGAATTTATATTTCATCAATCGAGCCTCAGGTTAGTGCTGCAGAGTCTCTCTGAGCTCAATTGGGAAGATACCGCCCCCTATCGTCTCTCCCTGTGTAACTGCACCCCATTACTTTAGACTGATGAAGGGGGGGGGCCAGTTTCCTCATTTTACTTTTACGTCAAGCCAACTGAAGGATCCATTGTGATCGCCGGCCCGGAAAACGTGTGGATTATGTATTTACAGTACCCAACGCTGAATCAATAAATGAGATCGATATTTGGAATGGCGATCAGGAATTGGAATCATCTTTTTGGAGAACATCTGATCTGAGGTAAGGAATCTATTTTACCAGTCTTAGGATAATCAGAGCTGTTTTCACAGATATATCGGCGTTTGGCCTATGTGTGTGTGTGTGTGTGTGCGAGATCAGGAAATGAGAGAATCGATATTTCAGCCCGCTTCTATAGCGTGCATAAGTTCACATATTATACTATCGATAATCTAGCGTTTATTTGAAAACGATTAATAAATAGGCCGAAAAATTACAACGTTTTTGTGTATGCCAGTGTATTCCAGTAAAGGGCGATTATCACGGAATCTTTATATTTTCCTTGAAAACGAGGGCTTTTCAAAATGCTATAAAACGGAAATGAAGCGATTAAAAAACAATCTGTTTCGACAATGTTGACTGCAAACAAGTCATTGATAAACGACGGGCAGATTAGACACATAGCCATAATTTAAGACGGAGATTATGCGTTCACAACGCTATCATTGAAGTGGGTGGTGGCATTCAACGGGTAAGGCACACCGCATGGCTGGTAATCAAAGTGTTAAAGAAAGTTGATTTAATTGATTTAGTTGGCTGGGGCTTCTCCTTGGGCTGGGTCTGGAAAGTTGATTTAATAAAAAAATAAAAACTAATTTAATCAGATTAATCACTTTATTCAAATTGAGGATTTAGTTTTAGGATATTTATTAAAAAAAATATATATAAAGAAATATTATATAAAAGAAAGTGAATTTAAAAAAAAATATTTTTTTAATTTTAAAACGAAGGTTCGAAGGTTCGTTCCAAAAACCCTGACGAAGTCCGAATCCCAAAAACAGGCTTCGGGGAAACAGCCTTTGCGGAGTTACCGCTGCTGCAACGTTTGATCAATCAAGAGGAGACAAGGAAACACTGCATGTAAAGTCGTCGCGGCACGGGGGGGGGGGGGGGGGGGGGGTTTCAAGCGGTGCCGAATTCAAGCGGTGCCGAATCTGGGCCCCCCCCCCCAGGAACCACCTCACACATCTGGCCCCCCCGCCAGGAACCACCTCACACATCTGGCCCCCCCCCAGGAACCACCTCACACATCTGGGCCCCAGGAACCACCTCACACATCTGGCCCCCAGGAACCACCTCACACATCTGGCCCCAGAACCACCTCACACATCTGGCCCCCCCCCCAGGAACCACCTCACACATCTGGCCCCCAGGAACCACCTCACACATCTGGCCCCCAGGAACCACCTCAACTCTCTCTCTCCCTCTCTCTCTCTCTCTCTCTCTCTCTTTCTCTCTCTCTCTTCTCTCTCTCTCCTCTCTCTCTCTCTCTCTCTCTCTCTTCCTCTCTCCCTCTCTCTCTCTCTCTCTCTCTCTCTCCCTCTCTCTCTCTCTCTCTCTCTCTCTCTCTCTCACTCTCTCTCTCCCTCTCTCCCCCCCCCTCTCTCTCTCTCTCTCTCTCTCTCTCTCTCTCTCTCTCTCTCTCTCTCTCTCTCTCTCTCTCTCTCTCTCTCTCTCTCTCTCTCTCTCTCTCCTCTCTGTCTCTCTCTCTCTCTCCCTCTCTCTCTCTCTCTCTCTCTCTCTCTCTCTCTCTCTCTCTCTCTCTCTCTCTCTCTCTCCCCCGTGTGAATGTGTGCCGCGTTGCCATTTATTTAATATATTTATTTGTTATGTGGTTTTGTTTGTTAATTTGTTTACAGCCATATTATTTAAGTTGTTATGAGTTGCAGCTAAATGCTTTTATTTTGAAGGGGTTTGGGCAGGAGCACAGCTGGGTGTATTTAGGTGATTAGAGGACACAACAGGCACCAGGGAAGGTGTGTGGTTTTCTACCAGCGTCAGGAGAGACAAGAAACATCATTTCAAACATCTTTTAAGATATAATTATGTTTGAAATTATGTTTTCTTGTCTGTCCCTGACGCTGGTAGAAAACCATACACCTTCCCCGGTGCCCACTGACTACTCTCCCGCCTCGACTACTGCAACGCACTGCTAGCTGGCCTCCCGGCCACTGCCACCAAGCCTCTTCAACTCATTCAGAACGCAGCGGCCCGACTGATCTCAAACCTACCGTAGTCGGCCCATGTCACCCCACTTCTCAGGGACCTGCACTGGCTCCCCATTGCTGCACGTATCCGCTTCAAGGCCCTCGACCTAGCATACCGTGCGGCAAAGGGAACCGCTCCCGCCTACCTCCGGTCAATGGTCTCTAACTACACACCCTCAAGACCCCTACGCTCTGCATCTTCTGGCCGCCTCAGACCTACTCCTATCCAAGCTCCGGGAGGGTCATCAAAGAGAAGCCGCCTATTCTCGGTCCTTGCCCCACAATGGTGGAATGAACTACCCACCCCAGTTAGGACAGCCGAAACACGTCCAATCTTTCGCCGTCGACTAAAGACGCACTTCTTCAACCATTATCTGAAATGATAAAAAAAATAAAAAAAAATCTAACCCCGACTAACCTTAATGTCATGCACTTGTCCTAATAAACTAACCTACACTGTAACACGCAACACTTTGATGAACATTGTTACTCAGCTGATAGAGTTGTACCCTTCTTGCTGTCTTGTCGCACAGAACTTGTAAGTCGCTTTGGATAAAAGCGTCAGCTAAATGACTAAATGTAAATGTAAATGATTGCTGTTGCAACTCATAACAACTTAAATATAATATGGCTGTAAACAAATTAACAAACAAAACCACACAACAAATAAATATATTAAATAAATGTGAAAATACGGAATAGCTCCCACACTTGTTTAAAGTGTCCGTTACCTTCATTTCAATATTGTCTTGTGTACTGTACGTGACGATTAAACCTCTTGAATCTTGAATCTTGAATGGCATTGAAGGCACGCGCCGACATTATGGGAAATGCGCTTAACGTGGAGCCAGAATGGAGCCAAGATGGAGCCAGGATGGAGCCAAGATGGAGCCAGGCTGGAGCCAAGATGGAGCCAGGATGGAGCCAAGATGGAGCCAGGCTGGAGCCAAGATGGAGCCAGGATGGAGCCAGGATGGAGCCAAGATGGAGCCAAGATGGAGCCAGGCTGGAGCCAGGATGGAGCCAAGATGGAGCCAAGATGGAGCCAGGCTGGAGCCAGGATGGAGCCAAGATGGAGCCAAGATGGAGCCAAGATGGAGCCAGGCTGGAGCCAAGATGGAGCCAAGATGGAGCCAGTGTGTTGAATCTGAGATGGCTAGGTGCTGAGCCAAGCACAGATGTAGTGGAGGGCGAACCCACCTGAACTCGGTTTATAACCAACCTTTTTAAAGATGCAAGATACAAGACAGGTAAACATGACAAAACAATGTACAGTATAGCTATCTAGCTCTCTGTGGCCACACACACACACACACACACACACACACACACACACACACACACACACACACACACACACACACACACACACACACACACAACACACACACACACACAACACACAAAGGCAATTTCACCAAAACAAAGGCCAATAAACAAATGCAATTTCACCAAAGTCAATGTCACAATATACCAGCAGGCCTCATGCCAGAGAGAGCAGGATACACGCCGGCAAGCTCTGCCTCACAGCAACAAGGTCCTGGGTTCGAACCCCCGGCGAGAGGCCTTTCTGTGTGGAGTTGGCACGTTCTCCCGGTGTTTGCGTGGATTTCCCTCTGGGTACTCCAGTTTTCCTCCCACACCATAAAGACATGCAGGGGGGGGGGGGGGGGGGGGGGGGGGGGCAGGGACTACAGATGAAAACGAGCTCATTAGCAAAATTCTGGCACATTTCCATTGATGTGGAAACCGAAGACGTTGATTAATGTGCACCGTCCCTGCAGGGTAAAAGATAAATAAATAAACTAAACTCAGGCCGCTTTTCACGCGACGTTATCATTCATCTCCAAATAACCGTGAATAAAGATTGGCGTCGGGTGTTTGAGCGTGGTGACATTATCACCCTTCCAGCACCTGCCCCCCCCCCCTCCCCCCAAACTCCTTCCCCCATCTGTCAGCTTCCCGGGACGGACAATAACTGGTACTCAGACGCCCCGACGACGGAGTCTACCGGCCAACTTGGCCGGCTCCGTTTATGGAACCGAGGGCCAACATGGCCCCCGCCAGGAGTGGCACTCTGCTGTTTAGCGTGTGGCCACTGCTCTGATGCTAATTGTACAGCGGCAAGAGGCCACTCTGGCCAAAGACCACTCCCTCCATCCTGGGTCGTGTTTTACTAGGGACAGCGCCGGCCTAGCGGGACACTAAACCATGTTTAGCACACGTGGCTCTTTTGTGGTGCTTTCGTACGCTTGTTTTTTTATTTTTTATTTTTTTATATATCTTTTTCCCCCTCCTTTTTCCGATTTTTCTCCCATCCCACTGTTAGTCGTTATGCCAATTCCCAACCCCCTTCCTGGTTGATGCGCACTTTCCCCTACTGTTGGTCCGAGAGGCCGGAGACTGTCGCATGCTTTCCTCCGACGCGTGTGCAGCCAGCCTGGCCGCGCAGGTTCTCACCGGGGAGAGTGTAACGTGTGGGAGGCCGCACTACCTCTCTCCAGATCCTACCCTCGCTGTGCAGGCGCCCCGACCGAACTGTAGGGGTCGCTGTCCACAACGCCCAGGACCCACCCGCCAGCTTCTCCCACCCTCTAATACTGCCAATTGTATTAGTGTGAACGGCCAGCCAAGCTGGTGACAACGCCGGGAGCTGGATTCGAACACGCGAACCCAGCGTCTCCAGCGTTGGTGACGAACGCAATCTGCGCTACGCCACCTGACCGCCCTCGTATGCTTGTTTTGTTCCCTTGTCAAAGCTATACGGTGCTTGGTTTGTTCCCTTGTCAAAGCTATATGGGTGCTTGTTTTGTTCCCTTGTCAAAGCTATACGGTGCTTGTTTTGTTCCCATGTCAAAGCTATATGGTGCTTGTTTTGTTCCCTTGTCAAAGCTATACGGTGCTTGTTTTGTTCCCTTGTCAAAGCAATACGGTGCTTGTTTTGTTCCCTTGTCAAAGCTATACGGTGCTTGTTTTGTTCCCTTGTCAAAGCATACGGTGCTTGTTTTGTTCCCTTGTCAAAGCTATACGGTGCTTGTTTTGTTCCCTTGTCAAAGCTATGTGGTGCTTGTTTTGTTCCCTTGTCAAAGCTATACGGTGCTTGTTTTGTTCCCTTGTCAAAGCTATACGGTGCTTGTTTTGTTCCCTTGTCAAAGCTATGTGGTGCTTGTTTTGTTCCCTTGTCAAAGCTATACGGTGCTTGTTTTGTTCCCTTGTCAAAGCTATACAGTGCTTGTTTTGTTCCCTTGTCAAAGCTATACGGTGCTTGTTTTGTTCCCTTGTCAAAGCTATATGGTGCTTGTTTTGTTCCCTTGTCAAAGCTATATGGTGCTTGTTTTGTTCCCTTGTCAAAGCTATACGGTGCTTGTTTTGTTCCCTTGTCAAAGCTATACGGTGCTTGTTTTGTTCCCTTGTCAAAGCTATACGGTGCTTGTTTTGTTCCCTTGTCAAAGCTATATGGGTGCTTGTTTTGTTCCCTTGTCAAAGCTATACGGTGCCTGTTTTGTTCCCTTGTCAAAGCTATACGGTGCTTGTTTTGTTCCCTTGTCAAAGCTGGGTGCTTGTTTTGTTCCCTTGTCAAAGCTATATGGGTGCTTGGTTTGTTCCCTTGTCAAAGCCATACGGTGCTTGTTTTGTTCCCTTGTCAAAGCTATACGGGTGCTTGGTTTGTTCCCTTGTCAAAGCCATACGGGTGCGTGTTGACAGAAGACAGAAAACAGAAAACGGCCAATGCTTAAACTCGTCACTGCATCTGCTAATTAGACCGACGCGTCAAAAGGTCAGTGTCTGCGCTACGGTGTTCTTCTGGTACTCGAGTCTGAGTCCTGGACTGATTATCAGGACTTGTGACTCGACTTGGACCTGAGCACTGATGACTCGGACTTGGACTCGAGCGTAGACTGCATTCGGAAGGTGCAGGCGAGGACTCGGACTTGTTAATTGATAAATACAGTTATTATTTTTGTAATAGGCTCTAATCATTTGGCATAAGATATTGATGGCTATATTACCGTAACATTATTTAATTTTGTGCAAGGGCAGACACGTGTGTTCCACCTACATGCGGATTCATGTCGATACCATCATGTTCAGTACTTAAGATGCGTAAAGAGACGCCCCGAATCGTGCGCTTTGCTTACACAGATTTGCATTTGTTTGGCTATTGTGTCACAAAGATAAGATAAGATAAGATATTCCTTTATTGATCCCCTTGGGGAAATTCAGGCATCATAGCAGCATGGGGGAAGGGGGGGGGGGGGGGGTACAGGTAGTAAAAACAACACAAGCAGTGTAAACAAATAGGTCAATATAATTTACTATCTAACTAGCTGAAAAATATATTCACAGTATTCACAGTGTCACATAAGGTGCAGTATGCATAAGGTAGTGTTATAATTTACTATCTACATTATACATTATTATACATTATTCACAGTATCACAGTATCCACTGAAATATACATTATTCACAGTATCACAGTATCCACATAAGGTGCAGTATGCCTAAGGTAGTGTTATTGTCCTCCTTGGGTTCCTATTAACAAAGTAAATAAACTCCATTTTGAAATGGTGACCGCTGTGTCATTTATGTTTTAATGTAGACCTTTCTTCATTTGTAGGTCAGCTCTTTGACTGCCAGAGTGGAGGTGACTCAATCTTGATGACTTGGACTTGGGCTCGAGAGAAATAAATTACACAAATAAATTACCCTTGCTGTTTGGCGAGGGTTTGAAGTCGTCCGATTAACGATCCTAAACATTACTGGTCAGAATTATGACCCTTTATCACAAAATGTGTTTCACAAATTCAAATAAGTCACATGTAATTGTTTAGTTTTTTTCTCTCCTTCATTTCAGATATTGATTGAAAAAGTGTGTTTTTAGTCGACGGCGAACAATGTGTCAGGTTTTGACTGTGGTGGGAAGCTAGCAGCGCACTGCAGCGTCAGTATTTCACTTAGTTACTTTCCACCTTGATTAGGTTTGCTGCTGACGCAACAGTGATGGGGCCTAATCACCAACAACGACCACACAGCCTCCAGTAGTGAGGGGTCGATAGCACTGTGACAGGAGACCAGCCTCTCCCTCCACGTGGACAAGACAAAGGAGCTGGTCGTGGTCTACGGGAGGGGGGAGGGGGAAGAGGGGAGGGGCGAGGGGAGGGGAGGGGGGAGAGGCCGGACTTCATGTTCCTCTGTGTCCACATCACAGAGGATCTGACCTGAGACCAGCATCCTGGCCAGTTCCTCTGTGTTCTTCAAGGCCTTAAATGGTCTGGCCCCTCAGTACCTAGCTGAACTCCTCCATCTTTGCACCCCTGCCAGAGCACTGAGGTCAGCAAATAAACCGCTCTTAGATGTCCAGAGGTCTAGAGGCTAAAGACTAAAGGAGATCGAGCTTTTGTGGCGGCTGCCGCTAAATTATGGAACAGTCTTCCGCTGCACATGAGGTCTGCTGCCCAGAGACCCTAGAGAGTTTTAAAACACAGCTGAAGACTCACATCCCTGGTCGTGTTGTGATTTTTTTTTTTTTTTTTTTTATTGTAGTTTTCAGGACTTTGTGTGTGTGTGTACTGTATTTTGTATTTCTTTTAGTGTTTCTGTTTTTGTATTGTACAGCACTTTGGTACAACTTCGGTTGATTTTAAATGTGCTATATAAATAAAGTTGACCTTCACACCACCGAGGATCTGACCTGTGACCAGCATGTACAGACAGGTGTATATATATATATATATACGGTAAGAATAAATATATAATATATATGTATTATTACCGTATATCTATCTATCCACCTGTCAGTACATACGGGCACATATCCTTTTACATATCTGTAGTAGATACTATATCTATATTTGTACATATTGTGTATATTATGTATGGCAACCACCACGGCAATACTATTGCCACAATCCACTTCAGTCGAGCAAAAATATACTCAAGTTATGAGGTTTGCACACGACGGACGCAATCTTCGGTATCTTCCTCTTCAGCTTGTAAAGTACAGTACAAACCAAAATGCCTTGAAATGATTGGGAAACCAGTTGCCTAAAACGCAGTAGTACAGCACGCAGTGTGGCCGCCAGGGGGCACTGTTGTACCAGGATGCCTCACATAGATATATGGCCTCACACACACCAGCAGCAGAGTGTGGGGATGAAATACAGCAGGGAGACGGTGACTATCATCCATCTGAGTGTGTGTGTGTGTGTGTGTGTGTGTGTGTGTGTGTGTGTGTGTGTGTGTGTGTGTGTGTGTGTGTGTGTGTCAGTTTGTAAGACAACGGCACTCTGGTCTTATCCCATCTAACCCCTACCTGAGGGAAGCAGACATACTCTCTCCCCCCTGCAGCAAATTAAATCACAATCCCATTATTGAAAAACAGATAACATTCCCACGATCCAATACCGCCTTTTGTATGACCAAAACAGGAAGTGCTGGGCTGCAGCAGGATGTATATCATTTGAGGGGATAATAATTGAATGGTTCTCAATGAGAAGAGCCCTGTCAATCGATAGCGCGCCGGGATTCTGAATGATCACCCCGGTCTGCTAATAGAACTGACTGGCTCATTTGAATTATGACTGAATTACCGGAGGAATGTTGAGCTCAGCCAGAACAAAGGGGACCGGTACTGGGTTCAGCGTCTGGATGCTAGAGGTTTTATTACATTCTTTTGACACCGCCTCTAATAGCAACTATAATTAATAGACTATACGATGTATGTGGTAGATGTCCTGTTTGATTCCTCTTAAGATAAGTGGTCTACATGTTAATATAAGTGGTCTACATGCTAATATAATAGCTGTACACTCCGACAGCCATCACTGATATCGAGTGTCTGGTCAGTAACATGGGTCTCCCAGTCCCTCCACTCTGCAGTAAACAGCCATCACTGATAGTGTCTGTCTCCAGTCCCTCCTGCTCTGCAGTAAACAGTCATCACTGATATAGAGT